>NC_139221.1:299244930-299844930 GCF_055691185.1 Crinia signifera | reverse complement strand
TGCGAAGAGTAATGCACTTCAATCCCCGAAACTCCTGATATTTTGATGTTTACAGCATATTGGTTATTTCATTATGTGTCAGAAGAAAACTAAAGAATGTTAATTGATTGCAGAACAACACGGTGGGTGAAGGTCGACAGCTGGGTAGTGTCTGAGCAGTCTAATCCTGAAATCCTGGGATTGGAAACTCCAACCCTGGGATTGAACTCCTGGTATTGAGAGGCCAAATCTCGGGATCCTCCCGATCCTGGGATTGGCCACCCATCAGAAGTCTCCCGATGACGCAGACCACTCTTGTAGTCCTAGGAGACCATGGATCTCCAGTGGCTTCTGTTTAGCTCTGTAATGAGTTTGTCAACGATTCACTATTCATTTATAGAGGGCATCAGGTGGTACCATTGGTAGCTGCCTAAGACAATCATTGATTGTCATCCTCATCAATATCATTGTCATCCTCATTTTTCCTTTCATAATCATTGTACGTTATCATTGTTGTCCATCATTATCCATCATTATCCCCCTCATCTAGTAGCACAATAGCAACTTCAAAAGCACCATCATTATTCCTGTGTCTAACTCCGAATCCTTAATGCCCCATTTCCATAGCACTGACTGACCGACGGCAAGTAAATGGGAAGTAGTTTGCAAAAACATGTAACGACCTCAGTTCCACATCTGGATTTGGTGTGAGGAACTGTGAAACCCCTTACCCCTTTATTAAAATGCCTTTCTAAAGCAACAGGGTCACGGAAACACCGGACACATGTTCCTCTATGGGAAATAATTTTCCTATAGCACTGAAGGCGTAGGATAATTGGGGTTCTTTAAATTAATTTTTTTAGAGACCATATAACTTGATGTTGTCCCAGGTGCTGCCTCCTGTGTCTCTTTCCGCTTCAGTACCCCACACTTCTTTTGCTCCTCCTCTCTTTGCCCCTCTTACTCTGTTACTCTTCCCCATCTCACTGTCTTTCCTCATTGATTTCTTTCTCCCTCTGACACTGTATCCCATCTTTCCCTGTCTCTCTAGGTTCTGTCTCTATCTTCACCCCTCTTACATCTTACTCGCGTTACTCTTTGCGCTCTTTCTTTACCCTTTGCTGAGCGACCATATTGCCAGTGATTTATTTGTATGTGCTGTGGGCGATAAATTGCCGGGTGCGCGCTCCCGTGTTCAGCCCCTAATAGTCGCTCGAGCATGCTCCTGTGACCAGCTACTTCCCCCTGCGGCTCCCCCGGCAGAGTCTCCTTTTCATCAGCGACCATATTTGGCCGCTGATGAAAACAGGACCCTGAGCAATATATTGCACCGTGTGTACACAGCTTTAGACACATGAACTGCTGGTAGATCTTGAGGACAGGTTTGGCCACCCCTGCTGTAATAGGTAAATCTGGTTGCTATGGGAAATATCCCATCCCATCTTCAATAGAACTCCCCATTTTTAATACATTTACCCCATTATGGGCCAGATTCTCTAAGCTTCAAAAGTGATAAAATGGAGAGTGATAAACAGCCAACCAATCAGCTCCTACCTGACATGTCACAGGCTGTTTTTGAAAAATATCAGACATGAGCTGATTGGCTGGCTGTTTATCACTCTCCATTGTATCACTTTTGAAGCTTAGAGAATCTGGCCCTATGCCTGGCTGAAGAACCCACCACCATATAGCAGGAAATAGGCAACAGAAGAAAACAAGGATAGCGCAAATAGAAAGGTGAAAAGTCCGAACACACAGGCTAGGACAGAGCTGATAAATAAGTCAGGTGGGCACTTAATATAGATACAGATTGTACGTGCAGTGTACCTGTAATAAAATAAAATGCAAACAATATGGCCCTTATTCTGGTTGACTCGCTCGGATGCGAACTCGCATCCTTGCAAATCATCCTAACCCCGCCTTGCTGCGCCACCCATTCGCACACGGGACGTGTTCGCAAGGCTTACGAATGGATGTTTTACATCCAATCACATGCCAGTGGGAATCTCCCCCATCTTTCGATGGTCGCCGGTCATCAAATGAAGATGAAGGCGCACACATATGTAAGGGTGGTCCAGACCAACTGGGCCTTTACATATGCTAATGGCCCAGCCCGGCACGCCACGCCCCTCTCCATCCCCCGCTCGCAAGGCTGGGTGCCGAGACTTTTCGCCGAGTTCGCACGCTCCCATCGTATGCACATGCCCAGAAATGCTGCTGCGCATACGCAAAACATTGTCCCCTGTGCGAATTCGCGGCCGCTGCAATTGAACCAGAATAAGGGCCTATAACCATGTCATCCACATCAAAAACGCAAACTGTTTCAAATGTTAGGAAAGATAAGTTTAATTTTTCTTTGGTAACACAACTCTTCTAGCGGTCGAATGGTAAAAAAAACTCTAGTCAGAGATGTAGGTGTAAAAATAATCCTGGAACGTTTGCATATTAAATTATTTTGTGATTATAAATTAACCCTGTGTTAATAAAATACAAAACACTTATGGATTACAATCATTTGTAGCAACAAAACGGCAACACGGAGGGGTCAATTCTATTGGAAATGGGATATTGCCTATAGAAACCAATCAGCTTCTACTGTACTTCATTTAGCACCTTCTAGGAGACATATATGATCTGTATGGTTGCTATGGGAAACACCCCATCTTCAATAGAACTCCCATTTTTGTAATTTACCCCTGAAATTCGACATTCCTTTTTTTGGTATATTGGATTTTTAACCATTCTGTAGGAAAGGTCCAACATTGTGCAGTACAGCACTCTCATTATCCTCCTCCATAAATACCATATACAGCCAAACTTGCTTACTGTCATCATACAGTATACATGCCAAAGAATTACACCTCACATAATCAACTTAATCTGATGGTATGTTCTACACTGTAGATCATCCCCTTGTCACATTGTACAGTTCCGGTTTGGAGGAATAGAAGAAGAGATCTGTACTTTGGTTGGTCCTGTTTGCCAGAAGGATAGTGACCGAAGAACTGGCCCCTTATCATCCTTATATTACATAATCCACATCAGTAGAGGTAATCCATGTTCTGATATGTGCACATAATGAGGGTCCTATGTGCCTACATCATGTGGGTCCCAGCTGTATTGTGACCAGCGAGTGATAGACCCCTTTCTGCTGCAGCAGCTGTTGATGCGTCCCTTGTTCTATGACTCTCCCATTCTGTATCACCGCAATTTTATCTGCGTTCTGGATGGTAGAGAGCCGGTGGGCGATCACAATACACGTACGGCCTTCCCGAGCTTTGTCCAGGGCTTCTTGTACAACCTGTCAAAAGAAAAAAGTTTGGTACCGTGTTAGCCAGTTGATAAGAAAAGTTTTATTGTTCCTCAGTGAGAAAAACAAAATAGCAATCTAGCAAATATGATACCTTTTAATGGCTAACAAAAATAAATGTTGTTAAAATGCAAGCTTTCGAGACTTCTTAGGTCTCTTCCTCAGGCATGGTATAACAAGGTGTGTGAAGAACCACATATATATACACAGCAGAGTAGGAACAAGATGTGATAGATGGACATTCTTAAGATCAAAACAAAACAAAATAACAGAATGAGCTTGTAAATTGAGTCCTTAATTGGTTTGTAGATAAGTAGTGTGAAAGTTTTATTGTCTCTAAGTTGATGACAGACCAGAGTTAGAGCTCCGATGCCCTCACTCTCTCTGGGCCAGTCTCCTCAGATGTTGTAGTGGGCCATAAATCCCTCGGATAGATTCAGTCCTGTGTTAAGGGTGTCAAACGTTGTCATTAATTTGTATTCCCAGACCCTCCTGTCTCTTTGTGATTTGAAATTTCCTTTTAGTATAATCACTTTCATATGATCCTGATTGTGTCCTGGGCTGCAGAAATGTTTGGCCACAGGAAAGTGTGTCTTTTTTTCTTTTATTGTGTGGCGATGGGACCTCATCCTTGCCTTAAGTTTTTGTCCTGTTTCTCCAACATACAGACCGCCAATAGGACATTTGGTGCACAGAATCAGGTACACTACATTGGTAGTAGAACATGTGAATGTCCCTGGGATCTTATAGTCCTGTTGTGTGTTGGGGATCCGTACACTGTCTGTAGTGAGGATATGGGCACAGGTTTTGCAGCTCCTTACATTGCAGGGATAGGTTCCTCTTTGTGTAATGGATGGCAGTGAACTTCGGATTATAATATTTTTCAGGTTTGCAGGTTGTCGGTAACATAGTAGTGGAGGGTCTGGGAATATTGTTTTCAGGCGGTCATCTTTGTGTATGATGTGATGTAGTTTTTTTGCAGTTTTTCTTAGCACCTCAAGCTGTGGGTTGTAGGTGACTACCAGGGGTACACGGTTGTTTCTTTCTCTTTCTTTATATTGGAGAAGTTGATTTCTGGGAATCCTGATGGCTCTGATAATCTGATCGTTGATTGATGTGGGATGATATCCCTGATTTAAAAAGGTCCCTTTAAGTTGTTTTAAGTGGACATCTCTATCTGCTGGGCTGGAGCAGATGCGATGATATCTGATGGCCTGGCTGTAGACAATGGATTTTTTGATGTGTTTCGGGTGGAAGCTGTCCCATCTGAGGTATGAAGGCCGATCCACGGGTTTTCGGTATAGGGTTGTCTGTATTGCGTTGTTTTGAATTGTTATAGTGGTGTCAAGGAAGTTTATCTCGGTATATGAGTAATTCATTGTCAGGTTTATTGTTGGATGAAATCTGTTAAATTTTTCATGGAAATGTATGAGTTCTTGTTCAGAATCAGTCCAGATGATCAGGATATCATCGATGTAACGGAAGTAAGCCAAGGGTTTGATTGAGCAGGATGCCAAGAAGTCACTCTCGAGTTTTGCCATGAACAGATTGGCGTATTGCGGTGCCATTTTACTGCCCATGGCGGTCCCGGTGCGCTGTAGAAATATTTCTTTGCCAAAGGAAAAATAATTGTGTGTAAGGATGAATTTTGTAAGCTGTGTTGCAGGACCAGAAGCAATCCCATTGGACTCAAGATATATCTGGCATGCTGTCAGTCCATCTTCATGGGGGATATTGGAATATAGGGATTCCACATCCATGGTGGCAAGGATGGCTCCATTAGGGAGGGGACCTAGGGTTGATAATTTATTCAGTAGGTCCGTGGTATCTTGGAGAAAGCTGGTTGTATGTCTCACCAGTGGTTTCAGGACACCCTCTACCCATCCTGAGATTTTTTCAGTGAGGGTTCCCACGCATGAGATGATTGGCCTCCCAGGGTTGCCGGGCTTATGTATTTTGGGAAGCATGTAGAATATTCCAATTCTGGGACTGTCGGGTATCAAGTCCAAAAGTTCTGTAGACTCTGCTGACAGCCCCCTGACAAGCCTTCTCAACTCCCTTAAATATTTTTGAGTTGGATCTTTGTCTAGTTTGGTATAGTATTGGATATCCATCAGCTGTCTATTTGCTTCCTTAGTATAGTCCGATGTGTCCATGATGACTATGGCCCCACCTTTGTCTGCAGGCTTGATGGTGATTTTCTTGTTGTTTCTTAAGGTGTGAATAGCTCTTCTTTCTTGCACACTGATGTTAAAGTATTCCTTTTTATGTTTTTCCAATATTGTTGACTGGACCACATTTCTAAAAGAGTCAATATATAGGTCCAAAATGGTACTGCGGCCAGGTGGTGGTGTCCAGACAGAGCTCTTCTTGTGGACTGGTCTAATTTGTGTTTGGCTATTTGTAGGTTCTGTCTCCTCTCTGTCATGGAAGAACTCCTTCAGTCTTAGTTTCCTAAAATATTCTTCCATGTCACTACATAGTTCTGTTTTGTCGAGAGGCTTGGTCGGACAGAATGTAAGTCCTCTAGATAGCACACTGACTTCTACTTTAGTGGGTTTGTGAGATGACAAATTAATCACACAGTTAAATTTACCTGTGTCTTGCTGGGAGTTCTGTTCTATCCCTCCAGACTTGGGGTGGACTTTCTGTGTGCTTGAATAAAGTCCTGCTTTTATGCGAAGTCTGTGAAGTTTCTTTTTCTTGTTATTGATTAGACACAGCTGTAGTGTTTTATAATATTGTTGTAGTATCTGTATTGAGTCCTTTGTGAGGGAGCGCTTTAAAATTTGTATTTCCATTTGGACATTTCTCTTGGTGCTGTAGAAGACATGAATAAGGTGGTTTCGCAGTCTCTCAGAAGTCCTGTAGCAGAGATGATGTGCATATTGAGTTTTGTAGGTGTGCAGAATGGGGTTCTTAAGGCAAAGTCCTTTGGGGATTAAGTGTTCCTTCTTGCATCTGGTTAGAAAAAATAAGTTGCTGTCCAGTTGAGCCAGTTTCTTCAATAAACCTTTTAGTTCCATGTGTGTGCGGTACATTCTGGTATCCTCCATTTAGTCAAAAGAAAAAAGTTTGGTACCGTGTTAGCCAGTTGATAGGAAAAGTTTTATTGTTCCTCAGTGAGAAAAACAAAATAGCAATCTAGCAAATATGATACCTTTTAATGGCTAACAAAAATAAATGTTGTTAAAATGCAAGCTTTCGAGACTTCTTAGGTCTCTTCCTCAGGCATGGTATAACAAGGTGTGTGAAGAACCACATATATATACACAGCAGAGTAGGAACAAGATGTGATAGATGGACATTCTTAAGATCAAAACAAAACAAAATAACAGAATGAGCTTGTAAATTGAGTCCTTAATTGGTTTGTAGATAAGTAGTGTGAAAGTTTTATTGTCTCTAAGTTGATGACAGACCAGAGTTAGAGCTCCGATGCCCTCACTCTCTCTGGGCCAGTCTCCTCAGATGTTGTAGTGGGCCATAAATCCCTCGGATAGATTCAGTCCTGTGTTAAGGGTGTCAAACGTTGTCATTAATTTGTATTCCCAGACCCTCCTGTCTCTTTGTGATTTGAAATTTCCTTTTAGTATAATCACTTTCATATGATCCTGATTGTGTCCTGGGCTGCAGAAATGTTTGGCCACAGGAAAGTGTGTCTTTTTTTCTTTTATTGTGTGGCGATGGGACCTCATCCTTGCCTTAAGTTTTTGTCCTGTTTCTCCAACATACAGACCGCCAATAGGACATTTGGTGCACAGAATCAGGTACACTACATTGGTAGTAGAACATGTGAATGTCCCTGGGATCTTATAGTCCTGTTGTGTGTTGGGGATCCGTACACTGTCTGTAGTGAGGATATGGGCACAGGTTTTGCAGCTCCTTACATTGCAGGGATAGGTTCCTCTTTGTGTAATGGATGGCAGTGAACTTCGGATTATAATATTTTTCAGGTTTGCAGGTTGTCGGTAACATAGTAGTGGAGGGTCTGGGAATATTGTTTTCAGGCGGTCATCTTTGTGTATGATGTGATGTAGTTTTTTTGCAGTTTTTCTTAGCACCTCAAGCTGTGGGTTGTAGGTGACTACCAGGGGTACACGGTTGTTTCTTTCTCTTTCTTTATATTGGAGAAGTTGATTTCTGGGAATCCTGATGGCTCTGATAATCTGATCGTTGATTGATGTGGGATGATATCCCTGATTTAAAAAGGTCCCTTTAAGTTGTTTTAAGTGGACATCTCTATCTGCTGGGCTGGAGCAGATGCGATGATATCTGATGGCCTGGCTGTAGACAATGGATTTTTTGATGTGTTTCGGGTGGAAGCTGTCCCATCTGAGGTATGAAGGCCGATCCACGGGTTTTCGGTATAGGGTTGTCTGTATTGCGTTGTTTTGAATTGTTATAGTGGTGTCAAGGAAGTTTATCTCGGTATATGAGTAATTCATTGTCAGGTTTATTGTTGGATGAAATCTGTTAAATTTTTCATGGAAATGTATGAGTTCTTGTTCAGAATCAGTCCAGATGATCAGGATATCATCGATGTAACGGAAGTAAGCCAAGGGTTTGATTGAGCAGGATGCCAAGAAGTCACTCTCGAGTTTTGCCATGAACAGATTGGCGTATTGCGGTGCCATTTTACTGCCCATGGCGGTCCCGGTGCGCTGTAGAAATATTTCTTTGCCAAAGGAAAAATAATTGTGTGTAAGGATGAATTTTGTAAGCTGTGTTGCAGGACCAGAAGCAATCCCATTGGACTCAAGATATATCTGGCATGCTGTCAGTCCATCTTCATGGGGGATATTGGAATATAGGGATTCCACATCCATGGTGGCAAGGATGGCTCCATTAGGGAGGGGACCTAGGGTTGATAATTTATTCAGTAGGTCCGTGGTATCTTGGAGAAAGCTGGTTGTATGTCTCACCAGTGGTTTCAGGACACCCTCTACCCATCCTGAGATTTTTTCAGTGAGGGTTCCCACGCATGAGATGATTGGCCTCCCAGGGTTGCCGGGCTTATGTATTTTGGGAAGCATGTAGAATATTCCAATTCTGGGACTGTCGGGTATCAAGTCCAAAAGTTCTGTAGACTCTGCTGACAGCCCCCTGACAAGCCTTCTCAACTCCCTTAAATATTTTTGAGTTGGATCTTTGTCTAGTTTGGTATAGTATTGGATATCCATCAGCTGTCTATTTGCTTCCTTAGTATAGTCCGATGTGTCCATGATGACTATGGCCCCACCTTTGTCTGCAGGCTTGATGGTGATTTTCTTGTTGTTTCTTAAGGTGTGAATAGCTCTTCTTTCTTGCACACTGATGTTAAAGTATTCCTTTTTATGTTTTTCCAATATTGTTGACTGGACCACATTTCTAAAAGAGTCAATATATAGGTCCAAAATGGTACTGCGGCCAGGTGGTGGTGTCCAGACAGAGCTCTTCTTGTGGACTGGTCTAATTTGTGTTTGGCTATTTGTAGGTTCTGTCTCCTCTCTGTCATGGAAGAACTCCTTCAGTCTTAGTTTCCTAAAATATTCTTCCATGTCACTACATAGTTCTGTTTTGTCGAGAGGCTTGGTCGGACAGAATGTAAGTCCTCTAGATAGCACACTGACTTCTACTTTAGTGGGTTTGTGAGATGACAAATTAATCACACAGTTAAATTTACCTGTGTCTTGCTGGGAGTTCTGTTCTATCCCTCCAGACTTGGGGTGGACTTTCTGTGTGCTTGAATAAAGTCCTGCTTTTATGCGAAGTCTGTGAAGTTTCTTTTTCTTGTTATTGATTAGACACAGCTGTAGTGTTTTATAATATTGTTGTAGTATCTGTATTGAGTCCTTTGTGAGGGAGCGCTTTAAAATTTGTATTTCCATTTGGACATTTCTCTTGGTGCTGTAGAAGACATGAATAAGGTGGTTTCGCAGTCTCTCAGAAGTCCTGTAGCAGAGATGATGTGCATATTGAGTTTTGTAGGTGTGCAGAATGGGGTTCTTAAGGCAAAGTCCTTTGGGGATTAAGTGTTCCTTCTTGCATCTGGTTAGAAAAAATAAGTTGCTGTCCAGTTGAGCCAGTTTCTTCAATAAACCTTTTAGTTCCATGTGTGTGCGGTACATTCTGGTATCCTCCATTTAGTCAAAAGAAAAAAGTTTGGTACCGTGTTAGCCAGTTGATAAGAAAAGTTTTATTGTTCCTCAGTGAGAAAAACAAAATAGCAATCTAGCAAATATGATACCTTTTAATGGCTAACAAAAATAAATGTTGTTAAAATGCAAGCTTTCGAGACTTCTTAGGTCTCTTCCTCAGGCATGGTATAACAAGGTGTGTGAAGAACCACATATATATACACAGCAGAGTAGGAACAAGATGTGATAGATGGACATTCTTAAGATCAAAACAAAACAAAATAACAGAATGAGCTTGTAAATTGAGTCCTTAATTGGTTTGTAGATAAGTAGTGTGAAAGTTTTATTGTCTCTAAGTTGATGACAGACCAGAGTTAGAGCTCCGATGCCCTCACTCTCTCTGGGCCAGTCTCCTCAGATGTTGTAGTGGGCCATAAATCCCTCGGATAGATTCAGTCCTGTGTTAAGGGTGTCAAACGTTGTCATTAATTTGTATTCCCAGACCCTCCTGTCTCTTTGTGATTTGAAATTTCCTTTTAGTATAATCACTTTCATATGATCCTGATTGTGTCCTGGGCTGCAGAAATGTTTGGCCACAGGAAAGTGTGTCTTTTTTTCTTTTATTGTGTGGCGATGGGACCTCATCCTTGCCTTAAGTTTTTGTCCTGTTTCTCCAATATACAGACCGCCAATAGGACATTTGGTGCACAGAATCAGGTACACTACATTGGTAGTAGAACATGTGAATGTCCCTGGGATCTTATAGTCCTGTTGTGTGTTGGGGATCCGTACACTGTCTGTAGTGAGGATATGGGCACAGGTTTTGCAGCTCCTTACATTGCAGGGATAGGTTCCTCTTTGTGTAATGGATGGCAGTGAACTTCGGATTATAATATTTTTCAGGTTTGCAGGTTGTCGGTAACATAGTAGTGGAGGGTCTGGGAATATTGTTTTCAGGCGGTCATCTTTGTGTATGATGTGATGTAGTTGAACTTTTGGACTTGATACCCGACAGTCCCAGAATTGGAATATTCTACATGCTTCCCAAAATACATAAGCCCGGCAACCCTGGGAGGCCAATCATCTCATGCGTGGGAACCCTCACTGAAAAAATCTCAGGATGGGTAGAGGGTGTCCTGAAACCACTGGTGAGACATACAACCAGCTTTCTCCAAGATACCACGGACCTACTGAATAAATTATCAACCCTAGGTCCCCTCCCTAATGGAGCCATCCTTGCCACCATGGATGTGGAATCCCTATATTCCAATATCCCCCATGAAGATGGACTGACAGCATGCCAGATATATCTTGAGTCCAATGGGATTGCTTCTGGTCCTGCAACACAGCTTACAAAATTCATCCTTACACACAATTATTTTTCCTTTGGCAAAGAAATATTTCTACAGCGCACCGGGACCGCCATGGGCAGTAAAATGGCACCGCAATACGCCAATCTGTTCATGGCAAAACTCGAGAGTGACTTCTTGGCATCCTGCTCAATCAAACCCTTGGCTTACTTCCGTTACATCGATGATATCCTGATCATCTGGACTGATTCTGAACAAGAACTCATACATTTCCATGAAAAATTTAACAGATTTCATCCAACAATAAACCTGACAATGAATTACTCATATACCGAGATAAACTTCCTTGACACCACTATAACAATTCAAAACAACGCAATACAGACAACCCTATACCGAAAACCCGTGGATCGGCCTTCATACCTCAGATGGGACAGCTTCCACCCGAAACACATCAAAAAATCCATTGTCTACAGCCAGGCCATCAGATATCATCGCATCTGCTCCAGCCCAGCAGATAGAGATGTCCACTTAAAACAACTTAAAGGGACCTTTTTAAATCAGGGATATCATCCCACATCAATCAACGATCAGATTATCAGAGCCATCAGGATTCCCAGAAATCAACTTCTCCAATATAAAGAAAGAGAAAGAAACAACCGTGTACCCCTGGTAGTCACCTACAACCCACAGCTTGAGGTGCTAAGAAAAACTGCAAAAAAACTACATCACATCATACACAAAGATGACCGCCTGAAAACAATATTCCCAGACCCTCCACTACTATGTTACCGACAACCTGCAAACCTGAAAAATATTATAATCCGAAGTTCACTGCCATCCATTACACAAAGAGGAACCTATCCCTGCAATGTAAGGAGCTGCAAAACCTGTGCCCATATCCTCACTACAGACAGTGTACGGATCCCCAACACACAACAGGACTATAAGATCCCAGGGACATTCACATGTTCTACTACCAATGTAGTGTACCTGATTCTGTGCACCAAATGTCCTATTGGCGGTCTGTATGTTGGAGAAACAGGACAAAAACTTAAGGCAAGGATGAGGTCCCATCGCCACACAATAAAAGAAAAAAAGACACACTTTCCTGTGGCCAAACATTTCTGCAGCCCAGGACACAATCAGGATCATATGAAAGTGATTATACTAAAAGGAAATTTCAAATCACAAAGAGACAGGAGGGTCTGGGAATACAAATTAATGACAACGTTTGACACCCTTAACACAGGACTGAATCTATCCGAGGGATTTATGGCCCACTACAACATCTGAGGAGACTGGCCCAGAGAGAGTGAGGGCATCGGAGCTCTAACTCTGGTCTGTCATCAACTTAGAGACAATAAAACTTTCACACTACTTATCTACAAACCAATTAAGGACTCAATTTACAAGCTCATTCTGTTATTTTGTTTTGTTTTGATCTTAAGAATGTCCATCTATCACATCTTGTTCCTACTCTGCTGTGTATATATATGTGGTTCTTCACACACCTTGTTATACCATGCCTGAGGAAGAGACCTAAGAAGTCTCGAAAGCTTGCATTTTAACAACATTTATTTTTGTTAGCCATTAAAAGGTATCATATTTGCTAGATTGCTATTTTGTTTTTCTCACTGAGGAACAATAAAACTTTTCTTGTACAACCTGTAAATGGGAGTAAAAGACTTAGAACTGCGTACTAGAGATAATCATTGTTGGCTGTCTCATGTCACTTGAATGCTCTTTTTATTGTATATTGGTCACTAGAATGCTGTCTGTATTGTATGAGTATATAGGTACTAGAGAACTCTGCATTAATAATAGTCAGTTGTGACTGCTACATTTGGTAATGGACTTCAGAACTGCTATTTCACACCAATTTTTGACAAATCTTGGCAATCAAAGAGTTAACAAAATAATTTTTCATGGATATTTAAAACCACACCCACATTAGATATACCAAGCATTCCTGGGCCCCTTGCCTGCATTGTGGCCCCAACTGTAGATACAAATTGCAATTGTAGGGTTTCATAGGTGTTTTCCCACTGTGCGTGGTACAGAACGGAGCATATGTATCGCTGGTGCAGGGTCACATGCATATAGTGCCTGATTCGCAGTCGTACACTGGGCGGGATGTAATGCCGCCTGAGTTCGCCAGCTGTGTGGTATGCCGGACCAAACTCTGACGTTTTTTATAAAGGGGCCAATCACGTACAGCGGCTCACACAGATGAGAAAACCACGCCTGCCACAGAGCTGGTGAATGGCCAATGATGGAACAATGATGTGTGTGACTCAGAATTAGGCCTACAGGGTGTGTTCACACTGCGTGCTACACTCGGTGTGGGTGAGCTGTGACGGAGAATACTCACATACTGTATGCAAAGCTGACACAAATGCCTGCTGATCATATGAGCATGTACAGATATAGGGATGGGTGCACTGCAAACAATGTGGGAGCAATTAGGGCCTACAGTATTTGCAGTCAGCTCAGCATCACCTTGTGTATAACGATACAATTTTTGTCTTATCATTAATTCTCTTTCTCCAAGTCCATCTGGGAGACACTGGACCATGAGTGAGGATCCAGCACTTAATAAAATAACTTTATGTATTATATAAGCTCCGCCCCTCCTGCCCCTCCCATAGTTTAATGCTGATACAGATAGGTTGATGAAAAATGAGTACAGGATCACATCCTCCTCATGCATGACCAAATTTGGGTGGTCCGATGGAGCAGGTCGCTAGCATCTTGCAGCATGTCTCATGGATCCCTGTCGGACACGGAATTGGCAAGTGTGTATGCCAGGCATGTCCAAGCTATTGTGAAACTAAAAGTCCCATCATGCCTTGCCACAGTTTTGCTTTTAGGGAATGATAAAACTATGGCAAGGCATGCTGGGATGAGTAGTTTTACAACAGCTGGAGGGCCACAGTTTGGACATGCCTGGTGTATGCACTGGCCACATGCAGGCTCCGGTTGACAGCGATGTCTGGGCTGGGTACACATTGCTAAGCGTGTACCCAGCCTAATCCAACTGGCTATGGTCTGCTTGGGCGATGGCCAACCACTTTTTTCAGGGTCTTAAAGGACTTAGGGCCAGATGTATCAAGCTTCAAAAGTGATAAAATGGAGAAGGATAAACAACCAACCAATCATCTTCTACCTGCCATCTCACAGGCTGAGTTTGAAAAATGACAGATAGGAGCTGATTGGCTGGCTATTGATCACTCTCCATTTTATCACTTTTGAAGCTTGATACATCTGGCCCACAGTAAGTAAACTACCAATTTTCCTTATACTCGTTGTCCTCTACTGATAAATTCTTAGCATTCTTACCACGCCAAACAGAGAGAACAAACCTGATCCCTTATTTCACTTGTTACCAAGTCAGAATTCCAATTCCTCTTATTATCTACCTGGGAACCCAAGGAAGCTAGGTAAAAACTCCAAGGGACGATCATAGCTCCCCCCAAAACTCAACCCTCCCTTTATGCTTACCTCCTTGGTCCACCTTAGAAGAAACTAGCTCACTATAACTCCAGATAGTTACAACATTAGACAGTTCCTCTTGTGTAACAGAAGCTATGGAAAGAGCTAAGACCTAGCCCAAGCTGTCTTCCACGGGGCTGGTGGGGACCTCATTTATCAAACGCTGTCTGTGTTTGATAGCTAGGAGCTGGTCGGTTGGGGCTTTGTCTCTCTCCACTTTATCTCGGTCCAAGCTTTGAGAAGTCACCCTGTAAGGGCTAGCCCCCTCAGCCCTCACTACACCTGGTCTAGAAGTGTCCGGCAGATGGAGAAAGGAGAAATCATGTTGATCACTTTTCTGCACATATGGAATAACGGGACCTCTCTATCTCACCTTCTCACTCTCTGTATCCAGAGCAGATGTGGCTTCATCTAGAAGTAGGATTTTGGGATGTCGCACAAGAGCGCGGGCTATAGCGACTCGCTGCTTTTGGCCCCCGGACAACTGGGTGCCCTTATCTCCAACACGAGTGTTATATTTCTATCAGAGAGAGAAAAAAGGCATAGTAAGTAGGGACACATAGACTGTACATCTGTAGATATAAAAGGGATACAGTCGTATTGTCGACTGGACTTAGGTCGACAGTCATTAGGTCGACACCGTTGAGTCAACAGGCAACAAGGTCGACAGGGTTCTAGGTCGACATGGATGAAGGTCGACAGGTGTCTAGGTCGACATGGGACAAGGTCGACATGGTTTTAGGTCGTCAAATGCGTTAGGTCGACATGGCTGAGGCCCGAAGCATGGCGAGCGAAGCGAGCGGCTGCGGTTGACTTCCAACTGTGTCCATGTCGACTGTGCCGACATTCGGGTCAAAAAACTGAAAAAAAACATATCAACCTGTCGACCTAACCCATTTGTCTACCTAAACCCATGTTGACCTTGTCCCATGTCGACCTAGACACCTGTCGACCTTCACCAAATCCACACCCATATAATTATATAGCTATACTGTAACACAGTACTGGTGCATGAGATCACTATAGACATAAAATCCTACAAGTCACTAGCTATCCCTGCGGGAGCAGTGCTCACAGACACCTATGGGCTAAGCGCACCCAGCGCATGTTTAAAGATCAAGGGCCCTTATTCTGGTTCTCTTGCAAAGCCAAATTCCTTCTCAAATGGACAAAACCATGTGCACTGCAGGTGGGGCAGATGTTACTTGTGCAGAGAGAATTAGATTTGGGTGGGGTTTTAATTCAAAGTGAGAGCTATATTGCAGTGTAAAAATGAAGCAGTCAGTATTTACCCTGCACAGAAACAAAATAACTCACCCAGATCTAATTCTCTCTGCACATGTTATATCCCCCCCCCCCCACCTCCTGTAGTACACATGGTTTTGTCCATTTGAGAAGGAATTTGCCTTTGCGAGTGAACCAGAATGAGGGCCCTTATTCACAATGCTTTGTGTATAGGACAAACAGGCCGTTCCTGCTGATTGAAATGATACGCTGTATGCCTAAATTCTGTGTGCGCTTGCAACTGTATCTGCATACAAAATGTTATGCCACAGTGTTTTCCTGCCAAACACTGTAACATAATTTGGTAAGCAGATACAACCGTAATTACACACAGAATATGGACATACTGTACTGTACTGCGGCTTTATCTGCATCTGCTGCTCCCATTACATTGTGGCCCATATAGCTACAATGATTCTTCTGGAATCTAAGTACAGTAGTAGAACATATGTTTTATATGAGTTGTGTTCCTGTAGGGTAGACAGATGGCAACCTTTGTCTCTCTAGCTTGCTCAGGCTGGCAGGGCATGCTGGAACTTGCAGGCCAGACACTAGAGACACACAAGTTGCCTTCTCCGGCTGTAGGGGTTAGATTTTCAAATAGTGACATCATGCATTACTAGCATGTAGCATCCAATCATTACAGTGGGAATTAATTGCCCCGGCACAATGAGACATTACAGGGACAGAGCAGAGACTCACATCCGGGAGTGTTTCAATGAAGCTCTGGATATTGGCTCCTTTGGCTGCTCTTTCAATCTCTTCCTGTGGCACCGTCCTGCTGTTATCCCCATAGGCAATGTTATCCGCTATGCTGCAGTCAAACAACATGGGCTCCTGGGACACTATGCCCATCTGGGCTCGGAGCCACTGGATGTTCACACTCTTCACATCACAGCCATCTATTTTCTAGGAGAGAGACACACTGGAGGTAAATTTACTAAGCACAACATCACATTTACTAATCAGCCATTTTTATATACAGTAGAGTTTAAGAAAGGGTTTCCAACCCTCCCGGAATGGGCGGAAGGCTCCAGAAAAATCGTGTCCCCCTCCCAGCCCAACAGAAAGGTGGGCAAACTCCCCGATACCAGCGGCAGCAGCCTCCAGCATCTCCCCCACGGGAGCATTAATTTCCCACGATTCGTGGCTTTTGGGGGGCTAAAATTGCAAATCACATTGTTTAGCCCTGCCCCTTCCTCGAAGACGCTCGATTTGCAAGATTTGCCTGCTGGGGGCGGGACTTGATGACGTCTACATCAGGCCCTGCCCCGCTCTCCCGGAGACTTTAAAAGTAGGCAACACCGGTTTAAGAGTAAGTAAATTGGTGATTTGAAATGATCCTTTAGCAAAATGACCCCTAAGATTTATATTCCTTACAGTTCTGATTCCGTCATGTGTTACTTATAGAAATCACAATTGTAATCTACCTAAAATATTGCTGACTATAGAATATGAATGAATCATTGACAGCTTGTGGCCGACCCTTAACCGTTGGGTCAAGAACGCATTCTCCACCATGCTCTTATTTTAGTAGTGAGTCCCCTTGACCAAGTGCTGCAGTTCCCCATAATGCACCAGGAAAGTTACGGTAGTCATGTAATTTCGATTTTAGCGGTTTCACCTGATTCCGACGGATCGGCCCGAGAAATTGGGTAAAAAGCGGTTACATTGTATGTGTTTGACATCGGATCCAATCCGATGTGTCGCCCCGTGCGCATCAGATCCAGATTGAACCTGCTGTACATAGGATAAATAGGCCTCAAAGAATCCCAAAGGACAGTCATGCCAGGGCTAACACTGTAGATTCAACCAGTGTCTACATCTTATATAAAAAAACGTATTGGTCTTTTAGTCTATCTGGTTACGGATTTGGACACCCTGCATTCGGATAGATTGGGATGAAACGACCGCGAGGAGGGCTTAGGCATGTTAGGGTCCCAGTTGGACCTCTCATTGGTGTACACTGGGCAGAACTGTGAACCGGGTCACCTGCTCTGGGCCTTCCACTAGATAGATTTGGATTAAAGCTTTAATAAATTGTAAAATGATGCTGGGCAGCGGTATTCCACTTGCTAAGCAGGGAACAACCACTGCTTAGCGAGTGATCCTGAATCAGGCCCTTAATGCAAACAGAAGGTGTTACCTAAGATGCCACCTCCACACTTTACACCTGAGGTTCTGGAAAGCCAATATTACCGGGTGGATTTGATGGTGGGGGCAGTAAGCTGAAGATTTGCCTAGGTTGCCGATTAACCCTGCACGACCCTGGCTAAGCTGCTAATTATTTTTAAAAAGCTGACAGTTACATCCAACGCACGGAGAACTCAATAACTTAAAGATTTAAACCCTTGCAATACCGGGTACTGCAGTTAGTAGTGCTAGTTAGTAGCTGCAGTTAGTAGTACCTGGGGTAGTATTGATTATAAATGATAAGATATATATTTACCACTTCTCCGCCCTGTGGGTCGTAGAATCTCTCCAGCAGTTGGACGGTGGTACTTTTCCCGCAGCCGCTGCTGCCCACTAGCGCCAGTGTCTCCCCTTTCTTCACACTGATGTCCAGTCCCTGAAGCACCTGAACATCCGGTCTTGTCGGATAATTGAACTGGACCCCCCGGAACGCAACGTTGCCTTCACAATTTGACTGCGGGCAATACAAACCGAATTAGTGCATTCCTGCAGCTGGCGCAGCATGAGTTACATACAGTACGGTTCTTCCACTAGGAACTTATTTAGTGACACTCCATTCATGCAACATATCATCGCAACGTTGCTCACTTCTACACCCATGGCCCGATACGGACTTGTTTGCACAGCTGCGAATTAAAGTATTTACTTTCAACAAACTATTGTATACTATTAAATATTTACTTACAGGCTTGTGGCCAGCGGTGCTGTAATTGTCTATAAGAGGCTCCTTCTCCAGCAGATGGAATATGTGCGCTGCTGACATCATGGCTTTAGCGTAGTCTGGAGCAAAGGAACTGGTCTGACCCAAGGCCATTGCCCCAAATACAATGGCGGAGAACACCCTGAGGAGATAATGGATTTTCTTCAGGAGAGTCGAAATATCAGGTGTCGCGTAAGTTAAACCTTAGCACATTACCAAGTGAAACGCAAAGAACAGATGGATCCACTTACACCTAGCCTCACTGCACGGTAAATAGCCCTGTTAGTTCCACCATGCTGTGTCGTGAGTCGGTTGCACAGACTGTCTTTCTGTGAAACTCTTTCTATTAAAATGCACTTTATTTGCACTTTATTGATGTGAATGGAACACACAAGCAGCTTATGCTGATTAAAACTACATGCAGCATGCATACATTCTGAGTGTAACTGTGGGTGTATCTGCATACAAAATACTACACTACAGGGTTTTTCCTATACAGATACACCAGCAATCACATATCATTTTAATCAGCAGAGTCTGCTTGTTCATATTATTCAGATAGCAATTTGAATAAGACTTGTTTTTAGACAAAAAAGGTGGGACTTGTCCACTCACTTACGCCAGGCATCTCCCAATGCGTGGTGTATTGAGGCTGTATGAGGACATATCTGTAGGTATGCTTTAACAATTATTTTGCAATCAAATAATGATCTGGAATAGATCAATACCCAACCTGTCTCGTAGACACTAGACGATATCTTCTGTAAAAAAAAAGTCTAGTGTGTATGCTTAATATCGTTTATGATGCACACTCCCGCATATTGCTTACATCAGGCATCACCGTACTACAGATGGGGTACTTCATTCAGGTGCCGAATGACCTCCCGACATTCGGGTTTCTAAAAGTTATTACACCGAAGTTCAGAAACCCGACTCTTAAAATCCCCGACAGTCGGAATCCTGACTGACAGGGGCCCCCATAGAGGGAGAATAGAATCGGTGGTGAGCCACCAATCGCTCAAGGGGCTTCGGTGCGCTCGCCATGCAGTCTGAGTCTCGTCAGTTGAGATTCCGATGTCGGACTAATGACTTCCGGAATCCCCACTGTTGGCACACTATACCCCTGCACTCCCAGGCCATTGCATTCGGTAAAGAAATCTATAACAGCATTCATGTTTAAATGGGCACAAGCACAAGAAAGCTTAATAATCACAGGAAGCAGATACTTACAGGAACACATCCTGCATATTCATGTACCCATTCGCTACCAACCATGCACCGAACCGGAAGCAGCCAGCATAGGCGAAGAACATGATGGCTTGGGACAGCCCGAAGGTTAATCCGTGAATGTGCGCTTTTTTAATGTTGTTCCTATGGATAAAATAATTTTTTTTTTACTTGCAATCTATAAGATTTATATATACGATTTATATATGTGAAAAGTGGAGGTGTTGCCCGTAGCAACCTATGAAAATCTTGCTCTCATTTATCTAGTACATTCTAGAAAATGAAAGATAGGCTGGGTACATATATCCTTAACCATATGGATAATATCAATATCGCTAACTAACATCGTGCGCATATTGTCCAGTGTGTACGTTCAATATTGTTAGAGATGCACGTAGCCACAGGTGGCTAACGACCCGTTATCCCTTCATACAGCTCAATATGACAATATCATCAGCGAGTGCATGTATAGAGCAGGAGGCAGGTGACGGCACTTTACAATATTGTGAACGATATTGGTCAGTGTGTATGTAATGTACTGTGACTTTTCCCTTACACTTGATTACCTTTCTCTTTCAGGTTCCGGTTCTTCTTCTTCGATGCTCCTCTTCGGTATAGGTAAGTACAGACGGTTGGTTTTATAAATAGCAATTTATTATAGTGTTAAGAAGAACAGAGTAATCCAAACAACAATAACTGTTCAAGCTTTTTAGGTTAGGTGACAGCATACTATAACATACATATTATCTTATTAAATGGTGGTAGTAACATTTCCTGTCGCCATACGCTCATTCTTAAATAACCATGCAGATTGGTGAGGTATCTGTCTACTTTCAACTTTGCAGGTCATGCAAAAACACTTTATAACATTTAGTCGCTTAAACTAGCGCCTACACTGTTAAAACAACACAGTATATCTTTCATAGACCGAATAAACAAATGTCGGTGAATATTACAGTTTCACCTCTATACTTATATTAGCACATCTGCAGTAAACTAAGGTTTTCAAAGAATATTACAGTTTAACAGTTAAGCACGCACATTGCCTATGTTACTCTAATGGTATATATTGCATCTCAGTTAGCCACTCAATAAGTCCTGTGGGATAGTCCATTAGATGCAAAGCAAATAAATATATAAATATTCTCTCTGAAGGGTAGTACCCTCGCTACAGTATATAAATTTGGTAATCTGGAGTGGGATGCCTGGTTAGCCCTTAATGAACACAGCGTAAACACAATGTATCTTTTCCCTGTCCATTTGTATCCTATTACTTCATGACAAGCTTTGTTTTATCCTGCCTGGTTGGTAATTGCGGAAGCGGAAAAGACCACTGTTCCATAAGGGGTAAAACCCCGGCCGGTCACGTATCCCGTGGGTTTACAACTATCGGTTGTGCTGTACGGGAAGGGATCCCTAAGGAATTAGCCTTTATCTGTATTCCTTATGCTGCTGGGACTGAAACAGTCTTTCTTGCACTCCTTTACATTAGATAGGGAATTACTGCAGACTCACACTCTGCGAACGTGTTTTCTATATCTGTCCCTGGCGCTGTAACTGAAATGGGTGGCTATATAGGTGGCTCCTATCTTTGCTGGGTGCTTCACTAAGTGTTCATCCTCACTGCCGTGAACTACATTTTGGGATAGCTGTTTTAACCCTCTTAAGAGAGGGGTGAGAGATCACTGTACTGCCGGGCTGAATCGTATCCCCCAGTCACCAGCAGATGGGGAGGACCTAACTGCGTCACCACCACGCCTCCCAACAGGGCTTGCCTACCGCAGGTCACTTGTCTTGCAGGCCGCACCTCCGCTGCTTGGCGCCGCCTCGGTGGGTGTTTCTACCGGCCGCACCTCCGTCACTCGGCGCCGCCTCTATAGGATTTTCTCCAGGCCACTCCCGGGATCACCCGGCAAGCGGGGTCACGCCTCCAGGCGGACCGAAATGTCGCAGCCCGGACACTCGGTCACCGGGAGAGCAGGCTGCTGAGTTCCGGCACTTTTCAGTACAGCAGCGGCAGCTATTACTCCCTCCGGTCTCCGTAGAACAGGGCGCGCCTGGGACCCGGTTCTCCCCGCCCGGAATCACACACCGTAAGTCAGTTCCCAGCAACGCTGTCCACCGCTGCTTTGCTGCGTCGCTCTGCAGTTTCTCTCTCTCCCCGGAGGCTGTTTTACCCCCAGCAACGGCTGCAGACCTTTTTATATTCCCTTCCCCGCGGGCACCCTGTATCCCCGGTGCACGAGAGGGGCAACTTTATTGCTTAGTTGACAGTGTCTCTGTCGCCAGCCAACCAAGATCCCATGACTCCATTGGGGCTCAATATGTCTTGCATTTTAACCCCTCATCACTGGTGAGGGTATTACATGCCTCCCCGGTAGAATGATGACAGTCCTCTGGCATCTGTAGAGTTAGTTCATACTTCTCAAAAGTCTTTTCACATATTTCTATATACATATATACATTTTCAGTAAGGGGCATACCCCAATTCTCGGTTACAATATTTACAGTAAGCATATATTCTAAACTCGATATCTCAAAGGGGGTATCCCCCGGGTACTACGCTCCGACTTTCTAAGTACTACAGCACCACCAGTGTCTTCAATTTGACTCACTGTAGAGGGAGCGTCTGATTCACTCTCCGCTGTCTGCTCCACTTGCGGCTGATCAATCATTCTCTTGGTGGTATTCGATAAACTTGGCCCGCACATGAACAATAGTAAATCCATTGGATCACGGAAAGGTACATTTCCAACAGATTTTGATGTGTCTATATCAGGCGGCTGTTTAGAGATGAAAACAGGGATCTCCGCTGGGCATAATCTCAACTGGTCTCTCGGCACCGTAATGATGGGACCGTCTTTCTCTCTTTGAATTTGATAGGCCTGTAAGTCATTATCTGGCATCTTTATGACGAGGTACGGTTCCTCTTCCCACAGAACGTCAAGTTTACTGGCGCGGCGCATTTTTCTCCTCCAGACTCTATCACCGACCTTTAAAGGGACCGCTTTGGCGTTGGAATTGTAGTTTCGTTCCTGTCGAAGATGCACTGTTTCCATTCGCTTTTGTAGAATTTTTCGGGCAACCTCTATGCGCCGTTGGTGCTCATCGACCCATTCTGTGTGAAAGTCTCGAGTTTCGGTCACTCCTGAGTTCATCTCCACATCCTTGGGTAACTTTCCATATCGCCCAAACATAAGGTAAAACGGGGTGAAGCCCGTGGAACAGTGCTCCGTATTATTGTATAAGTACACTAGCTCAGCCAAGACGGCAGGCCAGTGGGATCGTTGTTCAGCGGCGAGGCTCCTTAACATGCCAATGATGGTTTGGTTCGCCCTTTCACACAATCCGTTGCACTGCGGGTGATAGGCCGTCGTTCGTACTTTCTTACACGCATATAGACTGCAGAGTTCCTTAAACACTTGGGCTTCGAAGGCGGGTCCCTGATCCGTCAGAATGCGTTCTGGGTATCCATAAGGTCTCACTAAGTGTCTCAACAGGATTTCTGCTGTGGTTTTTGCGGTTAAATCTCTAACTGGGACGGCTATTAGAAACTTGCTGTAATGGTCAACTATTGTCAATGCATATTGGACCCCGTTGGACGCCATCTCCAATTTTACGTGGTCCAGAACAATCAATTCTAGCGGTTGGCGACTCTTAATCGGGCAAAGGGGGTCCTTCTGATCCTGTTTGGGGTGTCTTTTTAGATTGCAAGCCACACACTTTCGACACCACTGTTCGACATCCGCTCGCAGGTTGACCCAAAAATATCTCTTCCGCAACACGGCTTCGGTTTTTTGTAATCCGAAATGTCCGGAGTGGTCATGGTAGGCCTTCAGTAGGGGTCGGGACTCTTGTTGTGGGATAACCTTCTGTACGATGGACCGATGAGTACTGGGGTCGATGCTGATCCGTACTAACAGACCACATCGCAATCTGAATCGGTCCTGCTGTCTTAGCAACTTAATGAGTTCGGGGTCTGCGTTATCCCTTTGTGATTTTGTCAACCTGATCTTGTTTTTCATGATGCCGATTAGCTCTTGGAGTACGGGGCTTTGTTTCTGTATGGCCTCGCAGTCAAAGTCGATGGATGCGTCCTCCAGGTCATCGGAGTCCGGGCTCTCACTGGCAGTTAATGGTCCAGAGATGACGGGTAGCGAGTTATTTGTAGCGGGGTACGAGTAGGGGGTCTCCACCTCTTCCTCCAGGTCTTTTGCCAATTCAGTTACATCTTGAGTTGGGAGTCGGGACAGTGCGTCGGCGTTACCATTCAGCTTGCCGCTTCTGTATTCAACGGTGTACCGGAAGTTGGCCAATCTGGACAGCCATCGTTGTTCTAATGCCCCCAGATGAGCGGTGTGTAAGTGGGCTAACGGATTATTATCTGTTACTATGACAAACGAGGTGGCTGACAGGTAATTCTTGAATTTTTCCGAGATAGCCCATACTAGGGCCAGAAGCTCCAATTTGAAAGTGCTATAGTTCTCGGCGTTTCTTTCGGTTTTACGCAGACCTCTACTGGCGTAGGCTATAACCCGTTCCTTCCCTTCCTGCACTTGGGCTAATACGGCCCCAAGTCCCTGATGACTCGCATCCGTATAGACACGGAAGGGTTTGGAATAATCCGGATAGGCTAGTAGTGGCGCCTTTATCAGGGATGATTTTAGTTGTTGGAACGAGTTTTGGTGTTCTTCAGCCCATACTACTGGGGATGTATTTCTTCTCTCTCGGCCCGTTTTGCCTCGCAACAGTTCATGAAGCGGGGCGGCAATTTTAGCAAAGTGTTCTATGAACCGCCTATAGTACCCTGCGAAGCCTAGAAAACTGCGGACTTCTTTCACTGTAGTGGGGATGGGCCAATCTTGCACTACCCCGATCTTATCAGGGTCTGGTTGCACTCCTTCTTCGCTAACTACATGTCCCAGATAGTGAACTTTTGGCTTTAACAAGTGACATTTTGAGGGTTTGAGCTTCAGTCCACTCTGAGCCAGACGGCCAAACACATAATCCAGATGTTTCAGGTGCTCTTCAAAACTTTTGGAAAAGATTATAATGTCGTCGAGGTATAGCAAGACTAGCTCGAAGTTGCAATGACCGAGGCAGTGCTCCATTACCCTTTGAAAGGTGGCAGGGGCATTACACAAGCCGAAAGGCATGCGGTTGAACTCAAAGAGGCCCATTGGTGTAGTAAACGCTGTTTTTTCTTTATCCTCAGGGGCCATCGGGATCTGCCAATACCCACTGGTTAAATCAAGAGTTGAGAAGTACTTGGCGGTCTTGAGGGCAGTTAATGACTCCTCTATCCGGGGCAAGGGATAAGCATCTTTATGGGTAATGGCATTTAATTTCCTGTAATCGATACAGAACCGAAGGCTTCCATCTTTCTTTTTTACCAGGACAATTGGGGCTGCCCAAGGGCTACAACTTTCGTGGATTACACCGGTCTCTTCCATCTCGGCTAGCATCTTCCTTACCGGTTGGTATAGCGTTGGGGGCAAAGGGCGATGTCGTTCTTTGATGGGCGGGTGAGTACCCGTTGGGATGCGATGATGGATACCTTCCGCTGTCCCGAAGTCAGCAGGAGATTGACTAAAGGTGGCAGCATTCTTCTGTACAATGCGGAGGACTTCCTCTTTTTTTTCCGTCGGGGTATTGGTATCCCCAATCTGAATATCAGACCACCACATAGGCCCGCCGTCAGGTGATACTATCTGTCCAGCGATATGCTCCTGGGAGTCTCCTGGATTCTTCCCTTCCACTACATCTTGGAAGTTGATTGGGACAATGCTGGCTATTGGGCAGTTCCGGAAGAGTCTAATGGGGTAGTTATGAGGGTTTAGCACTCGAATAGGGACCCTTCCCCGGTCGACCTTGGCTAACGTTCTGGCCACAGCAAAAGGGTTCCGCCCCTCGAGGTCACAGGATTCTAGGACAGCTTCGTAGTCCTGACCCCCAGGTCCAATCTTCGCCTTACACCATACGATGTGTTCAGAGTTTGGTCTGAGAACCACGGGGCGTCGATCAACAATTCTTGCCTTGCCCGCTTCACCTTCACTGTTTACAAACTTCTGCTGTCCTACCAGTACTCGAACAGCTCGTTGTAAGGCTTTCCTCTCTTTCGGGTTCGCGAGGCGCATTTCTTTCTTCAGGAGGTCCACCAATTCTTCTGGACAATTTCTTAGTGTATTCATGCCCAATATAACGGGCGGCATGTGTTCATTTTGCACAGTGGTGACCAAGAACCCTTGTTTTTCCAGTTTGGTCGCTCCAAGGCACAGATCCGCCTCCCAGTACCCTTTAATGTGGATCTGTTGGCCATTGCTGGCTATCAGCTGTAGCCAATTAGTGGGTACTTCTTGGAGTTCTTCCTGATTCCAGTATTTGGCAAACTCTTCAACTTGAATCGTCGTCACTTGCGACCCAGTGTCGACCAAAGCTGGCAAGATGGTGTCGTTGATTTTAATGTTCAGGTGAGGGCACTCGCCAACATAGTGCGACCTCCACCCTTCTGGTATTGGACCTACATGGGTGTGTCCTCCCGAGGGTCGGTCCGCCTCCCCGGGGTTTGGTCGTTTAAACTATCTTGCGGGCAGTTACGTTCAATGTGCCCACTCTGCCGGCACCGTCGACAGATTGGCCGACCCTGGTCATCGAACTGGTCCGTGGCTCTTCGGCCATACTCACGGGGTACATCCCAGCGGGGACGGGTTCTACCCCCCGCGTTCTGCCGCCACCCTCTGCGTCTGGCCTCGGCCTGTTCCTGACGGATCTCTTTTAGTTCTCGCCCCAACTCCATCATGTTCTTACTTAATTCTAGGAGGAGAGGGTCTCTTTCCGCTTGGGCCTGCTGAGTGGCTGGGCCTTTCCAGTTTCGGCTGGCCTCCGCCATTCCCGTCTCTTCCGTCATCTCAAAGGTCTCCTCACTCTCGGTGTCGATGCTCGCGTCTAAGCCCAGAATTTGCAGTATTGTTTCTTTGAATTCGGGAAAAGAATACGTTGGATTTTGTCGCCTCCACATTCTTAGTTGGGCGCGCGTCGCTTCTCCAGAAGCCCCTTCGATAAATAGGTTAATAAGGGTCTCATCCCCATGTGGTTCCCCTTGTGGCTCCAGCGTTTGAATGGTTTTCAACGCCTCTTGTAACCCTAATGCAAAGTCTCTGAGGGTTTCGTTGGGGCGTTGTTTCCTTGCATATAGGCGACTTTTGATCTCGGCCACTGTTCTCCGATCGAATATGCTGGCAAGTTTTTTAAAGATGTTTTCTGCTGTTTGCCTTTCTTTTTCCGCCCATGACTTGACTTCCCGACGAGCAGACCCCTTCAACTGTCCCATCAGTATCTCTACTTGCTGTGTGTCTCCGAGTTTGTATACTTTGAACATGGACAGCATCTGGTCTTTGAAGTCCTTAAATGTAGTGGTTCCCGGTGTACGAGTATCTCCCGAATACGTTGGTATCCACGGGGCACCAAAATAATAGGGCATTGTAATGGGTGACGCTTCCATTGTGGGGCTGACTCTTTTATTGGGTGAGGGGTCTATTGCCGGTAAAAACCTTCTTCCTGATGTTGGTGCAGGGGTTTGTGGACTCGTCATTTTCCTTTCGTGATCCTGTTCGTGGACGCCAAATTTTTGTCTCTGTAATGTACTGTGACTTTTCCCTTACACTTGATTACCTTTCTCTTTCAGGTTCCGGTTCTTCTTCTTCGATGCTCCTCTTCGGTATAGGTAAGTACAGACGGTTGGTTTTATAAATAGCAATTTATTATAGTGTTAAGAAGAACAGAGTAATCCAAACAACAATAACTGTTCAAGCTTTTTAGGTTAGGTGACAGCATACTATAACATACATATTATCTTATTAAATGGTGGTAGTAACATTTCCTGTCGCCATACGCTCATTCTTAAATAACCATGCAGATTGGTGAGGTATCTGTCTACTTTCAACTTTGCAGGTCATGCAAAAACACTTTATAACATTTAGTCGCTTAAACTAGCGCCTACACTGTTAAAACAACACAGTATATCTTTCATAGACCGAATAAACAAATGTCGGTGAATATTACAGTTTCACCTCTATACTTATATTAGCACATCTGCAGTAAACTAAGGTTTTCAAAGAATATTACAGTTTAACAGTTAAGCACGCACATTGCCTATGTTACTCTAATGGTATATATTGCATCTCAGTTAGCCACTCAATAAGTCCTGTGGGATAGTCCATTAGATGCAAAGCAAATAAATATATAAATATTCTCTCTGAAGGGTAGTACCCTCGCTACAGTATATAAATTTGGTAATCTGGAGTGGGATGCCTGGTTAGCCCTTAATGAACACAGCGTAAACACAATGTATCTTTTCCCTGTCCATTTGTATCCTATTACTTCATGACAAGCTTTGTTTTATCCTGCCTGGTTGGTAATTGCGGAAGCGGAAAAGACCACTGTTCCATAAGGGGTAAAACCCCGGCCGGTCACGTATCCCGTGGGTTTACAACTATCGGTTGTGCTGTACGGGAAGGGATCCCTAAGGAATTAGCCTTTATCTGTATTCCTTATGCTGCTGGGACTGAAACAGTCTTTCTTGCACTCCTTTACATTAGATAGGGAATTACTGCAGACTCACACTCTGCGAACGTGTTTTCTATATCTGTCCCTGGCGCTGTAACTGAAATGGGTGGCTATATAGGTGGCTCCTATCTTTGCTGGGTGCTTCACTAAGTGTTCATCCTCACTGCCGTGAACTACATTTTGGGATAGCTGTTTTAACCCTCTTAAGAGAGGGGTGAGAGATCACTGTACTGCCGGGCTGAATCGTATCCCCCAGTCACCAGCAGATGGGGAGGACCTAACTGCGTCACCACCACGCCTCCCAACAGGGCTTGCCTACCGCAGGTCACTTGTCTTGCAGGCCGCACCTCCGCTGCTTGGCGCCGCCTCGGTGGGTGTTTCTACCGGCCGCACCTCCGTCACTCGGCGCCGCCTCTATAGGATTTTCTCCAGGCCACTCCCGGGATCACCCGGCAAGCGGGGTCACGCCTCCAGGCGGACCGAAATGTCGCAGCCCGGACACTCGGTCACCGGGAGAGCAGGCTGCTGAGTTCCGGCACTTTTCAGTACAGCAGCGGCAGCTATTACTCCCTCCGGTCTCCGTAGAACAGGGCGCGCCTGGGACCCGGTTCTCCCCGCCCGGAATCACACACCGTAAGTCAGTTCCCAGCAACGCTGTCCACCGCTGCTTTGCTGCGTCGCTCTGCAGTTTCTCTCTCTCCCCGGAGGCTGTTTTACCCCCAGCAACGGCTGCAGACCTTTTTATATTCCCTTCCCCGCGGGCACCCTGTATCCCCGGTGCACGAGAGGGGCAACTTTATTGCTTAGTTGACAGTGTCTCTGTCGCCAGCCAACCAAGATCCCATGACTCCATTGGGGCTCAATATGTCTTGCATTTTAACCCCTCATCACTGGTGAGGGTATTACATGTATACTCTGTTTCGTTCTCCCGCCACACTGCTGATATAGTGTGCGACTCACACCTGATCACACGCCTAACTGGCTATTATCTATACACTGCACAGGTGTACAGGTTCACAAGGTGGGATTTCAACTGAGCAGGGTCAGATATGAATTGGGCCAAGAGTTAACTGTAAGATATATCGGTGGCCACAGGAATGGCTAAGTGTGTACCCAACTTTAGAATCTTATTGGTTGCATTCTATAAAGTCTCGACACTGTATAATTGTTATTGCGTTTGCGTTTCTCAGCAGGATAGAAGCTTCCTCAGAACGCAGATCAGACACACAGAGACACACGTTCTAGGCTTGCTTACTTGTAGGGCATTACTAATTTTTCATCATACATGGCCTCGAACTTCCTCTCTCGTGTTAGAGAGACGACAGTGCGGACATTTTCCACGGCATCGATGGCGATCTGTGAAGGAACAACGCAATTATCAGTAACACATTTACACATGAGCCACCGGCCGGGGCGATGTATCTGGGAGCGACTCCATTCACAGACATGTAGACAAGATGTACATTGGCAGGTGTGTACCCAGCACTCTAAATTCTAAGGTATAAGCGGGGATTAAAGTGTCCCAGAAGAGGTGGTAGAAGTCATCTCCTCAGCCACCTAACCTCCTCATTTGGTGGAACACAGGCCAGTGCTAGGACTGTAGGGTTTCTGACTGTCCGTCCCCTGACCTTAAGCATGTTGGGGAGGGTTAGGTTTAGGCTGCGGCTGGTAAGGGTTCTGTTTAGGCAGTAGAGAAAGGGTTAGGCAGTTAGGAGGGAGGGTTAAGGTGGCCATACACACACAGATTTATCTTCAGATCTGGCTGGTTGGAACAAAGACAGGGTTATGGATGAGAGCAAACGACAGTTGACCATTTGCTTGGAAATGCTGGAAAACTGACAAACTGTCACTCATCCATATCCATGTTTTTGTTCCAACCAGCCAGACCTGAAGATAAATCTTAATAGTGTATGGGCACCTTTAGGCTGCAGGGGGACCAGTTAGGGTTAGTCCCAGGACAGTGTTAGGGTTAGGCGTCGAAGGGGGGGAAGGAGTGTTAGGAAGGGTTAGCACACATTTACCTATAAGGTATGGGGATCATGACCATCAGGGTGATGCTGGCGGGCTTCTGACTGCTGGAAGCCCAGTTGGGGGGGGGGGCAGCGCCAGTGACAAGCAAACATACTGTAACTCACTTTTCCAGCCACTTCCAGTTCTTCCTTGTCTTTCTTTGCATGCCCAGCAATAGCCTTCATCTGAAGCAGAGCGGAGACAGCAAGTATTGGCACAATCGCCAAGATGAGCAGCGTCAGCTGCCACCCATACACAAACGATATTATAGTTGCCGTGCCCAAGTTTGCAACGTTCTGAGAAAGCAAGGCCAGCCTGGATCCGGTGGCCTATAGGAGATAAGCAGATAGAAGTAGTTTAATTCAAGACCTATAGGCATATGACTGAAGAGCGAGATGTACTAAGCATTCAAAAGTGATAAAATGGAGAGTGATAAACTACCAACTTATCAGCACCCCCTTCCCAAACCTCCAGAGTCCCGGCATCCACTTGTGAGCTTCTCTATCCACACGCGGCTGTAGCGGATACCGGCCTTCGCTTGTGCGTGCTGTGGGTGGGCGTGGTGGCACCAGGGTTGTCAGCGTAATCTCTGTGATGTCACCTTGTACACAGCTGCAGGCAGGGGAAGCCAGGCAGCGTCTGAGTCATCTATTGCAGGTGCTTATTGCTGCCTGGCCTGGCTTTTATCCCAGGACTCATATCCGGGCAATTTTAGGTCAATATCCCAGTATCCTGACGATACCAGGATTGGCCAGCCTAATTGTAATTATATGTAGGAGCCAAAGACGAAGAACTGGGGAACACTATGGCCACCACAGCGTTGAGTGCAATGAGTGAGATACTGAAATCTACAGTGCATTTAGTAAATCTCTGCCCGGGGTGACACAAAAAAACCTTCACCAAAGTGACTTGAAATACAAAATTGTGCACCCACTGGTGAAAGTTTACACTGGTATAACAACTTACAGAGTAAAATAAATAACTGGTATTTCCTATTGATGGAGATTTTTTATCTCGAGAAACTCAGAAAACAAAAGACCATAGTGCAATGGTGTCCTTTGGTTCCTATATGGATACAGGAGGTCGGTTGCTTTCCAGTGATCCAGGCAAGGTTCCCAAAATCCAGGGGTCTCAGGGATATACTGAAAGAGTGCAAATATGAGAACTCTCCACACATTTCCCAGGTCACGTATACCCCTTTCAGACATACAACGCGGGGATTTCCCTGCTCAGACCCGGGATTTCATCTTCTGCAAAATGCCAGGGATTTGTTTGAGACCTCCTTTCACACTACTTCATAGACCCAGTAAGTTCTTGGGTTGACCTTTTAGAAAATAATACAGATGTATAGCCTCTCATTCAGCGCCAGATCCTGCCAGATCCCCTGCGCTGGCGAGAGCCACCGGAGCGGCGCTCCATCTGACGGGGATGCCCAAGCGTCCAACGCGCACGCGTGTTCCGTCATTCGCCGGTGGGTAGCGGAACCCCTGCCCATCTCCGCTTCAGGGAGACAGAGGGGTGCAGGGGGCTGCGGGCACCGACAGGGGAGCTGCGGGGAAGTGACAGGAGGCGTCGGTGGGCTCAGCCAGAACTGGGCGTTCGAGCGTCCTCAATACTGCATATAGGCTGTATATGTGTGAATGACTTTGTGATGGATACGTTGGGCATCTGTCTGCTTTGATGGCAGCAGCTTGGCTTGCAATGATTAGGACCTGAGACCCCACCTGCATCAGTACATTACAGAAAAGAGAATTTAGACCAATATGATCGTGCGCCAACAATTAGCAGCTTAGGGTTGACAGACAATGAAGAACCACTTCACATCTACATACAATACCAATCGGTGTCTGGCAGTCCCAGAGCGCTTATTGATGAATGATAATCTTCTCACTTTCTTTGGTGTGTGTACCCAAAAGAAAAAAGAAGCTAATAGTGTGATACTGTTTACATTCAGCAGATTACGTATATAGTACAAAGGAGGTCTACTCGTACCAGAAGGTTTTGTCTACTAAGTTTGTAGACAATAACGCTTATTTGAGGGGAATCTGAGTTCCACAGAAGGATCCAATTCTACTCAAGAATCCAGAGTTGCAGATAAGTGCTCCAAAGGATGAGAAAAAATAAGGGATTTGGTGCAATACAGTTTTAATCACAACAAATATAAAAACAAGATGTCACAGGTGGGACTAAATCAGAGGACTCTCACCATAACAAATTGTCTACTAACAAATAAGCAGACAAAAAGCGCATTTGGATGTTACCCCAGGCGTCCCCGGAATGCCGCTCCTGTTAGGTAAGGTCCAATGGTGTCCACCTTGCGTCACAAGCCGACCGGTTTCGATTCCCAAAGAATCTTTCTCAAGGCGTGTGATTCATGAATGCTATGGTGCCGGTATAAATACCCCCTTTCAGGTGAACATAAACATGGCCTATTTCCAGACACGGATCAACTAACTTCTAAAAACCCCACCCGTTCCGTTAAAAACATATGGTAAATAAGGGTAGTCCATATCGGAGTTTCAGATGTACTTGCGCTCCAGCTGGATGAAATTATAGCGTCTTTTTTCAATTCTGAATACTTCCGGTATTTGCGTCCGATACCGGAAGTGGATATGACGTTTGCGTTCCATTGACCTAACTTCCGTTTAGGTTTCCGGAAGTATATGCGTTCCACTCGGAGCGTTCAATCTCTCCCTGTTTAAAGGATGGTGGGAGGGCTGTTGTCATGGGGACGCATTCTTTTCAGTCAATGGGATGTTGTACGATATGGTGCACATAAATGTCCTCAAAAATAAGGGATAAATACAATAATTAATAAGCGGAATAAAAACAGAATTAAAAACCATTTGATGCACTGATAAAAAGGAGACAATGATAAAAAATGGGTAAAAAATCATAAAAACCATTTTGTTTCAAAGTCCTTATTAAGACCACTCGGTATCAATGTCTTATAGTTAAAAATTAAGGACATCTCACTCTTTGCCAATTTTTTTGTGAAGTCTCCCCCTCTTACACTTGGTATGATTTTTTGTAGTACATAAAAGTTTTTAATATATTTGGGATCACATTGATGGCAAACTTTAAAATGAGCTGATAAGGCATGAACCTCTAGGCCCTTACGTATATTTCTTAGATGTTCTCCAAGCCTGATTTTCTTAGATGATTCTTCAAAATCAGGCTTGGAGAACATCTAAGAAATATACGTAAGGGCCTAGAGGTTCATGCCTTATCAGCTCATTTTAAAGTTTGCCATCAATGTGATCCCAAATATATTAAAAACTTTTATGTACTACAAAAAATCATACCAAGTGTAAGAGGGGGAGACTTCACAAAAAAATTGGCAAAGAGTGAGATGTCCTTAATTTTTAACTATAAGACATTGATACCGAGTGGTCTTAATAAGGACTTTGAAACAAAATGGTTTTTATGATTTTTTACCCATTTTTTATCATTGTCTCCTTTTTATCAGTGCATCAAATGGTTTTTAATTCTGTTTTTATTCCGCTTATTAATTATTGTATTTATCCCTTATTTTTGAGGACATTTATGTGCACCATATCGTACAACATCCCATTGACTGAAAAGAATGCGTCCCCATGACAACAGCCCTCCCACCATCCTTTAAACAGGGAGAGATTGAACGCTCCGAGTGGAACGCATATACTTCCGGAAACCTAAACGGAAGTTAGGTCAATGGAACGCAAACGTCATATCCACTTCCGGTATCGGACGCAAATACCGGAAGTATTCAGAATTGAAAAAAGACGCTATAATTTCATCCAGCTGGAGCGCAAGTACATCTGAAACTCCGATATGGACTACCCTTATTTACCATATGTTTTTAACGGAACGGGTGGGGTTTTTAGAAGTTAGTTGATCCGTGTCTGGAAATAGGCCATGTTTATGTTCACCTGAAAGGGGGTATTTATACCGGCACCATAGCATTCATGAATCACACGCCTTGAGAAAGATTCTTTGGGAATCGAAACCGGTCGGCTTGTGACGCAAGGTGGACACCATTGGACCTTACCTAACAGGAGCGGCATTCCGGGGACGCCTGGGGTAACATCCAAATGCGCTTTTTGTCTGCTTATTTGTTAGTAGACAATTTGTTATGGTGAGAGTCCTCTGATTTAGTCCCACCTGTGACATCTTGTTTTTATATTTGTTGTGATTAAAACTGTATTGCACCAAATCCCTTATTTTTTCTCATCCTTTGGAGCACTTATCTGCAACTCTGGATTCTTGAGTAGAATTGGATCCTTCTGTGGAACTCAGATTCCCCTCAAATAAGCGTTATTGTCTACAAACTTAGTAGACAAAACCTTCTGGTACGAGTAGACCTCCTTTGTACTATATACGTAATCTGCTGAATGTAAACAGTATCACACTATTAGCTTCTTTTTTCTTTTGGGTACACACACCAAAGAAAGTGAGAAGATTATCATTCATCAATAAGCGCTCTGGGACTGCCAGACACCGATTGGTACTGCATCAGTACATAACCACAGGGTAAACTGGATGATGCAGCATGGTTATATAACACCGGCTGCACTCAGCACTTATTCTAAAGGTCACGTCTGTACCGACTGACACCTCAACTGCAGGCAGCCTTTATATGGCTTGTGTTCCCGTGGCAGCAATCAACCTGTGACAGAGAAATGGAACTTGATCTCGGGCCAGAGGTAAAGGAGAATGCTAGTAATTGAGTAGTGAGAAATAGACTCAAGCGGTGGGGAAGAGGTTTGAGGAGGAGGGGGGGGGGGGGGATCTACAAAGCAAATGGTTCTACCCAGAGCAAACCTGCTGAGGAACCACACTTTACAATGAAACAGAACAGCGGGGCAGATGTATTAAGCCTGGTGAAGTGATAAAGTTGTTATAAAGCGAATGGCTGGTGCGTTATCACCTTCCACTTTATCACTTCAGTGTTTTTTAAACTCTGTCCTCAGGATCCCTAACAGTTTTTCAGATCACCTGATTTCCCAAACCATACTGAAGACGGTCGAGATTGGCAGATCTAGGAATTTGAACATGTTTCATTTGCGTACTGACGGGGATCAGGTCAGCAGATTGATGGTTCCGGCAGATGGGGAATCGGGGACACGGCTTTCTGATGTATGGGGGCCTTTACAGATGGCAACGATCATTTCTAACAAACTATTCAGGGGTCATGCAGTGGGTTTGGTACAGGATTCCGGATGCCATCGGTCAGAAGATTAACATTGGCATTCTGATGCACACAATCTTGACACCTGCTAGATAAGTATGCTAACCAAACAGGTTCCCGTCAATCGCCAAGTGTTTAGAACCCGCGAGGGATTGGCGACAAGCAATGTTTAGAAGTTAAAGCCAACCTTTAGTAAATGTTGTATTTTAGTTTCTGTTTATGTAATATTGAAGGCGCTGGTTATCCACTGTGCCACCATATAAAGAAAGGATAATATTAACAACAGAATAATATAGAGCAATGGCAAAAAAAAAAACGCCCCCCCAAAAAAGTTCACAATATAAAATATTTCACCATATATTTATCCGGTGTGGGTGTAGTAAAATAAAAACAGCAACTGTATATGCAGGTAAAATGTATTTTAAATGATACAACTGCAAAGTTTTTTATCTGATGAAAAAGCGTACAGCCAATCTTTGCACCATACTTTCTAATAGACTCTCACTCATTAAATTGGGAACTACAGGCACAGATAATAAAGCTACTGTAGATAGAAAGTACCTACCCCCTGGACCTGTGATGCGTCAGTAGCCAGCCGCGTGGTTAAAGCTCCTGTGCTGTTTCGCTTGTCATCAAACCAGCCAATCTCCTGCAATGTAAATAACTCATAACTACCATAAACACAGCGTATGAGAAGTGATTCATAGCCTGGTACATCAATTCATATTCCAATAATGCAGTATTTCTGCCCTATAGAATGTAGATTTCATATTATCATCCTTAAGAGTGTAACCGTTTCTTAAAGTCAATCTTTTCGCATACATGGGTGGACGGGTACATTTCCATAAGTACCTGTCTTATCATACATACATACATACATAGGTGGACGGGTACATTTCCATACAGTACCTGTCTTAACATTGCCTTGAAGGTCATCAGTCTGAGCCTCATTGTGAGAATCTCTCCTGCTTTCCCAAATGTGAATCCCTGTGACAAGATGAATGAACATTATTGCATAAGTGACTAGCATCCATACAGTACAGCCGTATAGAGGAGCATCCATCCAGTACAGCCCTAGAAACAAGAATCCATTCCGCACAGCCCCAGAGACCAGCATACACACAGTACAGCTCCAGGAACCAGCACGCATACAGTACAGCCCGAGAGACCAGCATCCACACAGTACAGCTCCAGAAATCAGCATCCATACAGCACAACCCCAGAAAATAGCATACATACAGTACAGCCCCAGAGACCAGCATTCGCACAGTATAGCCCCAGTTTTTTGAGAATCCATAGAGTACAGCCCCAATAACTAGCATTTTACTATAAAACCCCAGAGACCAGCATTTATACAACGTCAGTGACCAACATCCGTACAGGTATAGCCACAGTGACCAGAAAAAATACAATAAAGCCTCAGTGACCAGCATACAAGCCTCAGTGACCAGCATCCATACAGTACAGCCCAGGACCAGAGTCCATACAGTACGACCCCAACGATTAGCATCAACGCTGTATGACCTCAGTAACTACTGTATAGACTTTAAAATCAATGTTACTAGAATCTACAGTATACAGCCCCAATTATCCAAATCCATACGTCAGTACCAACACATCACACAGTCCCATTTACCAAGATATGTACAGAACCAGTGACCAGCAGGTAACAGGAACCTGTTATTAGTACAATTACTGTATAGCCACCACATCAGCACTGCCATTAATTCCCTATTAGGAGAGGCACCCCTGTGCTCTATATCTCTGCCCTCCCATCCCCTTTGAATCCCCTTCTGGGGGGATGCGTTAACAACCGCCGCCACAATTAGCTGCACATCGCAGGCTACCGCATCGATAATAATTGCCTATGCACTAAGATATGCGATTATTATCACAAAGGGCAGCTCTTGCATAAAGAGCTGCCCTTTGCGAAGCAGTTTGCAGGGCTCCCCTCCTCTTCCTCCCAGCACCCAGAAGAGGAAGTACGGTGCTATGGAGGACGAGGTCACACAGGTGAGGGGGGGAGTGGCGCGGTCAGAGCAGGTCAGCGCAGGTCAGCGCAGCGGGGGTCGCAAAGAGAAACCCATAGGCTTCTATTGAGCAACATACCCAGTGGATCCAATTTATCAGCTACTGGAGCTTGATGCATATGTAAAAAGCAACCACACCTCTTTAAACCGCATTTTTAGAGTTCTATCAGCAAATACTGTTTGATGCATCCCATCCCATAGTCTGTAGATGTCACTGGCAAAACATAACAAAATGCACACGGTGATGCCTCTAATTATCTTGTTTTGTTCTTTCGCTCATCTACAGTATGTATTGTCAGGCGCTGCGGAACCCTTGTGGCACCATATAAATAAACAATAATAATAATAATGTGGAGTTTTAATGTTATTATTTTGCCAGTGATTAACTCCAGTTCTGCTCCTCATTCTCATAGCCAGTAATAGGCAGACACAGACATATATGAGATATAACTCCAGTTCTGCTCCTCATTCTCATAGCCAGTAATAGGCAGACACAAACATATATGAGATATAACTCCAGTTCTGCTCCTCATTCTCATAGCCAGTAATAGGCAGACACAGACATATATGAGATATAACTCCAGTTCTGCTCCTCATTCTCATAGCCAGTAATAGGCAGACACAGACATATATGAGATATAACTCCAGTTCTGCTCCTCATTCTCATAGCCAGTAATAGGCAGACACAGACATATATGAGATATAACTCCAGTTCTGCTCCTCATTCTCATAGCCAGTAATAGGCAGACACAAACATATATGAGATACTAACCTGAAGGAAAAATGTCACAAAAGAGACGCCACCAAGTGCCAGGAATAACAGGGAAAACATGTTGCTTTCAGCTCTCATCTTATCCTCCGGACCTGTAAATACCTGCAAAGAAAAGATGCACGTACTTAGGGCAAGGAATGGGTCATACTGTAGGGTCGACACAATTAAGATCACAGTCTAAAGGTCAACCGTTATTGGTCGACAGACAAAAGATCGACACTTGAAAACAGACAACATGTAGGTCTACACCGGCAAAAGGTCGACATTAAAAGGTCAACATGGGTTTCATGGTGTTTTGGTGTCTATGGCAACAAGGACACTGTACAAGCGTACTGCGTTCCAGCGCATACCTCAAGTTTTTTGTTTTTTTTAAAACGTGAAAAGATCATGTCGACCTTTTGCTTGTGTTTACCTTTTGACCATGTCAACGTAAGTTGTACTGCGCGCGACTGCATAGATGCACTGCATCTCAACAATGGGAGAGGCAGCGATGCAGCGTTTTCAGATTCAGATTGATTTGCAGCGCTGTACATACCCCGATAATCCTGGAGAATATAATGGCAAACGCTGGCTGTGTGGCTCCGTTGATTATTGAACAAAAGACTCCAACCACAAAGTACGGCCACTCCGGCTTGTTCAGCCTCATAACTTTGACAAATGAGACGGGAGGGACCTTTTCCACCTGCAAAATATGTGTAATGACTGCATTAGCATGCAAGAACAGCATAATTGTTAAGTACATTTTATCTAATATGTTCTATTCAAATGCTACTGTTTCAATCATTTCTATAGAAGACTCTATAGAAGACTGATCTCTCCATATACTGTATAGAACTCTAAATGGTGAAGGGGATTTCCAAAGCACAAAAACTCTTATTCAGATCTGATCGCAGTACAAATTTTGTTCTCAAAATGGGCAAAAGCATGTGCGCTGCAGGTGGGGTAGATGTAACATGTGCAGAGAGAGTTAGATTTGTGTGAGTTATTTTGTTTCTGTGCAGGGTAAATACTGGCTGCATTATTTTTAGCACTGCAATTTAGATTTCAGTTTAAACACACCCCACCCAAATCTAACTCTCTCTGCACCTGTTACATCGGCCCCACCTGCAGTGCACATGGTTTTGCCCATTTTGAGAACAAATTTGTACTGCAATCAGATCTGAATAAGGGCCAAAATGCAGCATTGGATCATCTATTGGACTTGTACAGAAACAAGATATATTGCCAAGTCCGGCAGCTGTGTGGGATGCCGGCTGAACTCAGATGTTTTTTCATAGGGTAAATCATTTACAAGGCATGGTATAGAACACTATTACTGTAATGAGATACAGTATAGAGGCAGATAAATCCCATTTTCAATGGCATTCCTACTGTAACATCCTGTAACAGCTCACACGTTGTGGAGATTCAGCCTCCTGCTATATTTTGAGGGCATATTTATCACCAACCATATATTTAGATTACTACATACATTTACCATTCTCTCGGTGCTGTCCCTGCAAATGGATAGAAGCAAAGTGGTAGCTACCTTGACCTTGACCAGTGGCGCCAGAAGAGGGGGTGCAGGTCGCACCCAGGTGCTCCTCTCAAAGGGGATGACACCAAAATGCTGGCTTCTCCACAGTGACAGGAGCTGGATGCTGCTGTGTGACATTCTCCTGCAGCACCCAGCTTCTGTCATAGGGGAGGAGCCAACCTTGGGGCAGCTGGGCTACCCCCAGAGTGGTGTCATTAGAAAGCCCATGAAGGACATGCCCCCTTTAACTTAGGTCATGTCCCCATTTCAGACATGTGCTTAGGGCACATGAGGGGTATACAGACTGTGCACCATGTGTCACTAGAGCAGACGCCTCTGCTATGAAACCCCCCTAACTCTAACTATGGGGGAGATTTATCACCACTGGAAGAAAGATAAAGTTATACCCAATCAGCTCCTGCCATTTCTTAAAATACATTCTGTAACATGACTGCAAGGAGCTGATTGGTCGATACATTATCTCTCTTCCCTTTATCTCTCCAAGCTTTCATAATTCTCCCCCTATGTCCTGAACTAAAATCTTTGTTTTTGCAGAATTTTCACTAAGATACTGTAGCCAATATAAAATAATTTGGCTAAAACAAAATCTAGTTGAAACCATAGAATGAGTGCTGGTTTCAATCATATCAATTGGGGGTTATTCTAGTCCATTCTTTCTGACAAAATCCTTCTTAGATGGACAAAACCATGTGCACTGCGGGTGGGGCAGATGTAACTTGTGCAGAGAGAATTAGATTTGGGTGGGGTTTTTCTTCAAAGTGAGATGTATATTGAAGTGTAAAATCATGCAGTCAGTATTTTCCCTGCACAGAAACAAAATAACTCACCCAAATCGAATTCTCTCTGCACATGTTACATCTGCCCCCCCTGCAGTGCACATGGTTTTGTCCATCTAAGAAGGAATTTGTCAGAAAGAGTGAACTAGAATAACCCCCAATGTGACGAATGCCCCTCCTCTTCTAATGCTGAATGTTTGCTTGATGTAAGACATACGGAACAGAGGCATCGGAATATGTCAGGAAGCTAACTGTCTCTGCGGCAGACACAACGCCTCGGGAACTCACCACTTCCTTATCGTCAACAAAGTCCTCATCGGTTGCGCCTTCCTTCTGAGATGCTTTCTTGAAACTGCTGTGGCGACTTGATTTCCTCCTCAATAGTTTGGAGTCAGAGTGTTTGGGGGAAGATGGGATATCTTTCGTTTTATATTCTGTGTCGTCATCATCCTGATCTTTCTCTTTTTCTAATGTCTAAAGCGAAACGCAAGAACAGAGTTGCGAGCACATAAGCAGGATGTGATACGTAGGGGGCCGGACATCAGCTTTCACAGGGTTCCAAAACAGTTTTTGTGTTATAATGTAAAAAAAAAAATCTAAATACAATGACATGACTAACATTTAGTTCTATCAGTCCCTGTGTCTGACACATCCTATTCCCACCTGTAACAAGCAGCGTTATTTACACGTGACAAGTTTCTAAAGGTTCTCTTATTGCAGTTGTACTCTCTGATTAATGTTCCACCCACCTGCATGGTGACCAGCTTATAGTAAATCCCTTCTCTCTGCATCAGCTCACTGTGGCTTCCCTGCTCCACAATGACTCCCTCATGAAATCCAGCGATAGTGTCTGCGTTCCGGATGGTTGACAAGCGGTGGGCGATGACGATGGTGGTCCGGCCTTCCCTAGCCTGTAGGGAAAAGGAAGACTTCTGGTTAGCTGAACTTGGTTTGAGGTTTCCAACTAATGAAAGGGGTCATTCAGACCTGCTTGTTAGGCTGCATATATTTGCTTCCTAGTGGGCAGGTAAACACCGGCCCGCCGAACACCCGCCGCCGGAATCTCCTTACTAACATGTGAGCAGATGCGTTCACTTACACACCTGCTCGTATTCGGCCACACGGAAAACTTACTTTTATTCAGAGATGGCCGAATTCAGGGCGGGAACTGATCATGTGACACAGCAGGCATGGACATGGCGGTGTATGCAGGTGTATGCCCAGCGCCTGTTTGACCAGCCACCCTTTTGTGGGAACACCCATAAAACATTGTGCGGCCCTCTGTGTCCGCCCCCTTCCCGCCAATCAGTGAAATTCGTTGAAGGCGTTCGCTCAGGGGGAGTTTGCATATTCACATATTCGCGCGTGTGCAGGCCCCCAGCATCGGAGATGGATCCGAATTTGGACCTGAGCGATCAGGCCTGAATCGGTCCTGAAGTTGTCAGCTTATTGTACAATGCAAACTGCTTCATTCATCACCTGGAATGTCCCCTGCTGCAGGGCAGGTTGTAAGGATTTCCCTATGAGCCAGAATTCAAATTAGTAAAGTTGGAATAATTCAAATGCGTGACATTTATAAAAACGTCATTACTGTATGAGACCCATTGATGAGGACTGGGGGAGAAAGGGTTCCTAAATATATTTATTAGGATGACCTGTACTCACGTGAAAGTCACCACCATATGTGACCAGTTCCAGGCACAATATACCACTCAGTGAGACTTATAGGTAATAAAGTCATTTAGTTCCATGACTTAATACCTTATCCAGAGCCGCCTGCACAACAGATTCACTCTCAGAGTCCAGGGCCGAAGTCGCCTCGTCAAGGAGAAGAATTTTGGGGTTGCGAACAAGCGCCCGTGCGATAGCGATCCTCTGCTTCTGACCCCCGCTCAGCTGTGCTCCTCTTTCTCCTACCAAGGTGTCGTATTTCTGGAAATATATACTTACATCACTAAATACATAATCAGGTCAGTCACACATTAGGCAGAACACACGCAGCGCGTCTCATTTCCTGTTAAATAACTTATACCTGAATGTAAAACTGCTCGCCTTCATGTGTATAACTGTTGTAAACAGATGGCAGCAATAAGCATCATGTTACCGGCTCTCTCTAATATGGGTATCCATGTGTGACAAAACTGGACAGTGTACACTAAGGGGCATATGTAATAAGCCTGGTGAAGTGATAAAGTGGAAGGGGTGTCGGACGGGGTACCCACAGGCATTGACCCGACGTCGGGATCCCGACTGTCACAACACCGACAGCCGGGTTCCAGACGGCCACCCACTATATTCCCTCGTGGTGTTACCATATAGGCATATAGATATTGTTTTATACCATCATTAATGTAATGTGATTTTAACCATAGTATATATTATGTATGTGTATATAAAAATAGGAATAGCTTAATAATTAGGACATCAGAGATTAATGTTTAGACATCGTAGTATAGCTTTTGGGTTTACTAAATAATATGAATGACCACTTTGTAACATATCAAATGCAACTGAATTCATTTAGGAGACAAAATGTCTAAGGCATACTATTAAGCAGATACAGTAGAGTGTTGTTACCCTCCCCAGATATATCTATATTTATTAATTAAGCAATGTATACACTATGGGCCAGACTCCAGCCATCTGGTTTCCTTTCTGGAGAATGTAGACTGCTAGTTACATTGCAGGACAGACAGGACACTATTGTATTTTGACAACAGGAGTGTAAAATAGATTGATGCACAGGGAGAGACCAGAAACAGGAGATCTCGCAATGGAGATTACCACTAGCGTCCAGACAAGCAGGAGACCCTGTCACCATTAGCATCCATAAATTCAATAACGTCATGAGAACAGGGAACTTCATTCTGCGTATTTGGGATATAAGGAGAGAGATAGAGTAGACATACTCTCACAGACTCACAGACACACGGACAGTCAGCAAGAAACCCATTCAGAGAGTCAGGAGGAGAGATGTGAGAGAGAAGCAGGAGAAAGAATGGAATAAATAAGCAATGGGCAGGAGGTGAGGTGAATCATAGGTAGCTATACCCATGTAACTTGTAAGTATGTCATTTTATGTTAGTTTTGTAGCAATCTAAGTTTGTCAATTGTTTAATATAATATAAGCAAGGAGGCGTATATATAAATATATATATAATAGCATATACATCAATTATTGTGTTAATGTATTCTGTATGGTTTGTTTTGCCTATAAATAAAATCCTCCAATTGGAGCTAAAATTACAAGTCTCGAACTCTCATATTTGGGGAATCAAATTATGACAAGTACTCTGCATATTGTATTGTAAGGTCTATTAGAATATAATTGCAGATGTCAAATATATATGTTATTATATCAATCCAAGATATAATAAATATATTTTATATAATATTTCAATCTCAATAACCATTATTGGGATAAAGAGAGATATATGACCCCTAAAACAAAACTCTACAATGGCGACCGCAGCAGGACTTGTGAATTTTGGTATCTGATTGTATGATTATAATATTTATAAGGAGTAGCAGATGCGTGAAGCTGGCTACCTAACCTACAGAATCACAGTGAGGATGTATCTAGGAAAACGTAATACTATTGTGTATTTTTATCTTGCATTGTTTGTAGACCTAGAATAATGTATTGGTGAAACAGAACTGATATTCCATTGTTACCATTATCTGGGAGTGCACGCTTAGATATTGATAATATGGCATTATTCAGAAACATTTTTAACTAATACTACATTTACTAGGCTCAGCACAAGGGCTGTTTAGCCTGCTGACACATTGCAAGATCACAGTGGGGTATGTTACTAAATAGGCACTTCATAATTGTAAAGGCCTAGAATAAATAAACAGTGGAAATGAGCATTTCCAAATAAATGATAATTAGTACCAGATATTAGAGTTAACTTTGAGAATCCGGACACTCTCATTGGGAGGATATCTTGTGTACAAAAGTATAAATACAGCATTGTAAAATAAGTGCAATGTTGAAAATGCAAAGAGTTGCTGTAACATTTAGGAAAATGCACAGAGCAGCGACTTTAGAAGTTAAGCAGGAATGTAAAGAGAAATCAGGTTCACGTCTCAAGAGGGCATGCCTGAAAATGAATGCAAAGGTGCATTCTTTCTTAAAATCCCTAAAGGTTAAGAAGTGTACTCAGAAGAATTCTGAGACAAAAGTAAATTTTCTGGCAGATTGTGAACAAATTGCCCAGATCTCTCATGAAGGGATCACAGAAGCACCCAGCAAAGGTGTTAGGAGCAGGGATGAGACCACAGAGGGGCTCATTCACAAACAGACTACAAAGGGCCTTATTTTGGTTCATTCTTTCTGACAAAATCCTTCTTAGATGGACAAAACCATGTGCACTGCAGGGGGGGCAGATGTAACATGTGCAGAGAGAATTAGATTTGGGTGAGTAATTTTGTTTCTGTGCAGGGAAAATACTGACTGCTTTATTTTTACACTGCAATATAGATCTCACTTTGAAGTAAAACCCCACCCAAATCTAATTCTCTCTGCACAAGTAACACCTGCCCCACCTGCAGTGCACATGGTTTTGCCCATCTAAGAAGGATTTTGTCAGAAAGAATGAACCAAAATAAGGCCCAAAGTTTGAAATGGTCACAGATGCTAATCAGGGCTCTGTAATAGAGAGAGAACGTAATACTGTGTACGATGTACTTATACTCAAAGCGCACATTACTGCAAATAAGGCAGGAGCAATGAGAGATGTCCCCTGCACTGTTTTGATTAAGGGGGGAGATCAGTACAATAAGGAGAGTGATTCTGCAAAATCCACACTCATAGTCCCTATTGTGACAAAAGGATTTGTGTTGCCCTCAGGGAAAAGGGAACTGGCAATAACCTTGTACACACACACTCCAATTGTAGGTAAAGTTGTCACAGAATTAAATGAGCAAATGTATTCAGCCACAAATATGTCTGAGCTGAGCAATGGCATGAATTTGAGCATGCATGATCACACAAAAGGTTCCACCATCTCTGTAACCCCCACACAGCAGTTAGAGACATCTAGTGGTGGAGCAAATGTCCACAGTCTTTTAGAGAGACCACATGCAGAGTGTCAATCTGTGAACACCACACAGAAGTACAGGAATGCTAAAAAGCATCACCAGGATGAGAATGTTTATATGTCCTGGAGTCCTAACCATTTTATTTTAGGTTTGGTCAAACATGAAGCTCCGAGTCATACTAAGCATATTTGGCACAGCCTAACAAGTTTTTCGCCCCAAAAGTATATTTTTCAGAAGCTCCAAGTTTCCAGACTGAAGAAACTCGCAGGACCACCAAAAGCAAATCGAGAAAAGATGCATCCTGGCAATGACAACAGGGAGTATTGTTCATTTACTTTATAGATTAAATCTAGTTATTGGGTGGTGTAAGGAACTGCCACATGTTTAAATGGATACAAGATCCAGATTAAATGTAACCTGCATCATACCTGCAGCAAAGTTTATGTTGTCAGTGACATATACTATTACATAGAGGAGAGAAATGGTACAAACCAGAAAACATGGCCAGCAATGTTGGACCAGCAGATAGCACAAAAGATATAGCAGCAATACCACTAAAGTATGGAAATAGCAATAATAGTAATTGTATTTATTTTTGTTTCAATTTTAGGTTACAAGTTCTACACAGCAGCCTTATTACTGATGGACGCAAAGTTTTAAAGAAAGCCCCAAGTCGCAATAACAACCTCTACTAAACCTTTTATTGCTGCAATTATGCAAAGAGCCAGTACCTTGCACAGCTTGTGTTTGTCATCTAAAGAGAATCCAAAAACTGTCACATGGACAAAAATCAAAGGACTTTTTTTTAGTTTATTTTTCTTTCTTCAGTCCTTCAGAGAAGGAAAAGGTTTAAATACAGCAACTACTATTTGTTTTCTGGACACATGGACAAAATCCCCTTTTCTCTTCTTCAGGAGAAGTTCATTAACCCCCTCACTACAGCAATCATTGTTTGTTTGTTTGTCAGGACACTGTGACACATGGACATTCCATTTACAGTGTGCTTTATTCTAACCACCAAGCATGCAGAATCCTTTTGTACATACATTTTTAATTGCCGATCAATTCACACATATGATCTTCATTCTTATGTAATTGTATATACCTTGTAAATATTTGTTTTCTTTTTCTTCTTATTTTTCTTATGAGTATATGCTGATTATATATACGCTTCCTTCTTAAAAAGCTTCAAACTAATTTAAATATCAGACAAAGAATGGTATGCCTTACATCAAATTGCAAAAGAGAAACGTTTTGTTAGTTGTTGAGATGGACCAATCTCTTAATACAGACATAACCAAGTCTAAGAGAATGAATAATAGCATAGATGGAATATTGTAGTTATTGTATATGCACATGGCTGCATATCACACACACTGGATAGAATTCGATATAGTCAAACCCATTCTTAACAGATATCTAATATTTGTTTGAAGCAAAATCATAGTCATTTGTTGTATTGATAGGATGTTGTCATAGATACGTTAAATCAAAATATGTATTGATAGGATGTTGTCATAGATATGTCAAATCAAAATATCATTGTTAGTTATAGGATTTAGCTGGTGTATGGTTATTTTAGTTTAAGATAAGATAGTATATAGGACAGGATAGGTAAGAGATCAGAGACTGAATGGTAAATTATTATTCAGTGAGGAAATTTAGTATAAATGGAGTGGATCCTTTAGAATCTACCCCAGACATTTACCTGCCAATGCCTGAAGATAAATGTTCTTATCAACAAGTAAAGCAAAAATACTTGGTTAAAGTTTCAACTGCTGTATTCAACGTCACAAACTGTTTTGTTCAACACAACGAGGTTGGGGTTAAAGAGAGACATGGACACTTATCATGATTGCAGCGCGATAATCTTAAAGGACGCACAAGGACACTTGTCACGATCACAGCGATAATCTTAAAGGACGCACAAGGACACTTGTCACGATCACAGCGATAATCGTAAAGGACATACAAAGCAAACTCGCTAAGGACTGCATTAATGAGGCTTATCAAAGGCCCGTGTTTTGCAAAACTGTGGTGAAGAAATTTATCAAGACCACAGCACTCCAAGGGCCACACACATTCCCTCTATACATGTAAAGCAACATGTCAAGCAAGTCAACAGCCTCGAAGAAGAATTCTACTTCTACGTCCACCATACTGCAAATGTAAAGTGTCTCCAAGAACTACAACCCACACAGGTGACAGCCCTCAGCCAGGAAATCACTGTGAGCAACAGTACAAGGAAAGTGTCCTCACACATCGACCAAACAACATCTACAAGGCAAGCCGTGGCGTGGCATATAACTGTCTGTAGCAATGAAAATATTTTCCTCATGAATACTGAATATAAATAACCTCTGTCCCTGGTCAAATTTAGTTATTATAGGGTAAAATAGGTTAATTAAATGAAGGATATTTCATACCAATGGTTAATGTATGGTTAGGAGAGTTGGGAAAAGAAAGTTTGGAAATATATACCGTCTTTCCCCGATAATAAGACACTGTCTTATTTTTTTTTTTCCTCCAAAAAAGACCATAGGTCTTATTTTCGGGGGAGGGCTTATTTTAATACACACTGCCTTTATGAAATGCCCCACAATTTAATGTGCCCCCCTGCGCCTTTAAGAAATTCCCCACATGCTCCTTTAAAACATTACACACTGCCTTTTTGAAATGCCCCACCATTTGTGCCGGTATTTTCATGCCCCCACCTGTTTGTTTGAAGTTTAAATTTTCGTTGATGGCGCTGTGTGGTGAGCAGCAGCCAGCCAGTCAGTCAGCCGAGTGATGTGCGCGGCGTGACGTCACGCCGCGCCTACCGCAATGCATCCCTGGGAACGGGAGCTGCGGTGCTGCTGGTAAATGAGCGGAGGGCAGCGGGGGCCGAGCGGAGGCTACACATTAGGGGGTTGGGATCATTTGGTCTATTGCATTATGGTCGAAAGTCATTAGGTCGAATCCATTAGGTCGACATGCTAAAAGGTCGACATGACTCTAGGTCGACATGGGAAAAGGTCGACATGATTCTAGGTCGAAAGGTCATTAGTTCGACAGGTCATTAGTTCGACAAGGTCATTAGTTCGACATTGTCTATGTCGACATTCACAAGGTCGACATGGGGTTTTTCACTGTTTTTTTACCTGAATGTCAACACAGTCGACATGGACACAGTTTAAAGTGCACTGTATCCCCTCGCATCGCTCGCTGCGCTCGCTATGCGTCGGGCACGGTGCCTCGCTACGCTCGGCACACTATTTTATTCTCCCACCACGCCCTAGTGGATGGTAGGGCATGAAATACCGCCTGTCGGCACATGTTGGCTCAAAAAACAGTGAAAAACTCCATGTCGACCTTGTGAATGTCGACATAGACAATGTCGAACTAATGACCTTGTCGAACTAATGACCTGTCGAACTAATGACCTTTCGAACTAGAATCATGTCGACCTTTTCTCATGTCGACCTAGAGTCATGTCGACCTTTTAGCATGTCGACCTAATGGATTCGACCTAATGACTGTCGACCATAATGCAGTAGACCAAATGACCGCATCCCACATTAGGTGTACACACATTTACATGGGGAAAATGGTAGGTCTTATTTTCGGGGGAGGGCTTATTTTGGACCAGCGTCCAAAATCTGGGGTAGGGCTTATTATCGGGGTAGGGCTAATTATCGGGGAAAGACGGTATGAAGCATTTATGGTAATTTACTGTGTGACCAATCAAAATAATTTCTCATGGTCACAAGCGGGGGACTGTTACCATATAGGCATATAGATATTGTTTTATACCATCATTAATGTAATGTGATTTTAACCATAGTATATATTATGTATGTGTATATAAAAATAGGAATAGCTTAATAATTAGGACATCAGAGATTAATGTTTAGACATCGTAGTATAGCTTTTGGGTTTACTAAATAATATGAATGACCACTTTGTAACATATCAAATGCAACTGAATTCATTTAGGAGACAAAATGTCTAAGGCATACTATTAAGCAGATACAGTAGAGTGTTGTTACCCTCCCCAGATATATCTATATTTATTAATTAAGCAATGTATACACTATGGGCCAGACTCCAGCCATCTGGTTTCCTTTCTGGAGAATGTAGACTGCTAGTTACATTGCAGGACAGACAGGACACTATTGTATTTTGACAACAGGAGTGTAAAATAGATTGATGCACAGGGAGAGACCAGAAACAGGAGATCTCGCAATGGAGATTACCACTAGCGTCCAGACAAGCAGGAGACCCTGTCACCATTAGCATCCATAAATTCAATAACGTCATGAGAACAGGGAACTTCATTCTGCGTATTTGGGATATAAGGAGAGAGATAGAGTAGACATACTCTCACAGACTCACAGACACACGGACAGTCAGCAAGAAACCCATTCAGAGAGTCAGGAGGAGAGATGTGAGAGAGAAGCAGGAGAAAGAATGGAATAAATAAGCAATGGGCAGGAGGTGAGGTGAATCATAGGTAGCTATACCCATGTAACTTGTAAGTATGTCATTTTATGTTAGTTTTGTAGCAATCTAAGTTTGTCAATTGTTTAATATAATATAAGCAAGGAGGCGTATATATAAATATATATATAATAGCATATACATCAATTATTGTGTTAATGTATTCTGTATGGTTTGTTTTGCCTATAAATAAAATCCTCCAATTGGAGCTAAAATTACAAGTCTCGAACTCTCATATTTGGGGAATCAAATTATGACAAGTACTCTGCATATTGTATTGTAAGGTCTATTAGAATATAATTGCAGATGTCAAATATATATGTTATTATATCAATCCAAGATATAATAAATATATTTTATATAATATTTCAATCTCAATAACCATTATTGGGATAAAGAGAGATATATGACCCCTAAAATAAAACTCTACAGTGGGTGGTCCCCGACCCCCATAGAGGGAGAATAGAATAGGTGGCTCGCGTAGCTAGCCACCGTGCCCGGAGCGTGGCGAGCACAGCGAGCCCACAAGGGGCTTAGTTGCGCTCACCATGCCCGTCTGGGTCCGGCCAGTCGGGATCCCGACGTCGGGATAATGACGGTCGGGATTCTGACTGTCGGACCCCTATACCACACCCAGTGGAAGGTGATAATGCAGCAGCCAATCAGCTCCTACTGTACCTGTCATTTTCCAAACCCAGCCAGTAACATGAGAGTTATGAGCTGATTGGCTGGTACTTTATCACCTTTCAATTTATCACTTCACCTGACTTCATACATTCACCCCTCAGTGGTCAGAGCCAGTCAGTCTATGGCTTGATTAAGACACAAAGGTACATACAGTACAGTAGTGTATCTCATCTCTGATAGTGTGGGATCTGCGCAGGCTCCCGGGGAGGGGCTGCAGCACAGTTTAAAATTCAAATAGGGGTGCCACACCCACTGCCAGTGAGTCAGTTTGGAATAGAAGTTGCTGGCAGTGGGCGTGGCTCCCCTATTCAAATTTTTCACTGTGCTGCAGCCCCACCTCTGGAGCCGCCACAGGCAGAGCTCATTCTGTGAGATTGCTTGCAGTGCCATGGGGGATGCACCCTGATTTATAGGCTGCAGATGTTTTTGGTAGAGCGAAGACAACGACAGGCTGTGTGCATGGGTGCATCTTTGTGGTTTCAGCAGTGTAAAGCTGCCCATACATGGTCCGTTTAATGGATCCGTTCGGAACTTAAATAGTACACATCGCATCGCATGCCTTGTGCATGCAGTGTGCATGCAATGTGATGCGATGTTATGAACAGCTAGTACAAAAAGTATGTGCATCACATACTTTTTGTACCGTACGATGAGATGCGCGGAAGCGCGCATCTCATAGTACAGAACGGACAGTCCGGGAACGGACCGTCTATGGGCAGCTTAAGTTTCCTAATCATCACGAGTAACCTTAGGATACCTCAGATGACCGATGTCCTCAGATAAATGAAGCTGGAAGGAGGTGATGCCTGCTGCATCATTAGCATATTATCGCACAGCAGCTACATACAATGACACAGCAGCTGTGCACAAGCCCCCTCTATGAATCCGGCTCAGTGTGGCTGATTCTGGGTCGGATGCATCTACAGCTGCATTTCTGTATGGCTGCACCAACCAGTGATCTAGATTATGCCGATGCCAGAATCCACCTGTGTATGCAGAAAACCTGGCGACTACATATGTATCCCTATCCTGCAGCCCCAGCAGAATGAGCCCTGCGTCGTAATGACTGACAAATGACAAGGTAATTACGGAAACTAAAACATTACATACATCAGGCAGCTTCATGATAAATTGGTAGGCATTCGCTTCCTTGGTGGCTCGTTCAATTTCCTCCATGGTGACATCTTCCCGGCCATATCGGATATTCTCAGCAATCGTGGTGTCAAACAGAACGGGCTCTTGGCTCACCACCCCAATCATCTCTCTTAAGTACCTGGTATTGAGATGCCGGATGTCCTGCCCATCAATAGTGATCTACAAGAAAAGACAAACGTTCTAAGTGACATAACTAAAACGTGGCCAAGAAGATTTGCAACAGCGTGTTTCCATTGGCCAAATGAAAGCGGCAACTACTCTTTACTTTCAAGTCTGTCAATGACAAAGAGAACATTTTGTATACCATCATCGTGTGCACTTACCGCGCCTTCCTCAGGGTCATAGAACCGTTGGATGAGTTGGACTGTTGTACTCTTGCCGCAACCGCTGCTCCCTACTAGGGCTACCGTCTTACCGGAAGGGACTGTAAGGTTTATGCCTTTCAAAACCTTCAATGAGAAACACAGCACGGACATGACCTTCTGGCTGCATTTAAGGATTATATGCATTATGCTTACACACAATGGATTCAGACATGTTTTGTGCAACACCTGTAGTCATGAAAATGAATCATACCAATTTACTGGGAACCAGTAATGCTAAAGCCATAGAGGGGCAGATTTCTTAAGCCTGGTAAGGTGATCAAATGGCCAGTGATAACGCAGTAGCCATCAGCTCCTAACGGTCAAGCTACAGGCCAGATTTGAAAAATGACAGTAGGGAGCTGTCTGGCTGCTGCGTTATCAATTTCCACTTTATCACTTCACTGAGCTTAATAAATCTGCCCCAAAGTTCTCTATGTTACAAGTTTCTCAATCATCTGCCGGATGTGACTGGTTGCAATGAAAATCTGGTTAAATATGAGAACAAGCGATTTAATTCCAAACGCTTAAAAGCTGGGTACACGCTAATATGCCGCCTGGCCGGACTGATCGGGCCGGCATATCTCTGAGTGTGTATGTGCGGGATGCGTGCTTCTGCGGGCGCTTGATGTGGTGCACAACAAACCTAGCGACATCGCTGGCGGCATCATGCATGTTCATGAAGGATGGAAAAGTGATTGTTGCGGCCTTCGATAATATCGCTCCAGTGTGTATGGGTGATGGAGATATCGGAACGAGCCATGGCTGCAGCGCCGACCATGTAGTGCAAGGGGGGGATTGCTAAGCACATATATACATACTAGTAAACCCGCTCAAAGCAAATGCTTTAAAAGTTAGTCTGCTACCTTGTGGTTGCCTCTGTGTTTGTGCGTGTGAGAGAGAGAGAGAGAGAGAGATAGAGAGAAAGAGATGTAGTTTCACTCGCTGCCAACAGATGGCCTCCAGACACACACACTGGGTGAATGAGAACTACATGATTAGTCCTGTGAACGCAATATGGAAGCAATTACATCCGATCTGCGTTCAACTTGTCAACAGCCCCTAGAACATAGATCTCACCCAACAGAAAAGTGATCCTTAATGATAGATTTAAACAGGTCAGTATAACATTGGCCACACTGGTCACCTGTAAACTGTGAACCAACCACATCATTATGGTCTCCTGCATCTGTTACATATAGAAGACAGATAATGACACAGTGCTGTGTTTGCAAAGGGGAAGTTGTGCATTAGGCCAGGACCTTTGGAATAGGGATGATGATCCTTTATTTGAGCAGTAAGAGTGATAAGGAGTCTAAATGACATGTACAGATGACGGACCAGATAATCTGCGGTCTATGATCAGGCATAGAACACATTCTTAAATAGCCATAAAATCCACTGATATGAAGTCCAGAAAGGATAGGCAACAAGACTGTAGAAGTAGTGTTCTGTAAAGGTGCGTACACATTGGGCTAGGAAGGCCAATCCCGGGATCGGGATCGGCGGAATCCCAGGATTTTGGCCTAAAATAGGCGGGATTTGAATCCCGGGATTACTGTGGCCAAGCAAAATTCACTTATATGGCTAGTACTGACCTCCGGCGGTGCGGCTGTGCACAGCGCAGCGTGAAGTGATGTCAGGGGTCATGCTGCGCAGCCCAGCCGCCGGCATGCTGCTAACTGTAAACCTACTCTGCCGTACCCAGTCGCCCGGCCACTCGCCCTCTGTGCCGCTGACAGACACCCACCGCTGTGAAGACAGGAGATGGTACTGCTGCTGCCTTAATGTTGTGTAAGTGACAGTGAAGGGCAGGGTGGATGGGTAGGATTGGTGGGGGGGATTAGTTGTGAGCGGCAGCGTTTTTTTATTAGGGAGGCCAATCCCGGGATTGCCATCCCTACACTGGGCCATACAATGAATGTAATCGCTAATTTTGGCCCTCCTGAGCGATTTGTTCATTATACAGTATCACCAAGTGTGTAAGCTCTGCCCCATGTATAATGCATGCTCCAGCTGCTCATTAATGCCCCCTCCGTCCTCTGTGTATGTACAGACAAGGGCCATGCTGCAGAATGTCTAACCCTTTCCCTATTGCCCAACCCCCCCGTACTTACCGGTGGAGTCTGTTGGATTGTGTGATCCCAACTGTTGGGATTTTGGCCCACTCACTCATATGAAGCTGGGAACCAGTTTGATACTGGGGAGGGCAGTTTAACTAATAGTAATTTTACTTTTATTGGGGCTTTTCAGTCTGTCTAGAAAAACCAAACCGTTTTCCATAAACATTTACTAACCTGAATGTCAGTCCTGGACGGATATGTAAACTTCACATTAGTGAAGACGATATCACCCTTCACCTTGTCAGGCTTAACTCCTGCAGAGGAGAAGCTGTCTATCTTGGGTTCCTGTTAAGAAACAAAGCAGATTAGCATTTATATAAAATATGCAGAATATGCAAATATGCAAATATGCTGGATAACAGAATGGGTCTGATTCAGCGTCGGACGCACCTATAGTCTACTGACTACCTATTCGGACCATCTGCCCTTGTATTGTCATGTGTTTGTATGTGGAATGCCGTCCTGCCCACTGTTCTTCCACCTGCAGCCGCAGACATCGGAGCTGGCACCGGAATATGTACCAGCTACGCACCGAGGTGCAAAAGATTGATTGCGGATCATTGGGTCATCCAGTACTAGGTTGATAGCCAATAGGTCGACTTCAGTTGACATGCAAGTGGTCACAGGGACAAACGGTCATCAGGGTCAATAGGTCAATATGTACAATACCATACAGTGAAAAGGTCAGTATGGAAATGGTTGACACCAAACAAGTGAACACGTTTATGTTTTTGAGTGTAATTTACAATGATAAACCACATGGAACAGCAATCAGTGTTCTGAGCTTCTGGCAAGGTTCCTATTCCCAATCGTAGTCCAAGCTGGATAGGTAAGGGATGAAAACGTTTTTAAAAAAAATGGTGGAAAAACTTGCCGATCATATGTTTGTTGACCAGTGTAATGTCAACTATTTGAACCTATCGACCTTTTATACCTATAGACCTTAAGCACTGTCGACCTTTTCTACCAGTTGACCTAATGGATATCTACTACACGGTGTTGACTTCTGTCGACCTAATACTGGTCGAACTATCATCCGAATCGTTCATAAACAGGGGTCCCCCATTAACGCCCTCCTTTTTATGTCTCCCAGCTTTGATCTCCCCCAAAGGCCGGTCCTATACATTTCTCCCCACTTGCAATCTCTGTCCATGTCCATATATAGGATTTGGCACAAGCGCGGTTACTCATTTTGTGTCACCAGTGCGCGTACAGTGTGGGGCGGCGGTACGTGTCCTCCGACCTTTTCATACCCCCACTATCCGCGTCGGCTTGGAGTTGATTTTATATAGTGTGGCGAGCGCAGCGAGACTCCGAGTCCGAAGCATGGCGAGCGCACACTTCGGGTTGACGTTGATCGTGGCGTGGTGTTAACAATGGGGGGGGGCATTTCACATAGTAATTACCCATCAGGGTGGGTATACAATAAAAAATGGGGTCTGGGGGGCATTTAACATTGGGTCCAATGTAAAATCGGGTCTCAGGGACCATTTAACATTGGTTCCAATGTAATCAGGTCGGTCGCGTCGCATCACATCGTATGCGATTTGGTCGCATGTGATGCGACCGATTTTTCAGACCCGATGGCATACAATTGAAATCAGTGGCGCCGTGCTAGGAAACAAGTACCAATAATACATATACATTCTGGGGCAGGTTTATAAAGCTTGGTGAAGTGATAATGTGGCTGGTACTTTATCACCGGCCAATCAGCTCCTAACTGTGATGTTACAGGCTTGGTTTGAAAAATGACAGGTAGGAGCTGATTGGCCGGTGATAAAGACCAGGCACTTTATCACTTCAACAAGCTTAATAAAGATGCCCCTCTGAATCCAAGGTGATTGAATTGCAGTCTTCTAGGTAACGCTTTACACTAGAATACATATATGTTCTGTCCGTCATTCTATTTCAAATCGGAAACAATTATGTAGATAAACTGTAATCACAAGTGCAAATATTTTCTTTGGCCATATCTCATTTTTAACCTTGAAAATAATAATCTAATACTACAGAAAAATGCAATGTATAATGTTACTGATATCTCTTTCTTATCATTTGTTTTTATTTTATCTTAAGTTGATAATATTGTGTAAATATTTAGGGGGTGATTCAGCTTGGATCGGAAGGGGCCGAATCTGGTTCCGTTCTGATGGTGAGGGGTCTGCGCAAGTGCATGCGCGTATTTGGGGGGGGGGGCGGCATTCGTTGGATCGGTGTTTAGTCACTTGCTAAACAGCAAATGATGGCTGCTTAGTAAGTGGTCCTGAATGAGTAAAGTACATAGAAGTAAACCATAGCTGTCTCCCTGAAATAGAAGCAATCTCCCTCTCTCCCTCATTAGTCTAGCAATCTAATTCATGTCACCTAGCCCACATTACACTGTTACATCAGTTACCTCCCCTCCTGCATTCTGCAGGAGACTCCCTGACATAGCAGCAATCTCCCTCTCTCCCTCATTAGTCTAGCAATCTCCCTCATGTCACCTAGCCAACATTACACTGTTACACCATAGTTACCTCCCCTCCTGCATTCTGCAGGAGACTCCCTGACATAGCAGCAATCTCCTGCTCTCCCTCATTAGTCTAGCAATCTCCCTCATGTCACCTAGCCCACATTACACTGTTACACCATCAGTGGCGTAACTATAGTCCCGCAGCCCCCGCGGTGGCGGGGAGGCGCTAGGCAGGTGTGGGCGCCTAGGGGGTCTGCGGGACTATAGTTACCACCTGGTCCCGGCTCCCGACTCCTGCCCTCCCCCTCCTTACCCCATTGCCGATGCCTCTAACCCGACACGCAGATCTGTGTCGGGTGACGGGCGGTCCCCGGCTCCGGCTGCAGTGCTAATATAATAAGAGACACTCGGAAAATGGCTGCCCCCATAATGCTGTATGGGGGCAGCCATTTTCCGAGTGTCTGTTATTATATTAGCACTGCAGCCGGAGCCGGGGACCGCCCGTCACCCGACACAGATCTGCGTGTCGGGTTAGAGGCAGAAGCGCCGGTGGCAATGGGGACGGGTAAGGAGGGGGTTAATATTTCGGGGGGGGGGGGCGCCCCAAAATGTCCGGCGGGGGGGCGCAAAAAAAGTAGTTACGCCTCTGTACACCATAGTTACCTCCCCTCCTGCATTCTGCAGGAGACTCCCTGACATAGCAGCAATCTCCCGCTCTCCCTCATTAGTTGAGCAATCTCCTTCATGTCACCTAGCCCACATTACACTGTTACATCAGTTACCTCCCCTCCTGCATTCTGCAGGAGACTCCCTGAAATAGAAGCAATCTCCCTCTCTCCCTCATTAGTCTAGCAATCTAATTCATGTCACCTAGCCCACATTACACTGTTACATCAGTTACCTCCCCTCCTGCATTCTGCAGGAGACTCCCTGACATAGCAGCAATCTCCCTCTCTCCCTCATTAGTCTAGAAATCTCCCTCATGTCACCTAGCCCACATTACACTGTTACACCATAGTTACCTCCCCTCCTGCATTCTGCAGGAGACTCCCTGACATAGCAGCAATCTCCCGCTCTCCCTCATTAGTTGAGCAATCTCCTTCATGTCACCTAGCCCACATTACATTGTTACATCATAGTTACCTCCCCTCCTGCATTCTGCAGGAGACTCCCTGACATAGCAGCAATATCCCTCTCTCCCTCATTAGTCAAGCAATCTCCTTCATCTCACCTAGCCCACATTACACTGTTACACCATAGTTACCTCCCCTCCTGCATTCTGCAGGAGACTCCCTGAAATAACAGCAATCTCCCTCTCTCCCTTATTAGTCTAGCAATCTCCCTCATTTCACCTAGCCCACATTACACTGTTACATATTTTTTTTGGGGGGGGGAAATGAATGAGAGATAGATACATTTACATTGAATCATTAGCGCCATTTTCCAGCACTTTAACAAGTTTAGTAGCTCTTTGGGGCTGATCTACATTTTGATATAAGTCATTTTAAAATTTTCCTCTCAGATATAGCAGTGCACACCCACGCTTCTAGGTGCCACGTTCACAATCTCTTTTCACAATCTCTCCATATATGGAACTAGACACGCCCTTTGGGAGGAGCATGGTACACCCCCTCAATGGGGCGCTGTGCAAAATTCTACTACCAACTATAATCTCCCTGAAACTAGTTTTCTAAAGTAGGCAAGTATGAAGTAAACACAAAGCACTGTAGGTTTAAAGAAGAAAATATGACCTACATTATCAATAATATTAAATACGGCATACGCTGCACCACGGGCATTGGAAAAGGCTTCAATACTGGGCGATGTCTGTCCTATGCTGAAGGATCCGATGATGACAGAAAAGAATACCTAAAAGAAGATTACAACAAAACGAATTGTACAATAGCTTGCAAAATATCTAATATAAAAGCACACATCTTGTATGTGATACACACCACACGCTGAGTAACATGTAAGGTCTATAAACTAAAGGGTACTTGTGTATTTTGGCGGCGCCCATCGCATCGCATACCATAACGCATACGATGGTATGCGATGCGACGCGATATCGTACGATAGTGCACGATGGCATACAATTTTGAAATTGTATGCCATTGTACATGGCATACAATGCCATACGATGCGATGCGATGCGATTAAACATTGTATAAGCACCCTAATGGGTGCTTATACAATGTTAAGCACCCAAATGGGTGCTTACAATGTTAAATGCACCCCCACGCCACCCCCCCCACTATAAACGTGAACCCGAAGCGTGGCGAGCGCAGCGAGCCCGCGAGGGGCGGCGGTACGCGTCCTACGACCTTTTCATACCCCCACTATCCACGTCGGCGTGGAGTTGAGAATAGAATAGTGTGGCGAGCGCAGCGAGCCACCGAGCCCGAAGCGTGGCGAGCGCAGCGAGCCCCGCGAGGGGACGCGGATACCTGTGAAGCCCGCGAAGGGACGCGTTTACCTGTGAAGGTATCCGCGTCCCCTCGCGAGGCTCGCTGCGCTCGCCACGCTTCGGGCTTGGCGGCTCGCTGCGCTCGCCACACTATTCTATTCTCAACTCCACGCCGACGTGGATAGTGGGGGTATGAAAAGGTCGCAGGACGCGTACCGCCGCCCCTCGCGGGCTCGCTGCGCTCGCCACGCTTCGGGTTCACATTTATAGTGGGGGGGTGGCGTGGGGGTGCATTTAACATTGTAAGCACCCATTTGGGTGCTCAAAAGCACCCTTTAGGGTGCTTATACGATTTTTGGTCGTATGGGGGTCAAAATCGCGTCGCATCGCATCGTATGCCATCGGGTGCATGGCATGCGATGCGATGCGATCTGATCGTCGTACGACGGACATCGGGGGCGCCGCCAAAATACACAAGTACCAACTAAAGAATACTAAATTAACACAATTGGCTACTTATTAAATTAAAATGAATTTCTTGCAATCTAAAAAGTAAATAATCACAAGCATTGTAAGACCTTGCCCTGGATCATGTATTCCTAGGGCAGAGAAGGGGAAAACAGCATTTCCGCATTCCTGTCCTAGATCTTTTTCGCATGTGCAGACACAGGGTGTGGGGTGTTTGCCAGGCACTCACACCCAACACTGTGGGCAGGGTTCATGGGGCGGTGGCGGTAGTTGCGCCCACGGGAATGCCCAGCGTTTCAAGGGCATTCCCATTCAAGCGCTTGGCGTTCCCATGGAAACGGCCCCGTGACGTGGGTGCCGGGAGTGGGTTGCTGACATTACCAGATGTCAACTGCCCGCCCACTTCCTCTCGAATGTGCATGCATATCTAAGGTGGCCTGAGAGTCACTTTAGATATGCGTGCACTCACCACATCATTCGATGGTCAGCGACCATCGAATGATGTGGGTGTTTCCACATAGCCTGCGAATGGATGTTTATGTTGAACCACCATTCGCAGGTCATGGGGCCGTACTCGTCGTGTGAGGGGGGGGGGGTGGACCGGCATTCGGCTCCTGGTGGACTCGCAAGGCTGCAAATTCCAATCAACCAGGATAACCCCCTAATTGCGCTGGCCCTAGGATTGGTTGCAAGACTTTTTACTATCCTGATTGCAACTGCAGCCTCTTATTCCGAGGAATTGGGAGCCTCCATACATAACTATATAAAAAGGGGGACAGTGGCAATCCAAAGTTTACCACCTTTAAGAGACGCAGCTGTACCCGATACAAGAAATACAACAATAAAAAAAAAAAAATACATAATGGTTTAATAAAAAAAATATGTATACTGTATAGTATATAATATGTTCATGAGTGCACTCCAATCACAGATAAAACACAATATACATTGCATGACCTACAGCATAGAAGAATAAGCAGATGATATCTTTTCTAATTATGAGGCAGATGAAGCTTAAATTCAAAGTCCCAGTGGATCATAAGCTGAGGCTATATACAGTATAAAAAAGGTATAAAAAAGTAGTGACCAGTCTAACCATCCCCTCGCGCAGCCTTATGGGCCCCATACATCAGCAATTAATTGTGACAATCCTCAGATATGGAGATGATTGCCACAATTAATTTTAGATGTGTGGGCTCCCCCTTTTGGCAATCCCAATCAAAAATTAATAGGGATCGCCACTTGATTGCTTAATCAGATTTTTAAACATGTTTAATAATCTGGTATTATCTGCAGATCTTTTTTAATATCATTTCTCTTTATTTGACATTTTCTTTTTTATAACATCAACACATGCCAAAAATTACATCCTCCCTCTCCACACTTTGGGCATCCATCTGCCGCTTTACCCGAGAACCTACTTATTTTAACCGGGGTTAAATAAATTCGGTGAATAATGTTGTACTGAATTTGTTGGACTCTTAGAGAGTTTGTTGATAGTTTAATATTGGAGAGCGCCTTCTCCCAATCCCCCTTCGATAGTTCCGGGATATCTCCAACCCATTTTGTCGCGAGGCCTTCTAACTGATCTATCATTGTTATGGATATTATATATTTATACAGTTTCGAAGTGGTTTTACTTATACCTATTTTTTTTATAAGGCTTTTTGTAGGATTGTCCTTCGCTTCAATAGGGGAGTTTTTAGCGTAATCCTCAAAGGCGCTCCTTATCTGAAGATACCGGAAGAATATGGATTTTGACAACCCGTATTCTTCCTGGAGTTGAGTGAATGATTTCATTTTGTTTTGATCCATAATTTGGCCAATTGTTTTAATACCGGCCCCATCCCATGTTAAACTACCCTGCTGTTTTTCTAGTTTTTTAAACGGGGTTAGTGAGAAAATGGTCGTTTCTGGATCTAGTCCTTTATAATCTTGTTCCTTACTAAGCCATCTCCATATTTTTATGGCCTGATTTAGGATCTGGGGATAGAATTTACTACATCTATTTGCAAGGATGGCTTGTAATGGCGTGAGACCAGGGATGGTCACATTGATCATTATCTTTAATTCAGTTGATTGGCCTGACTCTTTAAGCCATTCTTGCAAATGTGCTAACTGAGCCGCAATATAATACGATTTGAAATCTGGAAAAGCGAGTCCTCCCTGGTCTCTCGGCAACATAAGTGTGGCAAGCTTAATCCTAGGGGTTTTATTTCTCCAAATAAATGATATTAACACCCCATTAAGTCTCCTAAATATGGTATTACTAATATATGTGGGGGAATGTTGTAATACATAGAGAAGTTTCGGTAAAATTATCATCTTTATTAAGTTAACCCTTCCCATAACTGTCAAAGGCAATTTCAGCCAATTTTTACATTTTATTTTGATCTCATCAATCAGTGGGACGATGTTACTTGTAACATATTCTTTTGGGTCCTTAGAGATCACAACACCCAGATAGTTAAACTTATCTACCCTAGGGATATTCCCATCTCCGTTGGGTATATCCTCCAATCTACCCATCACTTCATCCACCATCAAATGGGATTTGTCCCGGTTTTTTATCAGACCCGAATAAGCTCCGAATTCTCTAAGGGTTGCCATTACCTGGGGAAGATCTTCCTTATAGTTGGACATGCCCACCAGAAGGTCATCGGCGTACAAAGAGACAAGGTTGCCCATCGCTCCCCCAATCCCCCCTTGTGCGTCTAAAAGTTTTTTCCTGAGGTTACATGCAAGTGGCTCAATGGCCACTGCGAATAGGGTAGGGGAGAGTGGGCAACCCTGTCTCGTGCCCCGATATAAGGGAAACGCTTCTGAGACAAACCCATTGATAGATACTCTGGCAACAGGACTCTGATACATGGAAAAAACCCTATTTATGTATCGAGGGACGAAGCCGAATGCTTCTAGTGTATTTTTCAAATATGGCCATTCCAGTGAATCAAAGGCCTTATTTGCATCGAATGAGGCCACGGCTATCTCAGTTCTAGTGATCTTCCCAGTTTGTAGGTAGGTAAATACCCTGCGCAAGTTTATAGCAGTGGACTTACCCCTCCTAAATCCAGTCTGATCTGGATGTATAATTTCGTCTATTACATTATTTAGCCTATTTGCTAGAACCATTGCAAATATCTTTGCATCCACTGTTAACAAAGATATTGGCCTGTATGATTCTGCCCTTAGTGGATCTTTCCCTTTTTTGAGTATTACCGTTATAACAGCCTCTGTCATAGATTTAGTTACAACTGCAGATCTTTTTTATATGTGTGGGCATCGTCTTCATCTATTCACATTATGATCAGCTGAAATGACAATCGATTGGGCAATTTCCAGATATGAAGATGCAATCTTTAGATGGAAAAATCTGCCGATCACTGAAATAAATCTGTAATGTGTGGGCAAAGTCAGATAGATTGTAGAAACCATTTATCTGGCCAAAAAATCCCTGGATCTGGAAATCCATTAATTGTGATTGCTGATGTATGAAGGCCAATTACCCTCACCATCTCGCAATTCACCACCTTCGCAATTGGTGCCCCAACCCTAATAGAAACATTAACCCTAGTACCTCCAGTATTCTGACCATCGGAGTGCCATTGCAGGCATTCTGACCGTCGAGAGCCTGAGGTCCACAATATTAGCTACATCCCATACTTCCTGCAGCTGGGAACATGTACAAAGCAGGAAAGTGTCAGGAAGGAGGTGCCAAGCTGTCCAGAATGTGTAACTCCTACTTAGAGACCAGCATCACAGTATCCATGACCTATAGAATGGAGCACTGGAGCTCAGTGGTACCTAGCACCTACTATATTTTGTCCCAAGTCTATGTCCTTTGCTGCTATTTGGCCTCTAACAGTGCACGTACCCCTAGGCTCGCTTCCATCGCCACACTTTAGATGGTGATGTTGCCCTGCTAGTGACATGACAAGATCGTTCCGGTAAGTGGATCTAGTTGTTACCCTTATCATTCCCGTCTACCTGGTGCATGGACGCTGCTGCTAAGCCTGGGGGAAATTACAGCACTGGGGCCCCAGTCACTACCAAAGTCAATGATAAAGTACAACCCATGGATGGGAGTGAGATAGAGGTGTGAGGTACTGGAGCTCTAGGGATCGGAAAGTCTCCTGCCCACTCCTTCTATGAATCTTGTCCAATAAGAAAGGAGGGTGGTGGAACCTTGTACATTTAATAATTGTCATGTTGTTGATAACTAGATATTTAATAAGACAGACAAATGCAGACTATTCATTTAACAGGCACTTAGGGATAGGTGTATGAAGCAGTGGTAAGGGAGGAGAAGTGAGCCAGAGGAGAAGTGGCACATGGCAACCAATCAGCTGCTCTGTATGTTATATAATGCAAATTATAGATGTTACTTCAGTGCTGATTGGTTGCCATGGGCCTTCTCCTCCCTTATCACTGCTTCATACATCTACTGTACCCCAATATCTTTTAAGGCACTTTCTATGGCAGGTGAATAAGGGCAATGCAAAGATCGCTTTCCATTAATTAAAAAATAGGTAGCCTTCACTTACCGTGAGCACATTTCCGATAGTGTACTCCTTAGCTACAATCAGACTGGTACCATACCAGAAGGCCAATGCGTAGGATGCGTATATCATTAAGAAAGCAAATCCCATGGACACGTTGGCAGTGATGGCCTTTTTGATCCCTATCCTTTTGGCCTCTTCTAAGTTCTTTTCATACCTGTAACATACATTTGCAGAAGCCATATGAGCATGATCACCATGTTATAGGAAAGGTACTATATTCAGGACATGACGCTTTCTCTGTAAATAAATAAAAGTCATATTTTGTGTTTCTACAGGCAGACAATACAAGTATGATGCATTATATAAGATCAACCTTACAGCAGCTATAAAAGAAAAATCTGCAATAGTTAATACTAGAGGCAGCTCCCACTTTCCTGTAGGAGGGGGACTGCTGCTGGCTGTGTCGGTGGGTCCCGCTCCGCACCGCCGGCTCCCGCTCTCCGCTGCCGCCACTGCTGCCACTGTCCAGGGACCTGGCACCTGTAGAAAGCAGTGACAGGCACCATGTCTGGCTCATTCACAGTATCGCCCATGGTACTGCACATATCCCAGGCTTTTATGGTCTGCATCGGCTGCAGCCCACAGAAGCCGGCTATGGCTTCACAGTGAGGGAGAAAGCAGCTTCCTACAGGAAGCCAGCTCTCTGCCTATCGCAGACTGGACTGGCAGTCCCGGTAGTAGGGAACACCTCCCAATGGGACCACCTTTTCTGCAGGTGACTGGCAGGTCGGACTTCCAATAGGAAGTAACTGGCAATTACGGACTGCATCTGGCTTCACTAGGGCTGAACACAGTGTCGGATGTTACCTGGGGGGGCTGCATCCCTACAGCCCATAAGTAAAAATCACCACAGTTTAATACCTGAACAATCAACCTGAACAATGTAAACAAACAAAAAAATTCACAAATGCAACAGGAGCCTACTATTAGGACATAGTTTTTCCCCAATTTATTTTCTGACCAGGTGCCGCCTTATGCTAACCACAAGGTCTTGAGTTTAAAAATTACATACAATCAGTCGCGATTGCATCGAAATTGGGGGAATTGAGGCCAAATCTTCAATAGAACTCTCATCTTCGTAAATTTACCCCATAGTAGTTTTTCGGTTATGGTACTCGGATCAATTATGTTATGGTAGAGTTATACAAGGATAGGATCAGGCAAAACTGACATGCGATGCTCTGTTATTTCACCTTTTTGTCCTACATTAGATTCTCAATATTGTAAAGCTATGGATGTGACTTAAGCTCTCAGATGGATTCTATTTTATTTTCTTCCTAAATGTGTCTCTTCCTTAGCGGGAAGCAGAGCAACAAGACAAATACACCTCACCTGGTAATTTCTTTCTTTTCTCCACCAAAGGCTATGACAGTCCGAATAGCAGCAAGGACCTCCTCAGCCACCGCTCCAGCTTTGGCGTAAGCGGTCAGCTCCTTGTTGGTGAATGATGACAATATCTGAAGATAAACAATGACACACAATACACATAAAAACACAATGACACTTGTTGGTTTGATGAAACGAAATGAAAACAGGCAGAACTCTCCCACCTTTGCCCAGATAGCAGCCGAGAGGCCCATGACAGGGCTAACCGCCAATATAACTAAGGTCAACTTCCAGCCTCTAACGAACCCAAGAATAAACCCGGTCAGGAAAGTAGTTAATGACTGGATCAGCATAGCGATTTTGTCACCAATGCCCTCATTGATTTTTTGGACATCACTGAAATAAAAAACAAACAGAATAGGATGAAGTATAGAGAAACTCTGAACATTTTGCCCCAAAATCCAAACCCAATTTATTTAAACTATTCGTAGATCTTAATCGCTACGTTAGGACATTGAGCCGTAAAAGGTTCTTTGCAATCAAGGCATTAAAAAACAAAGATCAAGATGGAGATCCCATTATATTAGATGAGGATGATACTATTATGGTAAATATCTTGGAATCCCTTGAGGAAGAATCCCTTAATACACAACCTCTAAAAATATTTGATATGAAAAGAGCAAAAAAATTCAAAAATAGCTCAGAGTTCTACCCACTTCAATTTAAAGGTCCATACGTGGAATGCTTTTACAAATCAACTCTAGAGCAATTCAGATCCATGTGTGATAAAAATGAGAAGGATAAAAACAAAATATGGAAAGATAATCTCAGAAGAAGAGAGAGAAATGCCCTCAAATGTCTTTACAGTGATAAGAAAATAACTATTAAATCAGCAGATAAGGGCGGGGGGGTTGTTGTCATGGACACTGTGGATTACTTAGAAGAATCCTACAGACAACTTAACAACACGGAATTCTACAGTGTCCTTGGCAGCAACCCTACCGCAAAATATCAAAGTAAGTTGAGGGCTTTGTTGGAGCAGGCAGTAGAGGAGAGCGCCATATCGAGGGAGACGTTTAATTTTCTATATAGTACACATCCCATCACTCCCACTTTTTATTTTTTGCCAAAAATACACAAATCACTGCACAAACCACCCGGTCGTCCCATAATATCAGGTGTTGGGTCCCTCACAAATAATCTTTCATTTTTTGTTGATCACTATCTGCAAGGCCACGTAGGGAAACTTAGGTCCTATATTCAGGACACAAAACACTTCCTAAACCTGATCAATGAGGTAGAATGGAAGGAAGGATATATATTACTAACCTGTGACGTGGAGGCACTATATTCCAATATACCCCAAGAGCAAGGGGTACAAGTAATGGAAACATATTTAAAAAGAGATGCCAACCTGTCTGATTCCCTGCGTGGCCTAATCACTAAAGCCATTAAATTTATTCTTAATCACAATTATTTTCTTTTTAATTCACAATTTTATTTACAGACACGGGGGACTGCCATGGGGACCAGGTTCGCCCCGAGCTTTGCAAATCTATACATGGGAGCCTTTGAGGATGAACATGTGTGGGGGAGTGAGTTCGGGGGGAACCTAGTCCTCTATGGCAGATTTATTGATGATTTATTTATTATTTGGAATGGAGATGTTAATAGTCTTAATGATTTCACTCACAGTTTAAATATCAACAATTATGGTTTAAAATTCACAAGCACGTTTAGTGATTTGAGTTTAAATTTCCTCGATGTGGCGCTCTCTGTAAAAAATGGGAAATTAGAAACTGAAACTTTTGTAAAAAAGGTGGATAAAAATATGTATCTAAATTATAAAAGCGCCCACGATAAAGTATGGAGGGATAATATCCCAAAGGGACAACTTATAAGGATCAAACGAAATTGCTCCACAGATGAAGCCTACAAACGGCAGTCAGAAGGACTAGTTGTATCATTTAGAGAACAAAAATATCCAGAAAGGGTAATACAAAAAGCTGTTAATGAAGTAGAATTAATAGAAAGAAGTAATCTACTGGATCTAAAGAGGAATAAAAGGGAATCAGGAGAAAAGAACAGATCCACACAATTCGTTACTCAGTATAACGAATGTGCGTATGAAATAAAACATATAATAAAAAGAAATACAGCCCTTCTACTACAGGATGACTATTTGAGGGATATAGTTGAACCTACAGGAAAGGTGGTCTTTAGGAAAGGGGAAAAATTGAGAAATAAATTAGTAAAAAGCCACTTCGTGGCAAATAAAGACAACCTACAATTAGAAACAAACCACTTAGGTAATTGGCTCCCGAAGAAACCTTGGGGTTTCCACAAATGTGGAAATGATAAGTGCCATACATGTAAGGGACAGGCAAGAAAAACTACAGAATTCAAGTCCAACATTACAGGTGAAATGTTTCAAATTAAGGATTTCATTAATTGTAAATCTTCTTTCATTATATATGTCATACAGTGTGGGTGTGGTCTACAATATGTGGGCCGCACCATTCGCTGTCTGAATGTACGATATTTAGAGCACAGGCGCAATATACTGGGGGGGGTAAAAAATCACCCATTATCAAAACACATTTCAACTTGCCAGGGCTCTCGATTAAATGATGTAACAGTCAAAGCAATCGAACGGGTAAAAGAAACAGCTAGAGGTGGAGACCGATATAAGAGACTTTGTAGTAGGGAAGCCTACTGGATATTCCGCCTCTGCACTCTAGTACCTAACGGTCTCAACGACACTATTGAATTGAACAATGTATAGTCCACATATCTGCTGTCATAAGTTAGGTAGGCCCAGGGATAGTGGTGGGTTTAGATGAATAAGGGGAATCATCAATGCATTATATCATCATTTGGTGGGGGGGAAGAGGGGAGGTGGGGGAGGATGGTTTTTGGGAGGGTAATGAGGAGGGGGGAGGGGGAGGCTCACTAGTTATAACTATGTACATAATTATGAAAATAAGAACTAGACACCGCCCTTGTCTTTGATATAAACTTGAAATTCACTATATATGAATATACTACATTATTTGTAATTGTGAGAAAGTATTATCTAACTGATATATCATAAGTTTTGCTCTATAAACATTGTCCTAATTATACATTAATAATATGTCCAAGAAATTTGTTGCTCTGTCCTCTGGACATTTTCTAAGTATTCACAAATTTCCCACCGTTTGTACAGTTTCCTATATTCATAGATAAAAAAGTAAATTATAACTATATAATATGTCATTTCAGATAAGTTTGAGATGTACTAGTGTACTTAACCATATGAAATGTATAAGGGTTCATATCATTTGTATATATTTATATATGACTGGTTTTTTTGAAAATTCGAGTTTTTAAAGTTTATTTATAATTGTGGTTATTATTACTTTTTTAGTCGTTCATATCCCGATCTATACAAAAAATTAATAAATAAATAATAAAAAATGAAATTTATTAACATGTAATATTATATGTATTGTGTTAAATGTTAAATGCTATATGTATCCCCGCATCTATAAATGGATGAACTGTAAAATAGCCCGACCAGAAAGTTCCGGGCTAATGGAACGCAAACAGCTACGTAACTGAGGCTTGACACACAGCACATAAACAACATCTTGATACGTAGAAAACCAGTAGTAAAGCTGGAACGCAAAAACGTTATTACAACTGAGGCGTGACACGCACACGCATAAGGAAGTGATACACCAGACGCCATAACGTCAGATAACGACGGGCGCATGCGCAGACTGAATCCAACCGCTATAAATAGGCGGAAAAGCGCCACAGACACCATCCAATACTCCTGAGGAAGCCGCTGATCTTGAAAGGCGGAGAAACGCGTAGAGAGGACCACGGGGAAAGGACTTGGCAGCAATTGGACCTGTACCAGTAGGGAAGCCCCAGAAATACCGCGACCAAATTTGGACTGCACCAGCGGTGGGAGCTCACCTCTGTGGATCAGGAGCCTGTCCCCTCATTCCAAACAGCAAGTAAACTCTGTTTTGCAAAGCAGCATCTAACCACTATGTGCACTTAAAGTGGGGACTGTACTCATACTAACAAACGCTAATAACAACTTATTAAGCCTTAAGACTAACCATCTGGATGAGTGCATGCATAAAACTAACCTGCTAAATACTAGTATCCAAGGGGAACTGTTTGTCATTTATGTATGTATGTCTTGTCCATGTTGCTGGCCACAACACAATTTTTATGAAATTTTAAAATAAATATACAATTTATTCTGCACAAGCGCTGCTTGAAATCTTTGTTTCCAAACTCTGAACATGGCTGTGGTTAGTAGAAAGTGATGTGGGAGGGTTCTGGGATAAATGGTCTACTAATCGTCGATAGCTAGTAGGTCGACACCTAAAAAAGGTTGACACTGACATGCATTGGGTCAACCACTGAATGTCGACATAGCTTATGTCGACTCATGAAATAAGTCAACATGGATAAGGTCGGTAGGGTTGGAAGATTGACACAAGCATTAGGTCGACAATGGCAAGGTTGACATGAGTCAAAAAAGGTTGACATGAGTTTTTCACAGGTTTTCTTGCCCGAATGTCGACTTAATCGACATGGACACCGTCAGTGTGTACTCGCTGCACTCGGCACACTATTTTATTCTCCCGCTACACCCTAGTGGAAATCCCACCTGTCGGGACATGTTGGCTCAAAAAAACAATGATAAACTCAGGTCGACCCTTTGACTGTCTAACTTGCCATTGTCGACCTAATGCTTGTGTCGATCTTCCAACCAATAAAAATGGATTTATTTTTTCTGAATCCATAATTTGGACAATTTGACATTTCTATTGAATAAAATATAGGGAGAAAGTTTCTAGGGTCCATGTTTTTTGTAAGTTTCGTCTTGTAAATGACTGCAGCTTTAAAATAACGGCATTCTTGCCAGAAGCCCCGCATCTCCAGGAACTCGGACATTATTACATTTACTCCGATATGTCAAATTTCTGTTCCCCTCTTTTTGCAGCCTCCAACACCTGCTTAAAATGACTGTGGGAGGAGAGAGAGTTAGGGGCTAATTCAGCCTCATTCTCTGGGTTGTGAATTCACAGCGCGAGCAATTATCGGAGGAACGGTCCGTATTGACATGGGTGGGGGGAGACTCTGGCGTGGCGGCAATTACCTAATCGCTGGCATCCGAAGATTCGCATCCCAGCGATTAGGTCTGAACATAGGCGGGCACACATTGACGGTTAAGGGTGCAAAGACACCCCCTAATGCTGTGCCCATCCTTATGAACACCTCCCTGCCGCTAGCAATACCAGCAATACCTTTAACCAAAGACTTTTGCATTTTAGAACCGTGGGGTAGATTTATTAAGCTCGGTGATGAGATAAAGGGGGAAATTAACTAATATGAAAAACCTAGTTTTTCGTATTAGTATTTTCCCTAAGACTGCATATGACTGTTTCAGTCGTATGCACAGTCGTGTTCCGAAGGGGAAATTACAAAGCAGTCATATACGACTGCTTTGTAACCCTCCGATGGTGTATTCATTCGTATTAGCTGGCCATATATACGGCCGCTAATACGAATTTTTTCAGGCAGTCTGCACGGATCAGTCAGATCCGTGCAGGCTGCAAGGTGTAAAAAAAAAATAGAAAAAAAAATAAATATTAAAAAAAAAACGGCGTGGGGTCCCCCCCACAGCTGTAACCAGCACCAGGCTGAAAGAGCCTGGGCCGGTAATTAAAAATCAGAGAACCCGACAAATAGGGGTTCCCCGATTTTTAACAACCAGCCCCAGGCTCCAGGTCCGGGGCTGGGTCCCAAAATATAAGGGACAAAATGACTAGGGGTCCCCCGTATTTTTAGAACCAGCCCCAGGCACAACCATCCAGCAGGGTAATGCCACAGCCGGGGGATACTTATTATATAAGGTCCCGCGGCCAAAACATTAACCCTACCGACCAGTCAGCATGGCCAGGGGCCCTGGGGGAGTGGGGACCCCCCCAATAAAGGGGTCCCCCCCCTCCAGGACTTACCTGACCAGGCTGAAGCCTGGTGCTGTCCCCGGTGGCCCTGTGCGGTGGCCACCGGGCTGATCTTGGTGTAAAAAATAGAACAATAAACTATTGTTTTAAACTGTGGAACTATGAGTCCCAGCAAGCCTCCCCTGCAAGCTGGGACTTGGTGAACCACAAGTCCCAGCCTGCGGGGCATTAAAGGGCCCGCTGGATCTTGTAGTTCCACAGTAAAAAAATAGTTAAATAAATACACACTGACACCTGAAAAATAAAAGTTTAATACATACATTACACACACACTGATACTTACCTATCTTGATCCCGTAGGTAGGTCCCAGAGTCTTGATCCGGTGCCTTGTCCTGGTTCCGGATCATGTCGTCATTCTTCACCACATCGATCTTCATGTCGGCTGCAGGTCCGGGTCCGAAGAAATCCATGGTGGACCTGTGGAAGGAAATCCAACTCACCCAGGTCCTCCATGGAAGTTCTTCTGGCTTGGTCCGACGTAGTCCAGGCGTTCTTCCTTCTTCTTCCATCTTCTGGCTTCTTTTTGAAGCTGCCGGCGACTCCAGCAAAGCTCCCCGACTGTCAGAGCCGTAGAGATCCTTCCTCCTCGGCGTCTGTACTAAGAATGAATTCTGGCCAATCAGGAGCCGCCTAGCGGCCAATCAGGAGCCAGGAAAGTCGGCTCCTGATTGGCCAGAATTCATTCTTAGTGCAGACGCCGAGGAGGAAACATCTCTGCGGCTATTTTTTCTATTTTTTTACACTAAAGCCTGCACGGATCTGACTGATCCGTGCAGGCTTAAAGCAAATACGACAGGGAAAGCAAGGTGTATTTTCCTGTCGTATTTGCGTGCCTGTTTTACACCAATTAGCAGCCGTATTATCAATACGGCTGCTTAGTACATCAGGAACCACCATTCTTTTGAATGGTGATTCCTGTCGTATTCTATCGATGGTGTAGACATTCGGATTTGTAAATACAAATATGAATGTCCCATCATTAGGAATACGAATTGTTGTATTTTCGGGATTGTAAAAAATAGGTGTATTTCTGCCTACGAATACACCTATTTTTTACGAATCCATATTGGTAAATTTCCCCCAAAGTGTCTGGTTTTTATCACCGGCCAATCAGCTCCTACCTGTCATTTTTCAAACCAAGCCTGTAACTTCACAGTTAGGAGCTGATTGGCCAGTGATAAAAAACCAGACACTTTATCACTTCACCGAGTTTAAGAAATCTGCCCCTGTATTCCATCAAAAGAAGCATCTATCAATCAATTATGTGTGTTTTGCACTAATAATTGTACTAGACCCCGTCACCCGTATCACTACATACCTGTGTCATCGAAATATTTTTTTTTACTTTATTTGCAAGTACTGTTACACAGAGTAATTAGAAGATTAAAACTGAGATAGGCAGAAGATTATGGTGTGGCAGAGAGACGCTTTATATTGTAGCGAGTAGACACACCCAATAGGTGCTTCTGGACACACCCCTTTGACGGTGCACCCCCTAATAAAATGTGCTGCGCATGCCTATGGGTCTGAATCAGGCCCTTGGCAGCAATCTAGTAGGACAATTAGAATCAGAGCTCCTGGATTAGCCATTTTGGGGCTTATTCTGGTTCACTCCTTCTGGCAAATTCCTCCTGAAATGGACAAAACCATGTGCACTGCAGGGGGGCAGATGTAACATGTGCAGAGAGATAATTAGATTTGGGTGAGTTATTTTGTTTCTGTGCAGGGAAAATACTGACTGCTTTATTTTTACACTGCAATACAGATATCAGTTTGAAGTAAAACCCCACCTAAATCTACAAGTAACATCTACCCCACCTGCAGTGCACATGGTTTTGTCCATTTCAGAAGAAATTTGCCAGGAGTGAATCAGAATAACCTGTTTTATCTGTGTTGGAGTAGGCCAACACAGAGAAAAAGTCGACACAAGCAAAATGTCAATGGTCAACACGTGGAAAGGTTGGCACCTGGAGAGCCACAGCTTGTACTGACCTTATCTAAGGTGTTTCAGAATGGAAACGTAGACTTGGCAAGGGGTCATGTCCACACAGCGTGAGTATAATGTGGGCAATTTGGAAGGAACGGAGAATAAAATGGAGAAAGTTGTGAGCCGATGGTGATGGCGACCAACTCAAGGCTGTGCCGAACTGGACATGTGTGAATAAAACACAACTACAGTATACTGTAAATGCAAATAAAGGAAAACTGCAGCAAATGTGTTGTGAGCTGATATTACACCTCACTCACTAATTGTTTAACACTCGTATTTCGGCTAAGGACAGGGAAGGCTGCCCCTATATTGTTCATGTTGCTATTAAAAAATATATTTTTATTTATTTTGTGCACTGATAAATGCTTTGTCCCAGATTGGTGTTTCACCAGGGACCACAGGGGACAGTTATTGGGACAGCTTGGATGTTAAGGTGCATACACACTGCACAATTTTTTTTGACCAATTTTTTTGACCAATTTCATTCATTTCGCCCATTGTAAACGAAATTGGTCAAAATATCTTTCAGTGCGTTTGTAATGAACGACGAATGATTATGCGCATACCCGCCAGTTGTTCATCAAGATGGTACTTGTTTCCTTGCACGGCCACCACGATTTATATCGTGGTGGTCGTGTCGGAAAAAATTGCGTCGGTCGCGTCGGGTGCATACCAAAACGCACACGACGCGACCGACGCGATGTACCCGATTTCTCCATAGGCTTCAATGTTAAAATAATTTAACATTGAAGCCTATGGAGAAATCGGGTCTCCATAGGCTTCAATGTTAAATTATTTTAACATAGAAACTGAGTACATTTAACATAGAAAAAAAAGGTAAATGGCCCAATATGGGCCATTTCTCATTGGCTATGGCCCCGGCATGTGTGTAAAAAATAATGGCCCCCCATTGTGGCCACCACCCCCACGATTGACGCGAACCCGAAGCGTGGTGAGCGCAGCGAGCCCGCGAGGGGCGGCGGTGCGCGTCCTCCGACCTTTTCATTCCCCTACTATCCACGTCGGCATGGAGTTAAGAATATATAGTGTGGCGAGCGTGAAGCGTGGCGAGCGCAGCGAGCCCCGCGAGGGGCCGCGGATACCTGTCAAGCCCACGAGGGGCGTCCCTCGCGGGCTTGACAGGTATCCGCGGCCCCTCGCGGGGCTCGCTGCGCACGCCACGCTTCGGGCTCGGTGGCTCGCTACGCTCGCCACACTTTATATTCTCAACTCCACGCCGACGTGGATAGTAGGGGAATGAAAAGGTCAGAGGACGCGCACCGCCGCCCCTCGCGGGCTCGCTGCGCCATTTCCCATTTTTTCCTATGTTAAATGCACTCATTTTCAATGCTAAAATATTTTAACATTGAAGCCTATGGACAAATCGGGTCCATCGCATAGGCTTCAATGTTAAAATATTTTAACATTGAAGCCTATGGAGAAATCGGGGGCATCGCGTCGGACGCGCATAGGCTTCAATGTTAAAATATTTTAACATTGAAGCCTATGGGGAAATCGTGTGCCTTAAAGTTAAGGCACACGATGCCCGCGATTGTGGCCGTGCTAGGAAACAAGTACCATCAAGATTGTTTGTCAACTGTGCATGCAGCTCAATTTGGATATCTTTCAAACAGAGCCTATAAACTGTAGCTAGATCTTTCGTCTGTCGTCAATATCTTTCGTCAACATCTTTTGTCCAGGACACTGGGTTCAAGGGAAATGTCTTTCAACAAAATTGGTCAAAAAAAATTGTACAGTGTGTATGCACCGTTACAGTATCCCAGAGTAAAACACACAACAACATAAATGACAGGTCCTCTCTATCCTGCTATCCTCTTTATCTAGGTAAATGTCAATTAAAGTCTATTTTAAGGCACATGAAAGCTTAATAACATTGTTCAATTGTTTCCATAGCAACAAATGAGATAATTGCCCTGGCAGAATCCAGGCCGGTCCCTCCATTGCACAATTACATATGCTGCACTGAATTGCATTGATTTTCCTTACAACAGCATTGACTTAAGGGAAGATGAATTAAACTTTGGACAAAATAAGGTGTTGCCCATAACAACCAATAAGATTCCAGCTATCATTTATCAAGTACATTCTATAAAATTATAGCTACATTCTGATTTGTTAAAATTTCTGTTTTCCTGCAAATCCATCCAATCTGATGAATGAATCTACCCAGCTAGCAAATAGGAACATGTACTCACTCCGTCAGCCTCGTGTTCAGTTCTCCCGCGTCATTTACATCGAACCAGCCGATTTCCTGCCTCAGCACCGCATGGAAGAAATTAGTTCTTATCTTCTTTATCTGTCGACCAGCTGCCAATGACCAGAATGTGATCTGGATATAAGCAGCAAGTAGCACTCCAAACCCTATACCAGTGTAATAATAGGCATACCTGAGGCAGAGGATAAGCACAGGGTTACAAGGTATACAGTATTATTTACGGTTCACAGAATTCCATTGCTGAAATACTAAAACTACCAAAATAACACAGAAACTCATAAGCTAAGTGCACCAAGGGATACAGTGTATTCACTAAGCCAGGGCTTGCAAGCAAGACAACTAAAATAACTTGTCACACTTCTCTCGGGCTCTCCAAAACTAATACCCCTTTCACATTGCAAAAACCTGCTTTCAACCCGTTTTTCTAAACGTGTCTTAAAACTGGTCAAAAGCCAGTTAAACCCCTTTCATATTGCATGATGTAAAGGTATATTGCAGTTTAAATACCGTTTTGTACCTTTCAGATTCAACCCGTTTCACCTATAGAAAGCCATACAATGTAATTTTAAATGTTTTTTTCCTGCTTGTGGGCGGGGATCAAGTGTGGTTATCATTTGTAGCAAATACCGTTTCTGAGCTGTTCAGACTGCAGGGAAACGGCTCAGAAACGTGTAGGATCCTGCTTTTAACACGTGTCAAAATACCGGTTTTCTGTAACCGGTAAATTGACAATGTAGCTTTCACATTGCAGCTGGAACCGTTTTAAAGCACTAAAAAAACGGCAATATACCATGTTACAGCTGCAATGTGAAAGGGGTATAATTGTCAGTACTCAGGGGACGTACTTAAACTAGGGTCTGTTACAGTGACATCATCCGTCCATCAGGTATCACTTTCAGGACAACGCTAATGTGTTTCACAATAATGGGGCAGATGTATTAAGCCTTAACAAGAGATAAATGCAAGGGTGATACAGAGAGATACACTCCCAGCCAATCACATCCTAACTGCCATGTTACAGGCTGTGTTTGAAAAAAAGTCAGTAAGGGGCTGATTGGCTGGACGTTTATATGTCTTTATCACCCTCGCATTTATCTCTTGTTAAGGCATCTGCCCCAATGTCAGATAAGGGGCCAAATGTAATACGGTGTGAGAGATTTTGGGAGAGTTTTCCCCTTTTTTTTTTAAAGCGGCAATCATTGTCATACCAAAATCAACCTGGTTTTGCATTGTAAATGATTGCCGCTTTAAAAACGGGGTGCAGTTACAATCCCGGCAGTCGGGATCCCGGCGTTCAGAATCCCGACGCCGGAATCCCGACCGCCGAAATGCCGACACATTCTTCCTCCGTGGGTGTCCACGCCTTGTCGGCATTTCGGCTGTCGGGATTCTGAACGCCGGGATCCCGACCGCCGGGATTCAATACTGAATCCTTTAAAAACATGGGAAAACTCTCCCAAAATCTCTCACTCTCGGCGGATGTGATAGTCGCCAAAGGGGTTCGCACAGGGGGGGGGATGCACAAGCGCACAATCACACATGCACAGTCATATTATTTATTTAGCACCCTCTAGAGCAGGGCTGGGCAACACCGGCCCTCCAGATGTTGATGAACTAAACATCCCAGCATGCCTTGCATCAGTTTCAGCATGGCCACATAGCAAAACTAATGCAAAGCATCCTGGGATGTGTAGTTCATTAACATCTGGAGGGCCGGTGTTGCCCAGCCTTGCTCTAGAAGATAGTAGACAGGATCTGATTGGTTGCCCATAGCAACATCATATGTGAAGTAGAATACACATCTTAGTAAATTTCCCCCGATGAGCGTTGCTACATCTATAGACAACTTACAAAAAAAAATTGTTTTTGAAAATTTATCAATATCAGCCCACTTCCGCCAGAGGGTGCACACAGATCTAAGAAACCTGAGATTCCCTTAGATATGAGTCCACATTCCAAATTATTCTATGCTTGGTGACCATCGATTGATGTGGGTGTTTATCCACAGTCAGACCACCATTCGCAGGGCGGGTTGTGGTTAACTCGCAAGGGTGCGAATTCGCCTCCGAGCGAATACAACCAAAATAACCCCCTAAATACAGTATATGCATTTTGCATTTCATTTTAATCAGCAGGAGCTGCTTGTGTGTCATAGTCATGTTTTGTATTATGCAGTGGTCCTCAAGCCGTCAGTCCTTAAGCCACAGCAACATTCCAGGTTTTATGGCTATCCCTCGGTTGCTCTAGGGAACCACTGGCCTAATCCATGACCTAACCCTAAAGCCCCGTACACACAGGGGAGATATATTGCTCAGTTTCTCCTTTTCATCAGCGACCAGAGATGGTCGCTGATGAAAGGGAGCCTCTGCCGGCGGTGCCGCAGAGGTAATCAGCTGGTCGCAGGAGCAAGCTCTTGCGACCAACCATTAGAACGGGGCTGAAAACGGGAGCGCGCACACGGCGATTTATCGAAGGGGCACACTCCCATCACTGGCAATATGGTCGCGTGCGATTTCAGCCCCTATCGCCCCCGTGTGTACACAGCTTCACTCTTAAATAAGCTGTCAGTATTCTGGCAATATGGATATTCTCTTATACTGCTTTCACATTGCAGAAATGGGTAATGACATGGTATTCTTAAATGGGACTTTAAAACGGGTCTGAGCCTTGTGACCTTTCACATTGCAGGTGAAAACCGTTTTAAAAATCATTTAATACCATTCAAAATTCAACCCGTTTAAACCCCAAGGGACACGTTTCAAGCCATTGAAATAGAGCCATTCACACTGCCTAAAAAATGGCTTTAAAACGTGTAGGACTCTGCTTTTTAACCGTGTTGAAATACCGGTTATCTTTAACCGGTAAATCAACTTTGGCACTTTCACATTGCAGCCTTAAACGTTTTAAAATGGGAAAAAAACGGCAATATACCGTTTTAAAAGTGCAATGTGAAAGGGGTATTATGCTGCTTTCAGACCGCATAACTGGCTTTGACCCTGTATTTGGAAACGTTTCCAAAAACGGGTCTGCCAGATAAAACCCCTTTCACACCGCAGCACTTAAACGGTATATTACCGTTTAAGTGCCGATTTTTTGACACTGGCAGACCCGTTTTTGGAAACTTTCCAAATACAGGGTCAAAGCCAGTGCAGCCTTCAGCCCTCCCCTCCGTGCAGCTCCCCCCCCCCCCCCTCGCGTGTCGACCGAGAGCATGTCGACGCCCCCCGCGCATGTCGACGCCCCCCGCGCGTGTCGACGCCCCCCCCACCCCACCCCGCGTGTCGTCGCCCCCCCCCCCCCCCCCCTGGGTCGACTTACCCCGTGCCGGTACCTCCGTTGTGGACTGCAGCTCAGTATGCTCGGAAAGCACTTATGAAAAAAGTGTCTTCCAGAAAATGGCTGCCCCATAGGAAACCCTGTTTAAAAAAACTGTCTTCCGTATGGGGGGCAGCCATTTTCTGAAAGACACTTTTTTCATAAGTGCTTTCCGAGCATACTGAGCTGCAGTGCCGGGAACCACAACGGAGATACCGGCACGGGGTAAGTCGACACGGGGGGGGCGCCGACACGCGCGGGGGGGGTCGACACGCGGGGGGCCGTCGACACGCGCGGGGGGCGTCGACACGCGCGCGGGGGGTGTCGACACGCGCGGGGGGGGCTCCAGTGCTGTGAATACTTAATGAGCGCTCATTAAGTATTCACTGTGCTGAATTTAGGACCCAGCTCATTGGCTGGGTCCTAAATACCGTTTCTGAGCCGATTTTTGCGCTAAAATACCGGTTCAGAAACGGGTAGGACCCTGCATTTTAACCGGTTAGAAAAAACGGCATTTTCTAACCGGTTAAGTGGGACTGGACCTTTCAGACCGCACACATTACCGTTTTAAAACGGTAAAAAAACGGCAATTTACCGTTTTAAAAGTGCGGTCTGAAAGGGGCATTAGTGTGAACATCCTAAACTTATACCATTAAAACTGTCTGTTTATTACCTCAAGACACAAAGTTCAACCACTATTGGAATTTCCAGTTAGTTATTAACAATAACATATTTCAGGATCTATTTGTATCTGATAAAATGCTTTGGCTGTGTGTTAAGGTGAGCAGACTAATCACCCATAAACTGAGGGGGGCGATTCACGTTCATTCGCATTTAAGCAACCTCGGCCCCGTTTCAATGGTAGGTTGACTGTGAATGCGTGATTGCGCGCTTGGGCATCCCCCTGTGCAAACTCCTTTGTCGACTATCACAGCCGCCATGGTGTACGCAGAATTCAGGGCGGGCAGTAGGCAGAACAAGGGCTCCGCTCCCACCATTTCCTGGGTGTGCCCACAAAAACAGTGTGTGCGCCCAGAAAAATGCTGGGCATCCCAATGCTATCTGGCTTCTGTAACGCTCTACACCCTGTACATATACTAATGTAATGCTCTACACCCTGCACATATACTAATGTAATGCTCTACACCCTGTACATATACTAATGTAATGCTCTACACCCTGTACATATACTAATGTAATGCTCTACACCAGTGGTAGCCAACTCCAGTCCTCAAGAACTACCAACAGTTCACATTTTCCAGACAACCTAGCTGCTGCAAAGGTGCACTCATTACTCACTGACATATTTTAAAAGATCCACAGGTGGAGCTAATTACTTCACTTGCGAATCTGTGAGGAGACCTGGAAAACATTAACTGTTGTTAGCTCTCGAGGACTGGAGTTGGCTACCCCAGCTCCACACTCTGCCCATATACTAATGTAATGCTCTACACCCTGCACATACACTAATGTAATGCTCTGCACCCTGCACATATACTAATGTAATGCTCTGCACCCTGCACATATACTAATGTAATGCTCTGCACCCTGCACATATACTAATGTAATGCTCTGCACCCTGCACATATACTAATGTCATGTTCAACACCCTACACATATACTAATGTAATGCTCTACACAATGCGCATATACTAATGTCATGTTCAACACCCTACACATATACTAATGTAATGCTATACACCCTGCCCATATACTAATTTAATGCTCTACACCCTGCACGTATACTAATGTCATGCTCTACACCAGTGATTTTTAACCTTTTTACCTTGCGGCACACTAAATAAGATTTTAAAATTGCCAAGGCACACCATGAGATCCCGACAGGGCAAAACACATTGGCCCCTACAGGAAAAAAAAATACCTATTGCCCCCATAAAAAAACAATCACACTGGTCCCCACAGGTAACACAAATAAAATACATTGTCCCTTTACATGAAAAGAAGAGACCAGTAAGTAACGGTTGAACTGGTGGTGGCTGTAAACTAGTTTGGGCATCTCTAGATCTGAGGGCACACTTGAGAACAGCTCAAGGCACCCTAGTGTGGCATGGCACAGTGGTTGAAAAACACTGCTCTACACCCTGCACATATACTAATGTAATGATCTGCACACTTCCCATATACCAGAGTTTCCCAAACGCGGTCCTCAAGGCACCCCAATGGTCCAGGTATTAAGTTTATCCATGCTTGGCCACAGGTGACTTAATTAGTAGCTCAGTCAGTCTGATTTAACCATCTGCGCTGAGCCATGGATAGACCTAAAACCTGGACCGTTGGGGTGCCTTGAGGACCGCGTTTGGGAACCTCTGCCATATACTAATGTAATGCTCTACACTCTGCCCATATACTAATGTAATGCTCTACACCCTTCCCATATACTGATGTAATGCTCTGCACCCTGCCCATATACTAATGTAATGCTCTGCACCCTGCCCATATACTAATGTAATGCTCTACATCCTTCCCATATACTAATGTAATGATCTGCACCCTGCACATATACTGATGTAATGCTCTGCACCCTGCACATATACTGATGTAATGCTCTACATCCTTCCCATATACTGATGTAATGCTCTACATCCTGCACATATACTAATGTAATGCTCTACACCCTTCCCATATACTGATGTAATGCTCTACATCCTGCACATATACTAATGTAATGCTCTACACCCTTCCCATATACTGATGTAATGCTCTACATCCTGCACATATACTAATGTAATGCTCTACACCCTTCCCATATACTGATGTAATGCTCTACATCCTGCACATATACTAATGTAATGCTCTACACCCTGCACATATACTGATGTAATGCTCTGCACCCTGCACATATACTGATGTAATGCTCTACATCCTTCCCATATACTAATGTAATGATCTGCACCCTGCACATATACTGATGTAATGCTCTGCACCCTGCACATATACTGATGTAATGCTCTACATCCTGCACATATACTAATGTAATGCTCTACACCCTGCACATATACTGATGTAATGATCTGCACACTTCCCATATACCAGAGTTTCCCAAACGCGGTCCTCAAGGCACCCCAATGGTCCAGGTATTAAGTTTATCCATGCTTGGCCACAGGTGACTTAATTAGTAGCTCAGTCAGTCTGATTTAACCATCTGCGCTGAGCCATGGATAGACCTAAAACCTGGACCGTTGGGGTGCCTTGAGGACCGCGTTTGGGAACCTCTGCCATATACTAATGTAATGCTCTACACTCTGCCCATATACTAATGTAATGCTCTACACCCTTCCCATATACTGATGTAATGCTCTACACCCTTCCCATATACTAATGTAATGCTCTACACCCTGCACATATACTAATGTAATGCTCTACACCCTTCCCATATACTAATGTAATGCTCTACACCCTGCACATATACTAATGTAATTCTCTAAAACCTTCCCATATACTGATGTAATGATCTGCACCCTTCCCATATACTGATGTAATGCTCTACACCCTGCGCATATACTAATGTAATGCTCTACACCCTGCACATATACTAATGTAATGCTCTACACCCTGCACATATACTAATGTAATGCTCTACACCCTTCCCATATACTAATGTAATGCTCTACACCCTGCACATATACTGATGTAATGCTCTGCACCCTGCACATATACTAATGTAATGCTCTGCACCCTGCACATATACTAATGTAATGCTCTACACCCTGCACATATACTAATGTAATGCTCTGCACCCTGCACATATACTGATGTAATGCTCTGCACCCTGCACATATACTGATGTAATGCTCTACATCCTGCACATATACTAATGTACTGCTCTACACCCTGCACATATACTAATGTAATGCTCTGCACCCTGCACATATACTAATGTAATGCTCTGCACCCTGCACATATACTAATGTAATGATCTGCACCCTGCACATATACTAATGGAATGCTCTGCACCCTGCACATATACTGATGTAATGCTCTACACCCTGCACATATACTAATGTAATGCTCTGCACCCTGCACATATACTGATGTAATGCTCTACACCCTGCACATATACTAATGTAATGCTCTACACCCTGCAAATATACTGATGTAATGCTCTACACCCTGCACATATACTGATGTAATGCTCTACACCCTGCACATATACTGATGTAATGCTCTACACCAGGGGTCCTCAAACTACGGCCCGCGGGCCAGATGCGGCCCGCTGAGGTCTTTTATGCGGCCCGTCTTGCTTGCTGCTGCCCAAGCGCTGGCGCGGCAATCACTCTCACTTTCTCACTTGCCGAGAGCCGGGAGGATGGACGGGCAGGCTGGCTGGCGAATGGACGGGCGGAGGCGTGGCCTGGGACGTCAGGGGAAGCAGCAGTGTCTGCTGGTCCGACCTGGCTCCCTGCTTAAGCTTATCCTATGCGTGTGACGTCATCACGTCACACGCTGCGGCTGAGAGGAGGGTAGCTGAATCCGGAGAGAGGAGCCGGACGAGGGAGGGAGCAGTGAAGTCGGGAGTGCATATTATCTTTCGGGTGAGAGGAGGCTGTGACTGGTTGAGGGTATGTGGAGATATTACATGGCAACACATCAATTACGCCAGCACCATGTGGCCATCCCCCCACATTTTGGCAAGGACTCCTATACAATGGCTGCACATCTCCCACATCATCATATATATATATATATATCAATATTTTTAAAATTATATATATATATATATATGTACACTGCGCAGCATATACTGTACATCCCCCGCCCCTGTCTGTTGTGGTGGCTGCCGTTACTGTGTACAATTGTACACAGTAACGGCAGCCACCACAACAGACAGGGGCGGGGGATGTACAGTGCATGCTGCACAGTATATATATATACACACACATTTTACATTTTTTTTTACTATAGTCCGGCCCTCCAACGGTCTGAGGGACAGTGAACTGGCCCCCGATTTAAAAAGTTTGAGGACCCCTGCTCTACACCCTGCACATATACTAATGTAATGCTCTGCACCCTGCACATATACTGATGTAATGCTCTGCACCCTGCACTTATACTGATGTAATGCTCTACACCCTGCACATATACTGATGTGATGCTCTACACCCTGCACATATACTAATGTAATGCTCTACACCCTGCACATATACCAATGTAATGCTCTGCACCCTGCACATATACTGATGTAATGCTCTACACCCTGCACATATACTAATGTAATGCTCTACACCCTGCACATATACCAATGTAATGCTCTGCACCCTGCACATATACTGATGTAATGCTCTACACCCTGCACATATACTAATGTAATGTTCTACACCCTGCACATATACCAATGTAATGCTCTGCACCCTGCACATATACTAATGTAATGCTCTGCACCCTGCACATATACCAATGTAATGCTCTGCACCCTGCACATATACTGATGTAATGCTCTACACCCTGCACATATACTAATGTAATGTTCTACACCCTGCACATATACCAATGTAATGCTCTGCACCCTGCACATATACTAATGTAATGCTCTACACCCTGCGCATATACTGATGTAATGCTCTACACCCTGCACATATACTAATGTAATGCTCTGCACCCTGCACATATACTGATGTAATGCTCTGCACCCTGCACATATACTAATGTACTGCTCTACACCCTGCACATATACTAATGTACTGCTCTACACCCTGCACATATACCAATGTAATGCTCTGCACCCTGCACATATACTGATGTAATGCTCTACACCCTGCACATATACTAATGTAATGTTCTACACCCTGCACATATACCAATGTAATGCTCTGCACCCTGCACATATACTAATGTAATGCTCTACACCCTGCGCATATACTGATGTAATGCTCTACACCCTGCACATATACTAATGTAATGCTCTACACCCTGCACATATACTAATGTAATGCTCTACACCCTGCGCATATACTGATGTAATGCTCTACACCCTGCACATATACTAATGTACTGCTCTACACCCTGCGCATATACTAATGTAATGCTCTGCACCCTGCGCATATACTAATGTAATGCTCTGCACCCTGCACATATACTAATGTAATGCTCTGCACCCTGCACATATACTAATGTAATGCTCTGCACCCTGCACATATACTGATGTAATGCTCTACACCCTGCACATATACTAATGTAATGCTCTACACCCTGCACATATACCAATGTAATGCTCTGCACCCTGCACATATACTGATGTAATGCTCTACACCCTGCACATATACTAATGTAATGTTCTACACCCTGCACATATACCAATGTAATGCTCTTCACCCTGCACATATACTGATGTAATGCTCTGCACCCTGCACATATACTAATGTAATGCTCTGCACCCTGCACATATACTGATGTAATGCTCTACACCCTGCACATATACTAATGTAATGCTCTACACCCTGCACATATACCAATGTAATGCTCTACACCCTGCACATATACCAATGTAATGCTCTGCACCCTGCACATATACTGATGTAATGCTCTACACCCTGCACATATACTAATGTAATGTTCTACACCCTGCACATATACCAATGTAATGCTCTGCACCCTGCTCATATACTAATGTCACTTTCTACACCCTGTACAAGCATTATTGTGTATCCTGTATAACAGCAGAAACATTATTTTGAGCTACTGTGTCTATTCATTAGGAATTTCCTATAGTGGTAGAACAATCGGACTGCCTGGGTTGTGCTGACTGTAAACCTCTCAGTGATTACACTGTAATGTTGCTTTTTCAGGGTCTTAGGCATAAACAATGAAGAACAACTGGAGGAAGTCTCTCAGGCTGCTGAGGAAGCCAAGAAACTGTTATGAACCGCCCGTCATTAGCTGTCCCAGTCATTGCTCAGTGCACTGAAGGTTATCAATGATAGTGCAAACAGGCGTGTACTCTGTGACCTGTGCACTGCGAGAGGTGAATGTTTTACACTTTTGTAAATAACATTTACTATCCTTTTATAGTTAGTCTTCAATGCTGAATATATTTGTGTGATGATTGCCAGAAACATAATGTCACATGCTAAGCACGATATATACAGCAGATTTGCCAAACAATCGTATTATAGCTTTGATCTAGCCCACTTTACACCAATAAAAGCCATTTCCCTATTTGGGGCTAGTGGCTAAGCCCATTTGCACCATGACTTTATTTAGGCCTCTTTGACCCAGGTTTGAGGACAAGGTTCCAAACTGAGTCAGGCCATGTATACACTGCACCTTGGACCCACGTTATTCCTGGATCAGTCACATTCACATCGCTCTGCATGTCCCTCACAGACACTCCCTTGAGGCGGGCCTCTGCGTACACAACCAATCAGCAGCTTTTAGGCATAACCTGGGTCAGAAAACCCAAGATGAGCTGTTTATACTGCATCGATACCCTTATTTTTCAAGGACTCTTTCACATCAAGTAACCTAACTACCATGGTAGACATGGCAATAAAGCAGGTTATTGCAGCAGGGGAAAAGGAGTATAATCCTTTTAGTTTTAAAAGGCTAAAGTACAATTCAAACTATAAAGACTATTAGACTCTTTCAGCAATCATCCATTCCTTACATTATTATAATTTTCTACTCCACTGTCATATTCTTTATAAACTCCTACTGTACTGCCACACACATAATAAACACCTACTATACTGCCAAATTCATTATATACACCTACTATACTGCCACATTCATTATATACACCTATTATACTACCATATTCATAATAAACACCTACTGTTCTGTCACATTCATAATAACCACCTACTGTACTGCCACATTCATAATATAAACCTACTATACATATATTGAGTATAGGAGAGCAGTGAGTGAAATGTGAAGAGAAGAGGGCTTTGACAACAGGAGGGAAGAGGGCCCTGCTCGGAGGAGTTTAAACTCTAGTTGGAAGGGGAAACAGACAGATGTTGGGGGAGATTCTCTAAGAATCTCCGCCCCCCATCGCATATTTAATTATCGCATATGCTGTAACATATGCGATAATTAAGGCAAAGGACAGCTCTTGCGTTAAGAGCTGTCCTTTGCAGTGAGAGTCACCGGGTCCCAGCAGGTCCCAGCGGCTCCCCCCTCCCTCCCACACCCGGCGCTGCTGCTGCTGCGCCGGGCTCTCCTCTTCCCTGCACCCGGAAGAGGATCAGTGCAGGGAGGAGGTCACAGGTCCGGGCAGCACTGCGCTGTGCTGCCCGGACACAGGTGAGGGGGCGATGCGGAGCGGCGGGGGGTCGGCGCGGGGCGGCGGAGGGTTGCGATAGAAGCCCATTGGTTTCTATGGGGCATCGCCAGATTTTTCTGGCGATGCCCCCCGCCGCGGTAACCCGGCGGGGGAAGCTTACAGCATCCCAAAATGCGGTAAAAACCCCGATAACTGGGTTTTTACCGCATTTTTAGCTTAGAGAATCTCCCCCTAAGAGAGGTGCAAGCAAGTGGGTGGTGGCTAGTAAACAGGCAAGGGGTCGAAGAACCAGCTAGTGTATGCAGGAATAGTGGAAGGGTACGCTTTGATGAATAGGTGAGTTTTCAGTTGAGTTTGGTTAAGAAAAATCGTACCCAACTCACTATAAAGTGGATGAAGATGTGCATATAAAGGTATCCTTAGCACTTTGTTAGCATGTGATATGTGATAAATCACTCTATACTGGAGGAGATCAAAATCCGCTTGTTTACGTACCGTACTCACTCAAGAAAAAGGCCCCACTATCCATGTCGACGTGGAGTTGATTTTATATAGTGTGGTGAGCACAGCGAGCCACCGAGCCCGAAGCATGGCGAGCGTAGCGAACCCCGTGAGGGGACGCGGAAAACTAAGCAAATAGCTGAGTGGGCGCCAAACTAACATATAAGTACCAAAAGTGCTAAAGATACCTTTATATGCACATCTTCATCCACTTTAGAGTCGGGATCACTGGATTCTGTGGTCCTCCGTCTGGTTTCTGGCTGCACGGATTGGCTGCGCCTTGGGATTATTCAAACTTTTTTCTGTTTGAGGCCTAACCGCCACTGATGTCTCACTATCATTACCCCAATTAGCAACTCATCCAATTGCAATCTGTCTGGAACAATTAGCTATAAACCGTACTTAATCTAAGGTATCAATATTGTATCAATTGTACACTTGCAAACCTGACCCATTTACCTATTAGTCTATTAATGCCTTGCGTAGATTTATTGTGGTGTAAAGTGCAGCGGCCCTATAAACATAAAAGTTCATTTTACTTACGTTGTCATTTTGTCCTGTAATTCGATGGCTGCCTGTATCATTTCTTCTTCTGCCAACGAAAAAGATAAAAACATTATGAGCGGTATTCAATTGTATTTCACCAGCATTTCAGGTCGCTATCCCCGGGGGTATATATTTGGAGAACATATAAACTCCTCACAGATAGTTCTCTGATCAGTATACAGCCCAGTAGTCTCTAACACACAGCGCTGTGGGTGTTATGCACAGTATGCGCCGCCGGCTGTCTAAAGGGAAACATTATTTGATGACTCCATTAAACAAATTTCATGACATCAAACTCACGTGTCATATTTTGACCAGCGTTGACAAAGGTGTCCGTCATTTCGCCAAACACCAGCATCATGAGCGGTAGTCCTGCCCCGTGTAACATGGCGGCTATTGTTCCAAGAACCATAAGCAGTTTGTCTACAGCTCCCGAGTATCGGAACTGTAGCAAGAAAAAAAATGATTCATAAAATTATCGTAAGGGTAGGGTAACAAAAACAGTTGTTGTTTTTTATTTAAATTTTTTTCTGTAACAATAAAATTTATACTTGTGTAGTTTCACAGCACCACTGCCCGCGGATCGCATCACATCGCACGCAAAACGCATTCATATCGCATGCGAGTGGATCGCGATGCGATCTGTCCGCGTATCACATTGCACGCAAATCGCATGAGCTTTGATTGCGTGTGATCCGATTGCGTGTGATCCCAAATACTAAATACAGATGGAGCCACGGCCATCTTTCCCGCCAGCGTGCCTGGCCGACACGTCTCGGCGCACCATTCGCTCACACGTTTATTGCCGTGAATGGAGTGCACGAGTGTCGCACGCGTGCCTCATTCGCCGCACAGCGTGCCAAGAGCGTGCTTATGGGAGTTGTATTGAAGATGGGATGTTTCCAATAGAACCATTCAGAATCTACAGTAATTCTTATTTATTTAGCATCTTCTAGAAGATTCTTTGATAGAATCTAATTGGTTGCCTATAGCAACATCTCCAATAGAACTCCATCTTAGTATATAAACTCCATGGTGTCTCTACGAGAGTCTTGCACAGCAGTCGGGCCTTTTCTTGGTCATATCACTAATGTATGATAAGTCTGATAAAGAGAACACCAGCAAATAAATGTGAACTATTGTGAGCAGTACTGTTATACACGGCAAGCTGAAATGAAGGATCTACATTATACTGTATCAGCTTGTATCATGTACTGTATATAACATTTATAGGACTCTACAGAAGAGCAATGGATGACTCCAAATGCATTTGTTGTACCCAAAAGATGAGTACAATTAAGTGACCGCTGGCTCTCGGGTTCAAATAACCGGGGTGTGTAAGTTGGAACTGCTATTCATACAGGGGTGCCAGTTGGGATTTCGGTGGTCATTATACCGACTTTGGAATCCTGACTGTTAAATGCTTGACAGTCAGGCAGGGGCGCCAACAAGTTGGCCTGCAACTGGTAAAATGGAGGGTGCGTGGCCATTGGGATGCGCCAGAGCCCCGTAAAAGAAATAAATGAGAGGGAGAGAGAGAGAGGACAGGTTGCCGCAGCAGCTGTCTCTCTCCCCAGCTCAGCACATGGCACTGAACAGTGTGTGCTGGGCTGGGGAGAGAAGCTGTGCTGCGGTGGCATCCTGTCATCTCTCTCCCCACTGCCCAGCTCCCTGCAATAGGGGAGGGAGTAGCAGGACCTAGGACCCTCACACAGACCCAGGCCTGGGTGGGTAAAAAGTACTAGCCCCCCCCCCCCCTCGATGCCAATGAGTATACGGACCGTCAGAATACCAGAATACCACACCCTCATACAGTTGAGCTTCACTTTTGAGTTATATAAACAGAAATTTACCTTATATACAATTCAGAATGTAATACTCTTAAACCTGGATGGTGGCCCTTAAGGGGAAAATGAATGTATTTAGCAATTTTCTAAACACATAGGTTACCGAGCCTACACTATTCTTATTTTCATCAATCGGAGCAATTGTTCAAACTGCTCCTAATAAGGAATTTCTGCGACTGTCATTTGTTAGGGATTCTATAAATGAGCCAAGAAACAGAATATTTCCATTATAGATCTAAACTGCTGAAATCATTAGGAGAAAAGGAAATTACCCTCAATATATGAGACACTAATGCTCTGTACTAGTCTCCAGACTTCCCGAAATGTCGGGATTGACAGTGAGATTACCCACATGACACATATGACTTGTGGTAATATGTTTATAGGAAATGCATTGCTGGTTACATTACTCCCTTCCTCCATGGTAGCAGTGATATAGGGTTCACTGGATCCTCATCATAACCTCCATTCCTAGCTACAATTTTTATTTTACATTGAAAAACTAATTAAGAACTGTTTAAGCATTCATTTAGCTATCCTCCTACACATCATTTATTTCCATTTTCTAAATCTCTAGTTAGGAAACAACAAAAGTTGCCAGACGTAAACACAGTTTTCTAATGAGACTCAGGTCAGGTGATGGCAAAAAGAAGCAGACCTGATTTTTAAATAAATAGTTGCTCCACACATCACCGCTTACCGCATCCATGATAATTGCATATGCACTAAGATGGGGCAGTACGGATGGGTAATGGTTAGTATTACTGCCTCACAGCGCTGAGGTCATGGGTTCCATTCCCACCATGGCTCTAACTGTGCAGAGTTTGTATATTCTTCCTGTACTTGCGTGGGTTTCCTCCGGGTACTCCGGTTTCCTCCCACAATCCAAAAATATACAGTGTGTGCGTGTACATATGGTAGGGATTATAGATTGTAAGCTCCACTGGGACAGGGACTGATGTGAGTGTTAAAATATTTTCTGTAAAGCGATGCGGAATATGTGCGCGCTATATAACAAACTGTTAAATAAATATGCGATTAGTAACGCAAAGGAAAGATCTTGCGACAAGAGCTGTCCTTTGCGAAGTGACTCCGGGGCTGGACTTCCAGGTCTGAGACCCGAGAGTCCCTCTGTGCATGCACAGTGACGACGCCAGTCGTAGGCATGCTGGGAGGGATCCGTGGTGGATCCACAGAGAGAAGCCCATAGGCTTCTATAGGGTATCACCAGCTTTTTCTGGTGATTCCCTCCGCAGCGGTGCTCCGGCAGAGGGGAAAAAGTGCCCAGAAAACTGAGTTTTTGCAGCATTTTCACTTTAGTACATCCCACCCTACATACAGTATTTACTTCAGCAAAACAGTCATTACAAACATTACAGTGTTAGGTCTCACCATGGTGAAGGGACTGACTAGTTTTGGTTTCTCTTTCTCTTTTTTCTCTTTCTTTGTAAACTTGGAGAAAAATCCTTTCTTCTCGCTGTCATACACACAGAAAAAAAAAACATCACAACTGTTAGTAAACAACACATGAAGTAGTAACTGGTGACAATTTAGGGCATACATTTACTAAGTGGCACTTTTCAAATCTGCCACATCAGTGGTTTCAACCCTCTGTTTAATAAATACAAAACACACTTGGGTTCAGATGTATTAAGCCTTAACAAAAAAACACGGGGGTGGTAAAGAGTGATGAGCGTCCAGCCAATCAGCTCATAACTGTCATTTATAATCACATCCTATAGCATGACAGTTAGGAGCGGATTGGCTGGGCATACATCACTCTTTATCTCCTTCGCGTTTATCTCTTTTTAAAGCTTAATACATCTGCCTCCTGGTTTGGTATTTAATGATATTTCCCCTTTAAATCCGGCGTCCGAAGATGCTGCAGCTTTGAAAAGCTCTTTAAAAGTACTTTAGAGCTTATTCTCATTTCATTTCATATTCTGAACACACAATCGATTCTGCGCTAAGAATACAAGCTGGGAAAGAAAGGGGTAAAAGAGCACAAGTGACATTACCTAGGATTGTAGATGTACAGATAACGATGGTAATTACATATCATAGAACTACGCAGATGTATTTTTTTACCCTAAACTGCTCTAGAAAGTTAACATACTGTACAGTATTCCTGCTTTTTGCTATGAGTTCCGTCAGATTTGGGATATACTGTAGCAGCATTCTCTTAAAACGTTAAGCCTGGACTTAGGAAAGACTGCTGTAGAGTAGGGGAGAGTGTGGTAAGATGCCAGTGAGGGGTAAATTGGCCCACCCCCTATATCTAGGCAACTGTACACGTTTAAGTCATCATTGTGTTAAAGCAAATTTTTCCAGCTTATTTTTTATATATACAGATGTGTCCACATACATCTATTCTCAGTGTGCGTTGTTCATGATGGGCCAGATTCTCTAAGCTTCAAAAGTGATAAAATGGAGAGTGATAAACAGCCAGCCAATCAGCTCCTGTCTGACATTTTTCAAGCACAGTCTGTGACATGGCAGGTAGGAGCTGATTTGCTGGGTGCTTATTGTGGGGTACACATCAGGACGACCCGCTCACGATGCACATCGTGAGCGGGTCATCAGTGTCTTCTTCCGACCCGCTCACGATGACGCGGGGGGCACGACCCGCTCACGATGTGCACCGTGAGCGGGTCCGATCCAATGGCGACCCGCACCCGGGAGCATGATCGTCCTTCAGATGCTACCTGCAGCAGACCGCAGGGACCGTGCATCATATCGGTATCGGTCCACACCGGGACAGAAAAGGGCCCAATCACCACACAATCTACATCCATTCCGTCGGAATTGGATCTAGATTGATGGGATCGGGCCCTAGTCGTCCTGGTGTGTACCCAGCATAACTCTCCATTTTATCACTTTTGAAGCTTAGAGAATCTAGCCCATGTGTGAGTGCTTTGTGTTACAGATCATCGCTTTGTGCAATTTTTTTAGTTAAAATGTGTGGACAGAAAGCACAAGCAGGGTATGCGTATGACTGCAGCTGTATCTGCATACAAAATGATATATTATGCAGAAAATAGGCATGCTGCATATCATTGTAATCACTGTAAAGGTGCCCATACACTAGTAAGATTTATCTTCAGATCTGGTTGGTTGGAACAAAAACATGGTTATAGATGAGTGACAGTTTGTCAGTTTTCCAGCATTTCCAAGCAAATGGTCAACTGTCATTTGCTCTCATCCATAACCAGGTTTTTGTTCCAACCAGCCAGATCTGAAGATAAATCTGCATGTGTATGGCCACCTTAAGGTATACGTACAGTTACCACTGCCATTGGTCTCTAGGTTTCACAAAATATCTTGGTTTCTAAGCATTTTCCTTTTATTTATTGTTATTTTTATCTATTCTGTGTGTTTGGAGAACTATCTTAAGGCCCATACACACTGGGTGACTTTGAGCAGGTTTGAGTGTCTTTCAGGTCAAAGCCGCCCAGTGTGTATGGCCCAGCGATGAGCGTGACCGGTGACGATAGCGATCATCACTGTCTATAATTGCCCAGTGTGTATGGAACTTTAGACTTGCCCGCCACTTTCTAGGAGACTACTGAATTTGGTCGAGAGTCTACCTTGAAATTGGGCAACTCTCACACATTCCACCTTTCTTCAGATGAACAGGGAGAGGCAGGAGATGCTATGAAGCGATATCATTTCAGAAATCTCCACAAAAAGTCCCAGAAGGGAGGGGTCGTGGAGCAAACATGTGATTTGTGATTCTAGGCCACATCCCCATCCACCCAGGTCTCTTTATCCACAGACCTCCTGGAGATGATGTTGCTGAAGTTGGCAAGAATACACTGTACAAAAACACAGCATAACTTGCATATTGTATTTAGCTATTTAAAACTTGTTATGTATGATAATGGTGCTCCAGACAATCAGCTCCTAACTGTCATGTGTCTGACAGAAGGTGTTCCAGCTGCGGCTCACAATGTAATGCTGGCCATACACTAGTGAGATATGGACACTTTTCACTCAATTCCGATCGATCAGGCTGATAAATCGGGTGAAAAGTTGTCAAATTGCATGTGTTTGGCATTCTATCCAATGTGCAATCACATGTGCATCGGATTGGAGTCGGAGAATGGACATGCTGTGTGTTTGACCTCCGACTCCGGCAGCGGAGAATGAGAATGCAAAAGACATATCAAGCTCTAAAGAACCACAAACGATATATTGTATGTGATTTGCTGCGACTTCTCCCCTCAGAAAAGTTGCCGTTCAAAATCTCTAATTGAATCGTCAGCTTTTATCTAATAATGGAGCTGTAGTTGAAAGTTTAAGAAACACAACAGGACCCAATGCAGTAAGCTTTGAAAAGTGATAAAGCAGAGAGTGATAAACTACCATCCAACTAGATTCTAACTGTCGTTTTTCAAACACAGCCAATCACGTGACAGTTTGGAGCTGATTGGCTGTTAGTTTATCTCTCTCCACTTTATCACTTTTCAACTCTTAGTACACCTGGCCCTGTGGACAGTATCAGTAAAGTGTAGAACATTCTATTCATGTACAGTATATGTTACAGCATAAAACATCATTTGTTATGCAAAGTATGTGACACAAGCTGTACAGTATGTTAGGAAATGTTTGACAGATGTTTATACCATTCCCTTTATAGGAATGAACACAGGATTATGTTTTGTTTATAAAACGCTGTTATGCTCTTCCCATACTGCTCCTGCTGGGACAGAGTAGTATGGTGCCCTAAATAGCAACATTGGGAGGCCCTGGTGCAGTGCGGAGGGCTGTGGCTTCTGGAAGGTTCTGGGATAATGAGTCAACAATGTCTAGGGCAACAGTGACTAGGTCGACACCTAAGAATGGTCGACTTACCCTAGGTCGACAGTGATAGAAGGTTGACACAAGCTTAACCCTTTGAGTGCCAAGTGAATTTGTCAAAATAGGTGTGAAAACATTTTTATCCATCATAATGACCTGTAATGTTACCTTTATATAGGAAATATAATCTTTTTTTACGCAACATTTTTTATTTGAATTTATATAACAAATGCGAGCGATGCTGGCATTTTTAGCAGATATTTTGAACATCGCTCACAGAGATGTTGACATTCAAAGGGTTAAGGTCGACATGTACATAATCGATACTTAAAAGGTAGACACGCGTTTCTCACTTTTTCAGTGTCTATTTATTATTATTTATTTACGACCAGTTATATATATATATATATATATATATATATATATATATATATATATGTCGAGTTGGACACCATATAGGTGTACCGCGACAGTATAGGTGTACTCGCTGCGCTCGCCATGCTTCGGGCACACTAGAAGAATCTAACTCACACTATAAGAATCTAACTATGCCCACTTGGATAGTAAAGTATGAACCAATTCGATATAAACAAAAAGAAAAAAGGAAAATCTCATGTCGAACTTTTGAGACCATTCTTAGTTGTCAACCTAGTCGCCGTCGACCACATTGAAGCACGTGCAGATTCGACTTTCTAAAGAAAACAGCCACTGGGTTGTCGAATCCGCAGCCATCTTGACCAAATACATGTCGATTTTGAGAATCGAAACAGTCGGAACACTGAATTCCGATGGTCGAAGTGGCGTTGGAATGTCCGAGATTTCAACTGTCGGGAATGATCTGACAGTCTGAATCAAAGTTTAAATACCCTCCTGTGACTGAGAATATTAACCTGTGCTGAGCAACCTATTTACCCTGTCAACCTTTTGTTTCAGTCGACATACTGTACTGTCTGTCGACCATATGGGGTCAACCTACTTTTGTTCAACCAAATTATTCACACCCGTCTCTAACATTTAAGAAAAACAAAATTTGTTTTTATAAAATAATTTTAGGTACTTGTGTATTATCACGGTACGTTTTCAGCATAGGCTAAGCTACGTTGTCAGCGTAGCCCAATGTCTGCCTAGCGTAATCAGCGTAGTGTCCCCGCCAACCAGCGTAGTCACTGTACTGTCCCCACGAGCCGCAGCTCTGTCCCCAGCGTCCCTGGCAAGCCTAGTGAGCGCCTCTCACACAACGCCGGTAACCACCAGATCCCCTGCGCTGGCGGACGCCGGAAGAGAGGCGATCATGCGGGCACTCCATCTGCCTAAGACGCACGAGCGTCTCATATACTTGTGCGTTTCAGTAATTCTTGCGGCATGTCCGCTTCAGGGAGACGGGGTTCGGTATTGCGTGCGTCTCCTGCACAAAGGGGGGGGAGGTGCGGTGCGCAAGTGCGTCTCATGCACAATAAAGGACGCATGTGCTAGTGCTCCATGTTACATACTGGCAAATGCCTCCATTTGAAACGCGTCATCCTGACCTGTTCATACCCCCACTATCCACATGGACTTGATTTTATAAAGTGTGGCAAGCGCAGCGAGCCCCGCGCGTGGACGCGAATTACACGTCAAGTAATCCGTGGCCGCTCGCCATGCTTTGGGCTCGGTGGCTCGCTGCGCTGCCCACACATTACAAAATCATAGTGAAAGGGACGCTGACTATGCTGGCCGTGCGAACACTATGCTGATTCTGATAGGGACACTACGCTAACTACTTAATGGGCGCCATGATAATACACAAGTACCTCATTTTATTTTAGAATATTTGCCATTTATGGCCCAGGCCAGCCTGAAGAACGCTATGCAGAAGACCTGAACATCTAACCACTTCAGTGGTGGGGTTTTTTTTGGGAGCGCTCCCCACTGGGCGAGTTTTTTATGGGGAGCGCTCCCTTTAAAAAAAAAACACCACTACCCCCCTGGGTCCGGGCAGCGCCGCTGAACTGTCAATCAGCGGCTGCCCGGACCTGCGCCCCCCCCACCGCATCACTGTCCCCGGCAGCCGGCTTGTCATAAGCCGGCGCCGGGGACTTCTATTGAAAACCCGGAGGGGAGGGGGGAGGAGGAGGGAGGAGGAGGCGACGCCGCAGAGGGGAGGGAGCCGGGCAGCGCGACGCTGCCTGAGATCAGAGTGAACTCAGCAGCGCTGCCCGACTCCAAACAGTGGCAATCCCGAGAATTTTCCGGGCTTGCCAGACTGGGCACAGAGGCACAGCCCGGAAAATTCTCGGGATTGCCACTGAAGAGGTTAATGCTATGTATCAATAATCTCATAAATAAGATAGCAAATTAGGGCAACTGCACTCATTTTTTGGCTTGCGTATTACTAAAAACAAGAGCTGCCCATAATTCCCTGGGCTAATTATAAATCATGTTTGTTTTTCAGATTCTCTGAATTTTACAGTTGCTTTGAGAATGTTACCGGAGCCAGCGAGCTCCCCGTAGTCCAGGATACAGATTTTATTTCTGATAATATTCAGCAGGAAAACTATTTGTGACAGAGACATTTCTAGGTTTGTTTTTGTCTATAGTTTATTGTGAGCTGCAAAACCTTTGTTAAAATTAAATGTAGCATAATATATTCAGGGATGCGACGGGATGTTATTTAAAGCTGTCGCTGCATAAGTAAAACCAGAAGACACACACACACCCCAACCCCTGGTGAACCTATTTCGGCTGCAACAATATCATTACTTTGTGTATGCAGTACTCATACAGGTCTAGTCTCCCTTATCTGTGTATTCCAAAAACTGTAATATTCTGAAAACCGGGGTTTTTCAGAATATTTCGTTTTTTTTGTTTTTGTTCCCCTCCCCCACACACCCTTACCTTGTCCCCTGATATCCACGGCGGCCTCCGGGAACCTCTCCAGCGGCATCTCCGGTCCCAGAGCTGCATTGCGCGAGTGCGCGGTCGCGCAATGCACCAGAGATGCCGCTGAAGAGGATCCTGAAGGCCGCCGTGGACGCTGGGGGACACCGTGGATGTCGGGGGCCATCAAGCCGCCACCAGGGGACCAGGTAAGTATGGAAAAAAAAATATTCCAAAAACCCTAAAAAAACCTTATCTAAAATGCTCGTGGTCCCAAGCATTTCGAATAATGGATACTTAACCTGTACAACTTTTTCTGGGTGGATCCTGGCTGCATTCCCTTTGTTTTATATGCTGAGGAGTCCTCCTCATATATAACACTAAAGGGGTTCATGTAGCAAACCAATGAAAAATGTAGATGTGTTTCCTTAACATTAATCATATTGGAAGCTCTTGGTAATTACCGTTGTTCCTTGGTTTGTTTCTAATATCTTCTATTAATGATTACTTTTTTTATATTTTTTTTTATTTTATTGAAGCGTAAAGGCCGCCATACACTATGCGATTTGGGCCCGATTTGACCCGATTTGGAGGAATCGGGCCGTGAAATCGGGCCAAATCGCATGTGCAGACATCCCATCCGACCCGGGATTCGGGAGGTCGGACGGGCTGCACATAAGATTTGTTAAATCTTATGTGCAGCCCAAGGCGGGCAGGGGACGCAGCGTATAGTACGTGCAGTGGAGGGAGCCGAGCGGGGGACTGTAAGCAGGGAGCCGGGCTAGAGAGGCAGTGGGTGCACTTTCCTGGGCGGGGGGGGAATGCCGCAAATAGATACTTCCAGGCGGTGAACGCCGCAAGGGGATCAGAGACAGAGACCGGGTAGCGTAGGGGAAGCCGGGCACATAGAAATGAATGGACAGCCAGTAATTGGCTGAGAGCTCTCTGACGGAGAGAGCTCTCAGCCAATCACTGACTGTTAATTCATTTCTATGTCCGCCCGCTGCTGCCCGGCTTCCCCTACGCAACCCAGTCTCTGCTCTCTAGTCCCCTCGCGGAGTTCACCGCCTGGACCAGTGCGCCCACTGCCTCCCCTGCCTGGCTCCCTGCTTGCAGTCCCCCGCTCGGCATCTGGCTCCCTCCATCGCAGGTACTGCAGGCTGCGTCCGCTGCCTGCTTGCAGCCCCCATGCCCTGCTCAGCTCCCGGCTCCCGCTGACAGCAGCTCCCGGGGGGACTGCATGTGATAAATCGCATGCGATTTATCACATGCAAAACCTGGCACATCAAGTGCCAAATCGTATGTGACCCCCCCAGGGGAGTTGTCAGTAGATTAGGTTCGACTTGTCCTTCCGACAAGTCGGCCTAATGTATGTTGGCCTTAAGAGTAAATTCAATACAAATAGTTCGATGCACAAAATACAAGAAGTGAATCTCACAATATTTTGTCAAAATACAAAGGTATATTACATCAATGCAGTAATAAGGCCTATTAATGATTTCTTATTCTGCAGTGTTGTATGTGACTACCATGTCAACCACAGGCACATGACAGAGTGAGAAAAATGGCTTTGGATTATCTCTCCAATTCTTCTTCTGTACTGTAGTATGGTCGTCTACTTATCTCCCCTTTGATTTCACATATCTTGATGAGAGATGTTAGTGTGTGTGTGTGTGTGTGTGTGTGTGTGTGTGTGTGTGTGTGTGTGTGTGTGTGTGTGTGTGTGTGTCTGCTAACCATCATTTGCAATTTCCAAAAAGGTAGTGAAAAAATAATTAGATACATGCTTATAAGGTATGTAGGGGCAGATGTATCAGCTGCACTGTATCATTTTATAGGATGGCAATGAAATGGCAATGCTTATTGGTTGCCATGGGCAACTTCTCCACTTCTCCACTCTTATCACAGCTTCATACCTTTACCCAGTGACCTAACCGTGGGCCTGATTCACAAATGGCAGCAGGTCCACTGCAGAAAGCAGAACGGGCCTTGCCATGTTGGAAACAGTTTACCACTGCCGCTGCATGATTGACAATCAGCAGTACTCAGGGGGTGGCGGGAGGCCTGCGTTTGTAGAAACAGGGAGGTGTTGCCCCATTTTCTGATAGGGGTAGTCCAGGGTCAGTATGTTACTAGGGCCAGATGTACTAAACTTGAAAAATTATCAAATGGAGAGTGATTACCAGCCAATCAGCTCCTACTTGTCATTTTTCAAACACAGCCTGTAACATGGCAGGTAGGGGCTGATTGGCTCCCTGTTTATCACTCTCCATTTTATCACTTTTTGAAGCTTGATACATTATTATTATTAATATTATCGTTTATTTATATGGTGCCACAAGGGTTCCGCAGCGCCTAACAATAAACGAATAACAGTACAAGAGAATTTAGGACAAGTACATGGTAAATAAGGATAGTTCCATCAGGGGACAGGACACTGAAACAATCATCAGGGTGGCAGAGATATGTATATATTCTTAGAAAGGCACATGAGGAGAGAGGGCCCTGCTCGTGAGAGCTTACATTCTAAAGGGGAGGGTTAGACAGACAGGGGTGACACAGAAGGGGAAGCAGTGACCATAAACAGAAGGTTAGGATGAGAGATGGTCGGGTTTTACGCAGGAGGGTGGGACAATGATCAGTTCAGACTTAGGGGCCGATTTATCAAAATTGTAAAAAAAATGGTAATCAAATGGTGATAATAACGACTAAATTCGCATTGCGATTTTGCTTAAAATCGCATGAATTTATCATTATTCACCTCGCAGGACAGGGCTTGCGAAAAAGCCCTGTCCCTGCGAATCCAGATCCCTGAACTCCCCCGTTATTATCGCACTGTGTGATGCCTGGATCCTACTGCGCATGCGCAGCTAATAGAAAGTAAGCCAGCCGGCTTTTACTTTCACTTTCCCCCGGCGTGTCCTGTGTAGCTCCTTGCTAGAAAAGCAAGCAGCCAGGACTGGAGCTGGGGAAGCTGATCGGAGGAGAGGGCTAGGTGCTTCACTAAAGTTCTTTAATAAAACTGTGTAAAGAGGTGAGCTCTGTATCCCACGTCCGCTCCTGCTTTTATTAGTATGGGGGAGAGATCCTTGCAGCCCCGTCCCTCCCCAGTGCTGCTGCCGTAGATGGGGGAATGTACAGCAGCCAGGAGCTCAGGCAGGAGAGTCCCTGTGTACTCCTGAAGAACCAGTGGGCTCCGCTGCCTGCGCTGGAAGTGCTGCTGTACAGTGATGTCCCCGGCAGCAGTGAGGAGGGGGATAGAGGGGGGGGAAGACAGGGGGGAGAGACGGAGATCACCTGCCCATATGCGTGTAACGAGCAGGAGCTGGCAGCTGCTCGTAAATCAGAGGAAGGTTCTGTGCTCCTCTTAAATATATGTGTGCTCCAAGTCCTGCTAAACATTCCTGTCCCTGACAGCAGCGACCAGAGGGAGGGAGGGAGAGAGGGAGGGGGGATACAGGGGAGACAGGGTAGACATGGAGCTGCAGGAATCTCTAACCCCAATACAGTGCATGCATGCACGGAGGCAGACAAGATTACAATAATAAAAGGTCTCTATTGCCCTGAGACTGAGGGGCCCATGTAATAAACATACACATAGGGGAGAGAAGAGGAAGATGGGGCTGCTATAATAGGCTGATAGCACAAATGTAGACACACACACAGGGATAACGCCACTAAGAAGTGGCGATATTATCACACAGGACCCTTCCGAATTTATTTTACAATTGAAGTTTAATAAATATGAGTAGATCACATTTCCCATTATGTTTATGTGAAATGCGATCTACTTTCTAAAAAAATGCGATAAATCGGTTTATGAAGAGAAATTTGCGAAAACCTCTACAATTCATAATTAGTACATTTCAGTGAAACTAAAATAATGTGAAAAGAGTGCGAAAACACCCGTTTTCACATTATTTTAGTAAAAATAATGTTAATAAATCGGCCCCTAAGACATTTTAAGTCCCTAAGATCCTAAGTAGGCTTCCTGGCCTCGCAGCCTCCTCTTCCTTCGGTTAGCAGAGTAAGCTCCCGCACACGGTGTGGAACATCACGGCTGAGGGTCCCAATGTTGGATCCCAGCTTGTGACGTTGGACGCATCGCTGGGATCGCATCTACATGCAAGAGGCGTCTTTCTACTGAGATGTTTCCGGCATGCCCCACCTTATAAGCGGATGGACATGCAAAGCTGCTTGCAGGCGACTTTGTATTTCTGTCCATTTATGAATCAGGCCCTAAGACAAGAGTGTACAGGGGCAATGCAACCTGTAACTACTGCACATTAGGGGCTTCCACTTGCATCTGATCTGTAGTGCAGGATCTTGTTTCAATATCTGTCAGGAGGGAATAGCATATATACGCTTCCTAGCAAGCAGCTCTGAATCGGGCCTCTAATACACAATGCACAAATATCCCATTAGTTGCTGTGATTTTTCATTTTTCGCACATTGCTGCATGCGGAAGCAGAAGTATGTCACACTGCACATCATCAAATGCCATGTGACTGTGGTTACCGTGGTAGTCCATTTCACTCTACTGTATATTGATCAATTATTAATGTCAGGTTGAAGAAACAAATCAAGGAGAAATGGTAAGTTCAGTATCCAGATTCTTTATTCATGGGATTGTTGCTTTACAATGTTTTACATACAACCACAAAAGAAATAAAACATTACCAATGTAACATTATCATACTATTATATATACTATCACTTTTTATGTTAGACCTGCATAAGTGTCAATAGTTTGTTGTTATCTAAGGATCTGGAATTTTGACCTTTCTAAATTGTGAGTTATTGGGTGTAATATAACCAGGAACATGTACTGGATGTGGTTATAGTGGGTGAAGTGAAGATACACAATAAGCAGGTTTTATGTGGGCAAGAAATATAATACTTAAGAAGCTGTAGTAGTCAACAGCCAATAGCAGTATGGACAGGCCTATAAAACCATAAATCGCTACAGGGCCTTACAGTCACTACCCGTGTTACTGCACATGCTAAGTGGACTCTAGACTTTGTCATTCAAAGTTGCTGCACCAAGTATGGATATGGATTTTCTTTGGTGATCTATTGATCCCTACTCTGAGTGATCCCTATTTAGGTCATTTGATCTAAAATAATGAGTATGTTTTATAAATAAGTTATTACATTTGGTCATCTACATAACATAAAGTAGTGGACCTATATAAGCAATGAGTGAATGGAACAAACGAGTTTGTGAAAGAGAGTTTGTATCATGAAAGTCTTATACTATGGGGGGGCGGGGTAATTCAATCCCGGGTCCCAACTGTTGGTACGTCCTGACAGTCGGGACCCTGGCTCGTTTTCGGCCCGCTTGCCAGTTTATCGGCAGGCGGGATTCAATGTGCTGCCTACCGATCGGCAAAGAGGGGGCGTGTCTGCGAAAACGGACGTGAATTGTCGAGATCCGGCCGTGATCTTAACAATCAATGTCCGCTTTCGTCAAATGGCCCGACTGCTGTTAAAGTCAGATTCATTCTGATGGCTGCCTCTTCAATGCTGTCAGGAACTACAGCATTGAATAGGTGCCTGCCACTATTTCCCCTGAGGGAAATTGCAGCGGGGAGTGAATACCCCCCATTGTGTGAATATGTGCACTCGAGAAATGCGAGATCCAATTACAAATGACAATTCTCGGTAGTCGCATCAAGGTTATGTGACTTTTCTACAATAATACCCCTTTTACACCAGAGCCGCGAGCCGGATTATTGCCACTCCAGTTCGGCCCGGTGGTATAAGAGACCTGGGAGAAGTGCATGAGAAAGTGAGGAAACCATCCTCAACGGTCAACATAGGGGCAACTGAGCATATAGTAACAATTTCAGACAGCCGCGGCCGAATAACCCAGCAATTACCCGGAATGTAAAGCGCCGGCTTATTTGGCCGCGTGCTGTCAGTCCCCCCTTCACAAAGAAGAGCAAATCTCCGGGTCTAAACTTTAGGCCCGGTAATTTGCTCAATTACACTGGGTTTTCACCTGTGTGAAAGGGTCACTCCGGATCCTAGACTCCGGGTCTCTGACCCTGGTCATTTGCAGGGTTGGAAACCGGAGTTTTAGATCCGGATTGACCCTTTCACACAGAAAAAGTACCTGTGTATTTCTTGAAATTCCCAGGCGGCACTGCTTCACCCGGGAATTTCATTTTCTGTGTGAAAGGGGTATAGCAGCCTCGTAGTGGCCATAAGGAAACTGCTGGATGTTGCCAAAAGGTGTCATATAGATCATTCTGCACTTTTTATTAATGGTGTAAAAATGTTATGTATGTAAAGTGATATCTTAGTGTTTTAATACCATTTCGAAGAAGGTTGTAGAATAAAAACATTTTTAGTTCCCATCTGCAAGTTCTAAAACCCCTCTCAATACAACATACATACTGGTCCCACATTATTCACATCTCCACACACCTGTCCCACATTATTTACACCTCCACATACCTGTCCCACATCATTTATATCATCAGGTAGCTGTCCCACATCAATTACACCTCCACATACCTGTCCCACATCATTTACACCTCCACATACCTGTCCCACATCATTTATATCATCATGTAGCTGTCCCACATCATTTACACCTCCACATACCTTTCCCACATCAATTTCACCTCTACACACCTGTCCCACATCACTTACACTTCCACATACCTGTCCAACATCATTTACACCTCCACATACCTGTCCCACATCATTTACACCTCTACATACCTGTTCCACATCATTTATATCATCATGTAACTGTCCCACATCATTTACACCTCTACACACCTGTCCCACATCACTTACACCTCCACGTACCTGTCCCTCATCATTTACACCTCTACACACCTGTCCCACATCATTTACACCTCCACCTACCTGTCCTACATCATTTACACCTCTACACACCTGTCTCACATCACTTACACTTCCACATACCTGTCCCACATCATTTACACCTCTACATACCTGTCCCACATCATTTATATCATCATGTAGCTGTCCCACATCATTTACACCTCCACATACCTGTCCCACATCATTTACACCTCTACACACCTGTCCCACATCACTTACACCTTCACACACCTGTCCCACATCATTTACACCTCCACATACCTGTCCAACACCATTTACACCTCCACATACCTGTCCCACATCATTTACACCTCCACATACCTGTCCCACATCATTTATATCATCATGTAGCTGTCCCACATCATTTACACCTCCACATACCTGTCCCACATCATTTACACCTCCACATACTGTACCTATCCCACATCATTTACACCTCTACAGAACTGTCCCACATCATTTACACCTCCACATACCTGTCCCACATCATTTACACCTCCACATACCTGTCCCACATCATTTACACCTCCACATACCTGTCCCACATCATTTACACCTCCACATACCTGTCCCACATCATTTACACCTCCACATACCTGTCCCACATCACTTACACCTCCACATACCTGTCCCACATCACTTACACCTCCACATACCTGAGTAATGAAGGGAGTGAGCGGGGTGACGTGGCGCTATCTAGGGATCTGCCTGATGGATCTCTCGAGGTGTATCCCAATTTCACCTCAAGGTAAAGACAATAAAAAAAGGGTGTGGAGATCCACTCGTGGGCGCTCCCTGTGGTTCGGAAAGTACAAGAGGGGAGAATGGAGAAAATAAAGGGGGAGTAAGGTACTTCCCTTTGTCTTCTTCTCCTGAGTGGCTACTTTCTCCTGTAGATATTCTTGGGTTAGGATGTTCCTGATTCCAAATGTGTCTCGGTGATCATATGGAAAGGGTGAGATAAAAAATCAGAGAAATCCACAATGAGAAGTGTCCCTGGGGTAAAGGGTATGTTATTATGTCACTTCGAGCTACGGTGGCGTACCGAACTCACTTGTGACAACAAGGATACAGGTGTATCAAGGTATCTTTGGGTTGATAAATGAGATGGCGTACCCGTACTCACGTGGTAGGACGAAGATCAAAGCGCATCAAGGTTTCTTTAAATATACGAATTTTATTGGACAAGGTTAAAACATCAATGGAATAAAAATTGGAAAGAAGGTGTAAAGTGGAAGGTGTGGTGCCTTACCAAGTGATGGTGGGTGAAGTCAAGCCGGATAACATGGTAATGGGTGTATGTTATCCGGCTTGACTTCACCCAACCATCACTTGGTGAGTACGGGTACGCCATCTCATTTATCAACTCAAAGATACCTTGATACACCTGTATCCTTGTTGTCACAAGTGAGTTCGGTACGCCACCGTAGCTCGAAGTGACATAATAACATACCCTTTACCCCAGGGACACTTCTCATTGTGGATTTCTCTGATTTTTTATCTCACCCTTTCCATATGATCACCGAGACACATTTGGAATCAGGAACATCCTAACCCAAGAATATCTACAGGAGAAAGTAGCCACTCAGGAGAAGAAGACAAAGGGAAGTACCTTACTCCCCCTTTATTTTCTCCATTCTCCCCTCTTGTACTTTCTGAACCACAGGGAGCGCCCACGAGTGGATCTCCACACCCTTTTTTTATTACCTCCACATACCTGTCCTACATCATTTACACCTCTACACACCTGTCCCATATCACTTACACCTCCACGTACCTGTCCCTCATCATTTACACCTCTACACACCTGTCCCACATCACTTACACCTCCACGTACCTGTCCCTCATCATTTACACCTCTACACACCTGTCCCACATCACTTACACCTCCACCTACCTGTCCTACATCATTTACACCTCTACAGAACTATCCCACATCATGTAAACAGCAAATTATGTGAACATCAATTAAAATGATAGAAATCTGCAAAAACAGCTACATGATGGAAATCTAATCAGCTTTAATTTATAACAGAAGCACAGCAATCACACAAGATAAATATACCTATACTAACAGGCAAAGTCCAGATTCAACAACGTCCACAAATAAGCTCTAGAAAATAATAAAATACAGAATATTCCAAAATCATTTTTTCATCTACAAAACAGTCAACAGAATTAGCAGTTTAATGCTATATCATTTAGCATGGATGGAAATCAAATTCTTATAATCCATGTTCATAAAACGATTAGAATACCATAAATACAATGAAATTGCCATGACATAAAGTACAGAACAAGTACTGCTATCGGTATCCGCACTCATCATAGATTGAACCTAAGTCAACAGTCATAAGGTGGACCACTATTGGTGGACAGTCAAAGTTTGACGGGGTCCAAAGGTCGACAATGAAAATGATGACAGGGTCCAAAGGTCGACAGTCAAAAGGTCAACAGGGTCAGAAGTTCAACAGTGAACTGAGCGTTCACATTACACTGAAAATCATATTTCCATTAAGAAAACAGTGTCAAAATTCAGTCAGAGTTTAAATGATAGAGGTCGATGTACTTAGGCTTGGAGAGAGATAAAGTGGACAGGGATAAAGTACCAGCAACCAAATCTTGTCATTTTTGTCACAGTCTGTAACATGGCAGTTAGGAGCTGCCTGTCTGTTACTTTCTTTCTTTTCAAGGCTTAGTACAAGATCCCTAATTAAATAGTTAATGCGGTCAGAGAAAACATTTACCCAAAATATTTTGGCACAACCCTAAAAATATTTTTTTTCCATTAAGAAAGCACGTCAATGTTATTTGTTAATGGTGGCCTGCTCCATGCCTGCCGCCCCGTACACACTACACAATTTTTTTAAATGATGTTGCTCAAAAGGACTGATCTGAGTAATATCGTTGAAAAATTATTTTTAGTGTGTGCTCAAAATCGTTAACAATGCGTTCTCCAATGCATCATTTGCGGAAGCCCCGCCCACATCGTCTTTGTATGCGCCTCAATCTGACTATATGTCAGTGACTCAAGCATAGCGGGGGTCCGGTGACGTCACGGAACAATATCGTTAATCGATATTGTTCAGTGTGTATGCAATATACTGGCACTGCGAAGAAATTGTCACTTTCGCCCAATTCAATTGGAAGGCCGATTTTTCACCTAGGAGTGGTGAAAAACACCTGGTTCGGCAAATAAACCATTTATCCATGTATTTTTGCCATTTTGGCAGTAAAATTGTGTCTGTTTTGGCTGCTTTTTGAGGCTTTATTCGCCTATACCTTTTCACTGAAAAAGAAAGAAAAGGCATTGGCGAAAAATGGCGGTGAAAATGGACGCAATTAAATAGTCTGAGATCAAATTAGTTCAGTTTTTTTGACTATGTAAAAAATATGGAAAGAGTTGAATAACCCCCCCCCCCCTTTACCAAAGTTTTCATTCAATTCCGTGTCTTACAACGTACAACCATAAATCCCTGAAAACACACCAGCCGATTAGATCATGTAATGGGCCATGTTCTACCAATAAAAACTATTTTCAGTGGAAATCTTATTGCTCGCAATGTTCACATTCTATTTTCAAAGCTCCAGCATGCATTAGGAAAACTCGTGAATTATAAGGAAACGCAGTCATTACTCTTGACTGTTGCAGATATTACACTGTACCTGTGCACTTCTTGCCTATACAGTATATTGAGTTATTCTTATACATAGGTGTGCGCACATTGAGTGTTAGGGGTGCACAGGCACCCCCAATTGCTGTGCCCACCCTTATGAACGACTCCCTGCCACTAGCAATACCAGCAATACATTTTAAAAAAGTATTTTGCTTTTTAGACCTGTATTCCATTAAAATTAGTGCCCATCAATCAATTGTGTGTTTTGCATTGTTAATTGTACTAGACCGTTGTCATATCACTACATACCTGCATCATCCATATATAATTTTTTACTTTATATGCATGTACTGTTATACAGAGTAATACGAATATTAAAACTGAAATAGGCCGGAGATTATGTTCTGGTTGAGAGACATTTTATATTTTAGCGAGTACCAATAGATGATGGTAAACATGCATGATTGGCAGTGTTAGACACACCCAATGGGCAATGCTAGACACGCCCAATAGGTGGTGCTAGACACACCCCTTTGAAGGTGCACCCCCTAATAAAATGGGCTGCGCACGCCTATGTTCTTATACAGTACATTCCTTACATACTGTGAGTGTGTTTGTCTTCTAAAACATAAAAGGAATCTTTCTGGTTTTATGTGATAAATCTTTACAGTCTTTCTGTAACAGCTTACTGAGTTCACAGACAGTGCTATAATCTATTAGGCTACACACATTCACAAAGTCAACATTTTCAAGCGCGTTGGATCTTATGATATTTAGAGTTAAATTACTGACATCTAACATGGGAACATCTGGAAAATATTGACATTATCATTTATTTCATAGCATTTACTTTGTAGTGCCGACATACTCCATTCTGCTTTACAAATGACATGTCGACAGTGAAAATGCTGACATAAGCATTACCAATAGATTTAGTGTTACTGTGAATGTGGACATTATGGGTGAGATTTAATAGGAAGAGAGATGCAGAAAGTGATATGTTTGGCAAGAAATCTCCAGTTTTTTTAAAGCGGCAATCATTTACACTGCAAAGTCAAACCGGTTTTGCAGTGTAAATGATTGCCGCTTTAAGAAAAAAATTGGGAGATTTCTTACCAAATCTCTCACTTTCTGAATATCTCATCCTATTAAATCTCACCCAGTGTGTCAACTATTGAATGTGTCTACTTGATGAACATGTATTCTGTCCACATACAGTGCATGTAAACTTGATGTCGACATAACCGCCGACATAATGCATATTATACATATTCTTACAATAAACATAACACCCAACATATACAATATATAAAATGAAAGCAGCAGCTAATAGTAATGTATATGGGAAAGTCACCTGTCGCCTTTGGGGTCGGTGATGGTCACTGTCACATCACCCGGGCCATTCCCAGTGCCGGACACTGCTCCATTCTGTGCACTCGCCATGTTCAGCCTGTCTGGGGTGGACAAGAAGAAAGTTTGGGATGATGGGGACTGTGCCTTGGCCGCTGGAGGAGATAGAAGGGAGCGCAGTTGCGCATAGAGCGCACTGGCTGCAACTTATGCGGGAGTGCAACTGCGTGTTGTGCCTTATGCAGAGCCGCTGTGCGCCGGAGTGATGGACGAGGCAGGGGGCAGAGATTGGGGAGAGGACATGCGCCTGCTCCTCCTCCCTGTAATACTATTATAGTCACTGCTGCTGGCAGATGGGCGGGTGTACTGTCCCGGGAATCAGAGGCTGCTGCTGCTGCTGCTGCTGTATATATCTGTTAATGTGTAATATAGATAAGGGTTCATGTTGTGTTTCTCACGCACAGTGTAAGTGGGGGTGAGGTAACCCCGCCTCAGTCACTGTACAAGTAGTTACATCAGGCTCTTCTGGCTTCCTGTCATGCTGCTGACTGGGTGTGACATCATGCATATTGCATTCATTGGGAGGGATGGGTCTCCTGAAGGTTAACGGGTAAAGATGATACAGTACAGGATTGGAGTATCATTAGTAAAGATGGAGTCACAGTACAGGATGGGAGTATCATCAGTAATGATGGAGTCACAGTACAGGATGGGAGTATCATCGGTAAAGATGGAGTCAGTACATGATTGGAGTATCATTAGTAAAGATGGAGTAACAGTACAGGATTTGAGTACCATCAGTAATGATGGAGTAACTGTACAGAATTTGAGTACCATCAGTAATGATGGAGTAACTGTACAGGATTGAAGTATCATCAGTAAAGATGGAGTCACAGTACAGGATGGGAGTATCATCGGTAAAGATGGAGTAACAGTACAGGATGGGAGTATCATCAGTAAAGATGGAGTAACAGTTCATGATTGGAGTAACAGTACAGGATTGGAGTATCATCAGTAAAGATGGAGTCACAGTACAGGATTGGAGTAGCATCAGTAAAGATGGAGTAACAGTACAGGATGGGAGTATCATCAGTAAAGATGGAGTAACAGTACATGATTGGAGTAGCATCAGTAAAGATGGAGTAACAGTACAGGATGGGAGTATCATCAGTAAAGATGGAGTAACAGTACATGATTGGAGTGTCATCAGTAAAGATGGAGTAACAGTACAGGATTGGAGTATCATCAGTAAAGATGGAGTAACAGTACAGGTTTGGAGTAACAGTACTGGATTGAAGTATCATCAGTAAAGATGGAGTAACAGTACAGCATTGGAGTATCATCAGTAAAGATGGAATAACAGTACAGGATTGGAGTATCAACAGTAAAGATGGAGTCACAGTACAGGATTGAAGTATCATCAGTAAAGATGGAGTAACAGTACAGGATTGGAATACCATCAGTAAAGATGGAGTAACAGTACAGGATGGGAGTATCATCAGTAAAGATGGAGTCACAGTACAGGGATGGAGTATCATCAGTAATAATGGAGTCACAGTACAGGATTGGAGTATGATCAGTAAAGATGGAGTCACAGTACAGGATTGGAGTATCATCAGTAAAGATGGAGTAACAGTACAGGATGGGAGTATCATCAGTAAAGATGGAGTCACAGTACAGGATTGGAGTATCATTAGTAAAGATGGAGTAACAGTACAGGATGCGAGTATCATCAGTAAAGATGGAGTCACAGTAGAGGATTGGAGTAACAGTACCGGATTGGAGTATCATCAGTAAAGATGGAGTCACAGTACAGGATTGGAGTATGATCAGTAAAGATGGAGTCACAGTACTGGAATGGAGTATCATCAGTAAATATGGAGTAACAGTACAGGATTAGGGTATCATCAGTAAAGATGGAGTAACAGTACAGGATTGGAGTATCATCAGTAAAGATGGAGTAACAGTACAGGATTGGAGTAACAGTACAGGATGGGAGTATCATCAGTAAAGATGGAGTCACAGTACAGGATTGGGGTATCATCAGTAAAGATGGAGAATCATCAGTAAAGATGGAGTAACAGTAAAGATTTGGAGTATCATCAGTAAAGGTGGAGTAACAGTACACAATTGGAGTAACAGTACATGATGGGAGTATCATCAGTAAAGATGGAGTAACAGTACAGGATTGGAGTAACAGTACAGGATGGGAGTATCATCTGTAAAGATGGAGTCACAGTACAGGATTGGAGTATGATCAGTAAAGATGGAGTCACAGTAAAGGATTGGAGTAACAGTACAGGATCTGAGTATCATCAGTAAAGATGGAGTCACAGTACAGGATTGGAGTATCATCAGTAAAGATGGAGTAACAGTACAGGACTGGAGTATACTGTACTGTATTGTTACTCTATTGGCACGTACACGCCTAAGGATTCCCGCTGCCCCGACATCGGTAGCCACAGGGACCCAGCGGGGTGCTGGCATCAGCGAGTGCATACACACTTGCCGATGCCAGCGGGTGATGGTGGCAGGGGTGAGCGGGGACCATGCTGCATTATAAGTGGCTGCGCTCTCCATGCTTCGGGTACTTATAATCTCTCTATGCCCACTCGGCTGGTCAATTATGATCAAAGCAGTTTAAAAAATAAAAACATTAAAAGCTCATGTCAACCTTTTCCCATGTCAACCTTTTCCTTGTCAACTTGCTTGTGTCATTTAAACATGTCAATCTAATGCATGTCAACCTTTTTGCTGTGTTGACCTTTTGCTTGTCGACTTAATGACTGTCGACCTTTTCACTGTTGACCATTCAACCGCATACCTACATCATTTCGCTGAGCACTGGCAGTTACATGTTCAAACTTGTTCCTGGTCTCACGTGGCATGACATGGGCGTGGTTTAAGATTCCTCTGTAACAACTAGCCCCGCCTTCCCCTACCACAAGTTATAGACAGGAGGAATACAGCATGTTGGGAATGAGGAAATTACTAGATGCAAATACGTTTTGTTATAAACAGAGTTTTTCCTACCAATCTGTTATAAAGAAAACTACTCCTATGTCTCTGACAGCAGCGGATAACCTCCAGACATTGCACACGCAGTATATACTGTAAACAGAACCAGCGTGCTGAAGAGTCACTGGTATGTTCTGTTATTTCTCAGGATTGCGTGATTGAAAGAAGTTGCCATTGCTTATACATTTCCTGCTTTCGAACTGATCCTAATGGGGCCTACACACGGGGCGATTTCATGGCATTTTCTAAGAAATCTCACTAGAGATCTCACATGAGCGATCTACATTGGTCAGATTGCTCCGCAACATCTCCCCGTGTGTAGGCCCCTTAACTCCTAGCCAAACTCTGGTTTTAAAGAGATGATTTGTCGTCCCCCCTGACAAACTTTCTATTTGGTTTATTTTTCCCCTGATTTTTGCCATTTTTGAAAATATATGATCACGACTATCGGCTTCAGACACCAGGCGTATAGCTGCACACGCATGGCTTTTCAATTTAAAAAAAGGATGCACAGGTCATCAGGAAGCAGAAGAGTCCTCTCCAATAGGGCTGCGCTATTGCATACCTCCAAACTTTTTGAATAGTGAAATCGGGGCTCGATCCTGAAAAGGGGCATGACCTCAGGACAAGGGGAGTGGATTCTTGGCATTGCCACACTCACAAGCCACGCCCTCCCATTTTGCGATCGCTGTTGGGGCATGCCCAGTGCTGGGAAGGTCTGGGAATGGGATGACGTGGAAATCGGGACGGATGGGAGGTATGTGACTGGGTAAAGCCATCTGAAGATAGCATTCACCCAAGCATCAGGTTCTGCAAGACTTTGCTTTGTGGATCTTGTTAAATGCCATCCTCATAGATAACTACAGGGACAGCTGATTCAAGAGATACAGTAGCGACTAGAAGTAGAAAGTAGGAGATATCACCAATGCAGATGGAGCCGGGCTCCCTCTTGCTGGCGAATCGCCAGAACGTCACCGCTGGCGATCTGCCAGCAGCCCGGCTCTCATCTGACTGAGACGCGCGTCTCAGTGTCCGTGCACCGGGGCGACGGGACCCTGTCCATCTCCGCTTCAGGGAGACGGACAGGGTTAGGGGGGGTGCGAGGAGGCGGTGGGGACCCCGGGTGACCGCCGACAAGCCAGCGGGGACCCGGTGGAAGCCGTGGAAATGGGACGCGCGCACATCTCATGCGCGCGTCCCCTCTCGCAAATACAGATGGCGGGTGGCGGGGGATGGCGGATGGCGTCGCCATTGCCATCCCCTGCAAAGAAGAGCCCAACTCCATCTGTATATATATATATATATCACTGTGGTGAACTCCAGCTGCATGCTACTACTCCTGTGCATACTATTGTGGAAATTTCTTCCAGCAAACCTTCTAATTAACTCCTCTGAGGTTGGGAAAAATACTATTTTATCTGTCCCGAGAGATTGGGATCTTTCCGGACTGTTATATTGAACTATTCCCTGACTGTTGTATTGAACTATTTGTCTGTGAATCCACTGTATAGGACATAGTTATTATCGATTGCACCCTTGCCCCTGATGAAGTCATGTCCATGACGAAACGCGTTGGACCCTTGTCATCGATCGAACTATACACCTAATCAGAGCTGTATTTACTGTCAAGAATATTCACCACATGTATTTGTATGATACCTGATTACAGTTTTTTTTGTACATTTTATTAAATATTAACCATCAAATTAACCATCAAATTGATTTACCATTTGAAGCACCCTCTGAAACTCTTCTTTTCTTCATATATATATATATATATATATATATATATATATATATATATATATATATGGCGAAGGGGGTCCTGGCACTCTTACTTGTAGAAACAACGACCTGGGTTGCCGTTCCTTTCCCAGGAGGGAAGAATATAACAAACACGGCTGGAAGGCACTCCCAAGATTTCATAACACTGCACAGCGGCAGATTCAAGAATAAATACAGTCAAACACCAGCGAGTGTGTCAACGTTTCGGGCTGAGCCCTTTATCAAGACATATATGTGTGTGATGCCTATCCCAACCCTCTCCTCTCAGGGGGCGGGATGTACCAAGCAGCACACAGAGGCTCACCACATACAGATGGATCCTTCCTCAACTAGCCTTTTCTGGAGAGTACATGCCTCTGTGTCCCTCCCTCAGCTCTCCTCTCTCTCCCCCTCCTCTCTCTCTTCCTCCGTTCTCCTTCTCTTGCTCTCTGCACTCCTCCTCTCACTCCACTCTTCTTCTCTCTCTACTCTCCTTGTCTCTCTCCTTCTTTCTCTCTCTCAGCTCACTCTCTCCGCTCTCTTTGCTCTCCTTTTCCGTCTCGCTTTCTCCCTCTGCTCTACCTCTCTCTCTCTCCTCACGCTCTCTTGCGCCCCTTCTCTTGCTCTCCTTCTATTAATTATCGTTTTCCACTCTCATTCTTTCTTCGCTCTCCTCCTCTCTCTTTCGCTGTGAGTCGACGTCCTTTGCAGTAAAGCCAAAATCCCTCCCCTATCACGGTGCCTCCGCTGTCATGTTCTTCTGGATACGCCCTTAGCATCATGAATCTTTTTTTGTTTTTTAACGAAAATGCACCTAAGTCTCGACACAACATGACTAGGGTGCGCTAGGAGACTGTGCTGATCCATGTGGCACATGTATATCGGTATGTGACTGAGGGCCTGATTCATATATGGATGGAAATTCGATGCCGCTTGAAAACAGCTTTATATTTCCTTTTCCATGGAGGAAAATGCCGGAAACGTCTCCGTAGAAGAGACACCTCCTGCCATGGGCAGATTGGGAACTAAAAGTGGCCCTGGAAACATTTCTAGAATTGGCATATCTTTAAAAAAAAGTCACTGGCTGACAGGTAACCTCACAGTTGCACCGGACTACCGGGAATCTTTCCTCTGAGGCTTATGGCCAAGCCGCTCCTGCATGTATCTTCGAATGCAGCACTGTTACCAATGTTGCAAGCAAGGATCCAATATCTCAACCAACAGTCGAGATATGCAAGCTGACGGCCAGCCCAGTTAGACTCAGCTGAAGCATCTGACCAACAGAAGCGAGGTGTGTCCGGCCATGAATTCTGCGTGTCATGCATGCCCTTGGCTCTCCCCTCGGAGAAAGCAGGGCGGCACCAAGCTGTTTGCAGGAATGCAAGCCTCCCTTTTCCCCTCCCAAGTCCTTCACATGGGTGCCGGATGGCTCCCCGACAGTCGGGATTCCGACAGTCATTACTCCGACGTCGGAATCCTGACTGCTCCCTCGTGGGGGTTCACGACCACCATAGAGGGAGAATAGACGTGAGCGCAGCGAGCCCGCAAGGGGCTTCATTGCGCTCCCCCCACTGTGCAGTCAGGATTCCGACGTCGGAGTAATGACTGTCGGAATCCCGACTGTCGGTGTGTTATACCACACCCCTTCACATTGCCACTGCTTGTCAATCAGGCAGTGGCAGAGGTTAACTATGGGCAACACCGCAAGGCCCTTGAACAGCAAGAGATTCCCGATAATCAGGAATCTTCCCAATGTATCAATCCTACATGCCTCAAGTCTATATATAGTATGAAGCACAACAGAATGTGGTATGGAAAACAGCCACAGCCACTGTATGAGGACATATCTGTATTGCTTCAGAATCAGCAATGCCTATAGATAACCTATAATTCTTGCTTTATGGCATATTTGCAATCATTGAACATGTGATGAAATATACTGTATTTGTCATATAAATATAAATAAACTGATGTGATACTTCCCCAAAATTCCCACAGACTGTTAACATCTCCATATTTGTACTTTTTTACCCTAAACCAAACGAGACACAGATTATAGGAACAAAGATTCAGTTAAATATGGATTCTTATCATGTAAATAGCTATTGGAGGAGTTACAGTGAATTTCAAGACTTAAAAAAGCTAGCCAGCATCTAAGTGCTGCTGCACATACGAACACAGACAGTATTTACCCTGCATGCAAAAATAAATAATTTGTACCACTTGCTTTGTAGCATTGGTTTGTCAAGGTACAATGCTACTCATTTTCTTTTATGGGTACTTGTATATTATCACGGCGCCCGATTTCATCTAAATCGCACACGATATCGCATACGATTTAGCGGTCGGTTTTCGGCCAATTTGCATGCTATTCCATCCTTGCACACCCCCACTATCCAAGTCAGCCAGAAGCGTGGCGAGCGGACACAGTACGCGTCCTCCCGACCTGTTCATACCCCCACTATCCACGGCGTCGTGGAGTTGATTTTATAAAGCGCGGCAAACGCAGCGCGCCACCGAGCCCAAAGTGTGGCGAGTGCAGCGAGCCCCGCAAGGGGACGCAGAATACACGTCAAGTAATCCATGTCCCCTAGCGGGACTCGCTGTGCTCACCACGCTTCGGGATCATTTTCCACGTCCCCTCGCTGCGCTCGCCACGCTTTATAAAATCAACTCCACGCTGACGTGGATAGTGGGGGTATGAACAGGTCAGGAGGACGCGTACCGCGTCCCCACGCGGGGCACACTGCGCTCGCCACGCTTCGGGCTAACTTCAAACTGCAAATCGGCAGAAAATCACTCAAAAATCGGCCGCTAAATCGCACCCGATTTTGCAGGCACCATGATAATACACAAGTACCCTTTTATGCTAGTTCAATGGCCTAGCTCCAATATTTTGCTGGTGTTGTAAAGGGACCAATGATCGCTGATTTGTTCAATAATGAGCAGTTGATTATGTAATAGATGTCTCCCTTTTTCAGTATTGTTCAAAATTGTTATTATAAAGTCTCCAATGTTTTGATGAAGTTCCATATCCCTTCCTGGGTATGCAGGCATTCAGTAAAATTGAATCTGGGTACTGTTACTGGAGTAGTCCCCAGATTTAGGAGATATATAAGTCCAACAGAGATGAAAAAGTTATACCCTTTCCAAGTTTGCAGGTTCCAGCTAAGTATTGTATGAATACTCCGAGATAGTTACCGGTAGGTTGCGGGTTCCTCACAATCAACCAACGCATTTTACTTTTCAAAGTATTAACCAAGCTGCACCCAGACTTCATTTGTATACATGCCTGCATACTAGACATATCTTCTAGACCTATGTCACTAAGAATACATAAAACCATTTAGAATTTCATTGCAATATTGTTCATGATGATGGGAAGATAAATAGGGATGGAATAGGGAGACTGGGAGGAATGGGGAGAGATGGTGTAATATGCATACAAGATGGTATCTTTTGTGACTCACTTCGGGTTTTAATGCTTATAAACTATTGGGATCTGATATTGCATGCAATGGTGCCCATATTTACCTGATTCTAGACACTGAAGCAAGTGGTGGGGGTCTCTGCAACACCAAACTGAACATCACGCTTTCACCCAGACTAAGCGGAGCATACACTGAGTTCCATAATAAATTGTATTCATTGGGACTAGCGCCTCATTGGGACTAGCGGGACTAGGTACATAACCTCATTAATACCGGTGTACCTAAAGAACCTGCTTCCAGTGAGAACAGATGGAGATGATGGGAAGGTAAATGGGGGAGAAATAGGGAGAGTGGGAAGGAATTAGGGGAAATGGGCAGGATAATGGGAAGGTGAAAAGGGGTAAAAATTGGGGAGAGTAGGAGGAACAGCAGAAGAGGGGAGAAGGAGATATGAAGGTAAATTGGGGGGGATAGGGAGAGGGGAGGAATAGGGGAAGGTGGGGAAGGAGATGGGAAGGTGAATAGGGAGGAGGAATAGGAAGAGAGGAAAGGATTAGGGGAAGATAGGTAGGGAGATGGGAAGGTGAATAGGGAGGAGGAATAGGAAGAGAGGGGAGGAATAGGGGAAGATAGGTAGGGAGATGGGAAGGTGAATAGGGAGGAGGAATGCAGAGAGTGAAGAGGATTAGGGGAATATAGGTAGGGAGATGGGAAGGTGAATAGGGAGGAAGAATAGGGAAAGAGGGGAGGAATAGGGGAAGATAGGTAGGGAGATGGGAAGGTGAATAGGGAGGAGGAATGTAGAGAGAGGAGAGGATTAGGGGAAGATAGGTAGGGATATGGGAAGGAGGATAGAGAGGAGGAATAGGAAGAGAGGGCAAGAATAGGGGAAGATAGGTAGGGAGGTGGGAAAGTGAATAGGGAGGAGGAATAGGAAGAGAGAGGAGGAATAGGGGAAGATAGGTAGAGAGATGGGAAGGTGAATAGGGAGGAGGAATAGGAAGAGGGGAGGCATAGGGGAAGATAGGTAGGGAGATGGGAAGGTGAATAGTCAGGGGGGATAGGAGGAGAGGGGGAGATAGGTAAGGATATGGGAAGGTGAATAGGGAGAAGGAATAGGAAGCGAGGGGAGGAATAGGGGAAGATAGGTAGGGAGATGGGAAGGTGAATAGGGAGGAGGAATGCAGAGAGAGGAGAGGATAAAGGGAAGATAGGTAGGGAGATGGTAAGGTGAATAGAGAGGAGGAATAGGAAGCTCGGGGGAAGAATAGGGGAAGATAGGTAGGGATATGGGGTGAATAGGGGTAAAAATTGGGGAGAGTAGGAGGAACAGCAGAAGAGGGGAGAAGGAGATATGAAGGTAAATTGGGGGGGATAGGGAGAGGGGAGGAATAGGGGAAGGTGGGGAAGGAGATGGGAAGGTGAATAGGGAGGAGGAATAGGAAGAGAGGAAAGGATTAGGGGAAGATAGGTAGGGAAATGGGAAGGTGAATAGGGAGGAGGAATAGGAAGAGAGGGGAGGAATAGGGGAAGATAGGTAGGGAGATGGGAAGGTGAATAGGGAGGAATAGGGAAAGAGGGGAGGAATAGGGGAATATAGGTAGGGAGATGGGAAGGTGAATAGGGAGGAGGAATGCAGAGAGTGAAGAGGATTAGGGGAATATAGGTAGGGAGATGGGAAGGTGAATAGGGAGGAAGAATAGGGAAAGGGGAGGAATAGGGGAAGATAGGTAGGGAGATGGGAAGGTGAATAGGGAGGAGGAATAGGAAGAGAGGAAAGGATTAGGGGAAGATAGGTAGGGAGATGGGAAGGTGAATAGGGAGGAGAAATAGGAAGAGAGGGGAGGAATAGGGGAAGATAGGTAGGGAGATGGGAAGGTGAATAGGGAGGAATAGGGAAAGAGGGGAGGAATAGGGGAAGATAGGTAGGGAGATGGGAAGGTGAATAGGGAGGAGGAATGCAGAGAGTTAAGAGGATTAGGGAAATATAGGTAGAGAGATGGGAAGGTGAATAGGGAGGAAGAATAGGGAAAGAGGGGAGGAATAGGGGAAGATAGGTAGGGAGATGGGAAGGGGAATAGGGAGGAGGAATGCAGAGAGAGGAGAGGATTAGGGGAAGATAGGTAGGGAGATGGGAAGGAGGATAGAGAGGAGGAATAGGAAGAGAGGGGATGAAAAGGGGAAGATAGGTAGTGAGATGGGAAGGTGAATAGGGAGGAGTAATGCAGAGAGAGGAGAGGATTATGGGAAGATAGGTAGGGAGATGGGAAGGTGAATAGGGAGGAGGAATAGGAAGAGAGGGGAGGAATAGGGGGATATAGGTAGGGAGATGGGAAGGTCACGGTTAATAGGGAGGAGGACTAGGGAGATAGGTGAGGAATAGGGAAAGATAGGTAGAGGGATTGGGAACAGAGCCGGCCTAAGGCATAGGCAAACTAGGCAATTGCCTAGGGCATTTGGAATGCCTAGGGGCATCAGCAGCTTCTGCTGATTAAAATGATATGAGTGTATTCATGGAAATCACTGTAACATAGCATTCCGTATGCAGGTACAGCCACAGTCGCACACAGAATATAGGCATGCCGCACATCACTCCAATCATTGGAAGCTCCTTGTGTGTGCTGGTCATAGCGATGCAAATAAGATGAATTTTGAGCAAAAAAGGCACCCAACGTTAGCAGAACTGGCCAGGAGCTGCATGGCCTATTGAGTCAAGATGTATGAGGAAACATCTGTATCCAAGCAGAGGTCACAGTGTTAGCGGCTGTGCGAGTGCTGTCTGCGGGTGGGATGATTGTGCAATAGTGTTCGGCATATGTGTAAGGGGCATTATGTGTGTCATGTAAAAATGCATTTATAATGTGCGACATATGTGTAACAGGCATTAGGTGTGTCATGTGTATAAGGGCATTAATAATGTGCAACATATATGTAAGGGGCATTATGTGTGTCATGTATAAATGCATTAATAATGTGCGACATATGTGTAACATGCATTATATGTGTCATGTGTATAAGGGCATTAATAATGTGCAACATATATGTAAGGGGCATTATGTGTGTCATTATGTGTATGAAGGGCATTAATAGAGGTTGGCATAATGTGTAAGGGGCATTATGGTTATAAGGACATTAATAATGTGTGTCATGTGTAAGGGGCATTACTGTGTGGTATTATCAGGGATGCCAAGAGAAAGGGGTAAGGGGTACAAATTACCCAGGCCAAAGTCTGATGGAAGGGCTCAGTGGGGGCCCCGGGGCCCCTCCCCTTAAGTGACAGCAGCAGCTACAGCTCTTCTCCTCTGCCCAGCACACACTGCTTTGTGCTGGGTTGCAGTGTGGCCATGGAGCTGTTTAAAATAAAATATTTTCTCAGGATTTTTTTCTAAGGGTATAAAGTGAATAATGTGAGGAGTTTAATGTACATAAGGTAAAGTGGTAATACTGTGTGATGTAACGTGAATAAGGGACACCATTGCATGATATAACGTGAATAAAGTTCACTAATGTGTGGCATAATTTGAATTGGGGGTACTATTGTATGGCCATGCCCCTTCCCAGCAAGAACACACCCCTGTTTGGGCTGTGCACCAAATGTGTGAGCTGTTTCTATTTAAAATATTGCGGGTAGGGGCACCAAAATGATGACTGCTATGAGGAGGGTTGATGGTGCTGGGAAAGGGGAGCAGGGTCAGAGGCGGAACTAGTGGCGGTGCTAGGGGGCACCTGCCAAAATCTTGCCTAGGGCATCATTTAGGCTAGGGCCGGCTCTGGGTGGGAAGGTGAATAGGGAGGAGGAATGCAAAGAGAGGAGAGGATTACCGGAAGATAGATAGGGATATGGGAAGGTAAATAGAGAGGAGGAATAGGAAGCGAGGGGAGGAATAGGGGAAGATAGGTAGGGAGGTGGGAAGGTGAATAAGGAGGAATAGGAAGAGAGGGGAGGAATAGGGGAAGGTGAATATGGAGAGGGGAGGAATAGGGGAAGATCTGGATAGAGATGGGAAAGTGAATATGGAGAGGGGAGGAATAGGAAGAGAGGGGAGGAATAGGGGAAGATGGGGATAGAGATGGGAAAGTGAATATGGAGAGGAGAGGAATAGGGAGATGGGGAAAGATTTGGGAAGGTGAATAGGTAGGAGGAATAGGAAGAGCGGGTAGGAATCAGGGAAGATGAGTAGGGAGAGATAGGAAGGTAAATAGGAAGGAGAAATTGGGAGAGAGGAGAGGACTAGGGGAAGATACTGTAGGTAGGGAGACGGGAAGGTGAATTGGGAGGAGGAATAGGGAGAGGGGAGGAATAGAAGATGGGGAGAGAATTGGGAAGGTGAATAGGGATGAAGAATGGGGAACAAGGAGAGGAATAGAGGGAAGTTGGGGATGGCGGTAGGAAGGTGAATAGCGGTGAGAAATAGGGAGAGAGGGGAGTCATAGTAGAAAGTTTATGAGGATAATGGGAAGGTAAAAGGGAAAGAAAAGTGAGGGAGGGAGTAGGGGAAAATGTAGAAGGATGATGGGAAAGTTAATAGGTGATGATTAGGGAGAGAGAAGAGAAATGGGCAGAGAAGATCAGGGGGGTTGGAAGCTTGTTCTAGAGAGAGTGAACAGAGACAGTAGCTAGCGACCTGTCAAATCATGGGACCAAAATTCTACTAAAATAGTATTAAGTGACATGCAACATCAAAAATGTAAATAAACCTGGGTAGGAGACCAGTGTTACTGGACCTGGGTTGACCCCTTTTACACCAACGCTGACCTGGGTCCGACCTGGGTTATTTCTTGGTGTAAAAGGGGTATAAGTAAAATTATAATACTGTTTAGTAAATGAACCATAATGGGAACTGTGGCACTGAAATGTCTGCCAAGATTTTATTTGGCAATGATTTGTAGCAATTTGGAAATTAATTATAGTAACTATAGGGAAGTAATTGCAATTGCCTAATGTATTGTTATACAGTATACAGTATTTCACGGTGCTTTAAATCATACTAGATGGCTTTTTCTTTTTTTGCATGTGAATGGGTTAAAAGTAAACAGGGCCGCCACTAGTAATGTTGGGGGAAATTTGAGGAAGAATTACTTCACAGAAAGAGTAGTAGATAAGTGGACATTGGTTCCCCCAGCACACTGAGTAATGTTAGTAACCAATCTTGAACAGTACATGATAATAGAATTCAGAGATATTGGTTACATATACCTGCGCAGGTGTATGCTATGCCCCCAAGCCGCGTCAAGGCTTCTCTGTATATTGGGGTCCCTAGCGCTATATCTAGGTGCAGGGTGCGGCACCCCAAAAACGATCATAAGCTGGGAAGCCCAGCGCGGCACACCAGTGATATACTAAGTGTTAATAATTAGTGTTAAGAAGCCGAAGCTATATATATATAAAGAGCATAGGCGTGCGCACGGGGGGTGCCGGGGGTGCACAGGCACCTCCTAATGACCGGCATCCCCCACATGTTTGCAGCACCTCATTTTCACCAGCGGCAGCAATGACGATGCTGCTCGGCCGGGCTGGCTCCTGATCAGTGCTGCTGCGGCCGCATATTGTGTCCACGCTGAAGCCTGCCCACCCGTGTCCAGCAGCCTCCTTCGTGTGTGCATGGCCCCCTGTTGATTGGCGTCCCGCTACTGTTGTTGATCTGCAGGAGCTCAACAGCAGCAGGACACCAATCAACAGGGGGCCGTGCGCGGACATGTGCACTCTTTTCTTATGGGCAAAAGACTCGCCTGCCATGCTGTGCCTCTCCGTGGACTTGTGCGAAATGCTCCTGCGGCTGCTGGAGGGGGAGTGTGCCGGGGATGGCCCCCAGGGAGCCGGCGTGTTTGTTGAAGCTGGGGGTCAGGAGGTGGGGGGAGGGTGTTTCACCATGATAAAGCCTGCCCTAGACATTAGCAAATGCCGTGGGCTGATTCAGCTAAGGGTTGGATTGTGCCACATGCAAAATTCTTTCTCAGATAATCCCTTCACTTCCCGTTTAAATGATCCCCATCTGATACATAGTTCTGTGGCTGTGATTGTGTCTGCGAGTACATCTCCTGGGCCACTGGGCTGGGCAATGAGCACGTAATCCCCTGCTTGGCAATAAGCATGTAATCCCCCCCCCCTCTGGGCAACAAGCATGTAATCCCCACTGGGCAACGAGCATATAATCCCCCTTGCGCAACGAGCATGAACTCTCTGGTATCAAGCATGTAACTCCTAGCAACGAACATGTAGGTAAGCTGTACTTATATGGCATTATATGTATTAGGCATTACGGTGTGTGGCATACGGTGTAATGGGCATCACGTGTATCAAATTATGTGTGTGGCATAATGTGTAATGGGCTTCACGGTGTGAGGCGTAATGGGCATCATGGTCTGAGGCATAATGTGTAAGGGGCATCAAGGTGTGAGGCATACTGGGCATCAAAGTTTGACACAAAATGTGTAATGGGCATCACGTTTTGAGGCGTAATGGGCATTATGGTGTCTGGCATAATGTGTAATGGGCATTATGGCATGTGGTATACTAGTAATGGGTGTGTGACGTGTATTATGCATTACGGTATACATTTTTGGTCACCTATTTAGTTTACATTGATGCACAATAGGTGTTGATAGACACGCCCAGTAGGTGGTGATAGACACGCCCCCGTGGTGATAGATACGCCCCCTTCATGGTGCACCCCCTAAGAAAATGGGCTGCGCACGCCTATGATAAAGAGAGAGATAAATGAAATGTAATTAATTAATTGAATATACCCCAAAGTATGAATCAGCTTCTAACTGTCATGTTGCAGTCTGCATTTAAAAAATGACAGTTAGGAAGTGATTGGTTGGTGGTTTGCCTCTCACTACTTCTCTCCAAGGTTTGATAAATATCCCCCTTTGAGTTTTAGAAATGTTTTTTGTTTGTTTTCAAGAGCCCTTCTGGGCATTTCTGGGTTTGTACGGCAGCTTCTAGGCACCTATTGCTCCATCCTGCATTTGTCTTTGCACCACCTTGCATCATTCAGTATTTGTCTGAGAGAGTAATGTGTTGTATTAGCCAATAATAGCTATTGTAAACCAATTGCTCTCCAGGTCCATGCAGTATACTGTGGGCATGTGACACAGTTTATAATTTGTACTTTGAAACTTACCTCTTGGAAAAGGTGTGTTGTTTACATGGAGTAAGCAACTGTTGCCGTGTCACTTCTTCATGCCATTGATAGACGCTAAGACCGAGCCAAGATTTTGCCATATAAGGATGTATCCATATAACACAAGCAGATTTGCTTTTCTGGAACATGGAGCTGTTCCGGTGTACAGTTCTTCATATCTTCAGCTTACCCTGGCTTGTGGCGGTATCCGGATAAGTCGACAGCGGCTAGGTCGACAGTCAATGGGGGAAATTTACTAAGATGTGTATTCTACTTCACATGTGATGTTACATGGGCAACCAATCAGATCCTGTCTACTATCTTTTAGAGGGTGCTAAATAAATAAGAAGTAGATTCTGATTGGTTGCCCATAGCAACAGCACATGTGAAGTAGAATACTTATTTTAGGTCAAACATGAATGGTCGACGGGCCCAAGGCCGACATGGACAGAAGGTCAACATGCACTTAGTCGACATTGTCAAAATGTCGACACAATCAATATGTTGACATGGTCGTGGCCAACACATGGACTACAATTGGGAACGGGATCCATGTTGACAGATGTTGACATTGACATAAAAATGTAAAAACTCATGCCGACCTTTTCATGCGTTGCCTATCAACGTATGCCGTGTTGACAATTTTTCATGTAAACCACGTGCCTTTCAACCGTTCATGGTCATGCTAGGCGCTGTCAACCCGATGGTGCACACCCTCTTGTGGCGCAGAAGAAAACCAGGAAGTGATCGCATGTGCACAGCATCTGTTCCCCACTGACCAGGGCGATTTCCAACTGCTCCCACCGCGGAACACTGCCGCCCCTGGTTGGTCACGCGAAGATCAGGACAGTTGGGAGGTACGATGTTACAAGTGTCCCAATAGAAAACTATTAGTTCGGCTGATGCAATATCTTCTACTTTTTATCCTGGTACCTTCCAGCGACACTTAAGTCTGCCCGTCAATATGTGTATTTTAAGAACAGAAATGGTTGATAAATAGGCCCCTTTACCCCTTTGCTGCTATAATTTCACATGTTTTAGCATTAATTAAAGTATACAGTATATACAAATAGGTTGCCTTCTTTCAATCTCTGCTCTCCAGGAGAAGGCCAGAGAGGAGATGCTGCTTGCACTTTTGGGGGGCGGGCCTGGTTGTCAGGCAATAGGCCCCACCCTGAAATACCATGATTTGCAGCTCCACAAGCTTATTGACCTGCTATTCTACATAAAATCGCCTCATCTTGGGCCAGATTCTCTAAGCTTCAAAAGTGATAAACTGGAGAGTGATAAACAGCCAGCCAATCAGCTCCTGTCTGACATTCTTCAAACACAGTCTGTGACATGGCAGGTAGGAGCTGATTGGCTGGCTGTTTATAACTCTTCAGTTTATCACTTTTGAAGCTTAGAGAATCTAGCCCCTTGCCTGCTTCATTTGGAATTGTGCAGGATACGGGAGATCTGCCTTTTCTTCTGTGGATGCAGGAGACTGCCCCAAAAATGGGTAGTGTCCTGGCACTTGCAGGAGAGTAGGCAGGTATGTATAAACAGTAGAGGAATGTAGTGCTTTTTTTGGCCGTAGATTTCAATCTCAGTGATTTACAGTATCTTAGATAAACGATCTTAGGAACTGTCAGGACTGAAATAATACGATAAGGATCTAAATTAGCACATTTACAAGGTCACCCATGGTGCCATCAAATTTATGCTTTAATCCTTAAAGAAAACCTATTTTTACTTGTTAATTGGTTTACATCTCTATGCCATAAGTACCATTTTATATCAATGGTTGGCCCTTGGCTATGATCTGTTTAGGGGTTTCCAACTTACATGTTTGTAAAGTTGTGTTACAGATGTAGCGCCCGTCCTTCATTGCCGGCGCTCGCCAGATCGTCCCCTCTGGCGAGCGCCGGCAGATGGGGACTGGTACATGTGTGCATCTCATGCGCGTCCCAGTATCACAGCGGTTGGGAAGCGTCTCCTTGCCCGTCTCAGCTTCGGGGAGACAGGCAGGGTTAAGGGGGGTCAGGGCGGCGATGGGGACCGGCGGGGGAAGCGGCAGACAGCAGTGGACAGCTCCGTTGCCACGGGGCATGCAATCGTCTCATGCGTGCGCATCCCCTGGCGGGAGCTGGTGGCTGGTGGGGGCTGGCGATAATTTTGCCAGCCCCTGCACGGAAGACAGCGGCTCCATCTGGTTCTTGGGTAGTTTGTCATGACTATAATGTAGTTATTTACAAATGGAAGAAATGCAGAAATGCAGTCATGATCTTGTGCAATGAGATCCTGAGGGTATATTTACTAACGTGCAGCTTCTTATAAGTGGAGCTGTTGCCATAGCTATTATCTTCTGGAACCGCTGTTATCACCCTTTTCACATTATTGTAGTACAAATAATGTTAGTAAATGGGCCCCTGTATGATAAAGTGCTGGGTTGCAGTTACGATGTTGATGATATGGATGCCAAAAGTCAAAATATTGATGCTGCAATCATGTGCGGCATCCACGATACCATCACTGGAATCTCATCAATGGAGATTACAATGCGGGAATCCAACAGTACAGTATGTTGGGCAGATAAGGAATTTCCACAAGGGAACCTAGGCAGCTGTCTAGGGCCCAACAGATCCCAAGTGGCCCCATAAAGCTATCCTGGCTGTCCAAAATGTTCCCTTGTTGTTCTTTCATAGGAAAAAAAACTATTTGGACGCACAAAAATGGTTTCACCTACTGTATGTGGGCAGTGAGTTTATTTTAAATGTGACACGTCACAGCCTACATCCGAAAAACCTAGAGCCTTATTCAGATTTCTACCCAATGCTGATGTTCACGCTGCTGAGCATTCATTTATTTACAGTTTCTTTCATAGAGCACCAAATCCCTTTGCGCTTTACCATTGGAAACAGTGATACAACAAACTGGGTATTTACAGACAGTTAAAAAGGTAGTAGGGCCCTGCTCGCATGTTTACAAGCTTACAATCTATAGATTGGTTGACTGTACAAGTGGCAAGGTTTAGGCAATCTTGGTCAGGAATACCATTTTGGACATGTACGAATCACTAGACCATAGACCAAACTCAGCAGGACTTTCCATAGGCACCAGGACACCACATCTCAGCAAATTCTGACAACATTTCAGCTCAAAATACGAATTCAAACAGACACCTTTTGGGATCTGAGTTTACAGAGGCATGCAGTGAGATCCATGCAGTGCTGCTGTATGTAAAAGTAAAAAAAAAAAAGAGTTGAAATATACAAAACAAAACAAAAAACAGGAGGGTGCCCCCTCCTAAGCATATGTAATGAGAACCGGCTTTAGCAGCCCTGAAAAGTTGCTCTAATTCAGTCGCTAGACTATAATGGTGTGTGAGTATTATGCTCTGTTTGCAAATCGAATGTGACTTTTGTAGTATTTAGACAAGGAAGCATCTGATTTATTCAGACTAACCCGGAATGCGAGGTACTGTATACAGTATAACAGTTGCAGGCCAGGACGTAATGGTAGCCAAGTTAGCAAGTCTCACACTAAACAGCACAATAAGTCAGACATAGGGGGTTATTCTGGTTCGTGCGGCTGGGCCGTACGCGTACGTTCCGGGTTTTTTTTTAATCTGCGCATGCGTACCTTCCACAATGCGCAGGCGCGACGACTCTACAACGCTCACGGACGGTTCTTTCCGTGCGAAAAAACCTGTCCACAAGAGTACGGTCATTGTGGGCGGCATAGGGGCGTGTTGAGGGGAGCGGCCGAAATAATGAGGGAAACTGGGCGTAAACATGGGCGTACACGGGGGTGTGCACCAAAAATGAACGGTGCTACTACCGCTCGATCGGCGAAAGCACCGTTCATTTCGGACACAAAACAGGTGGCCGCCACTGCCACCTCCAGACCACCCCTACAGATACCGCATGAAAGCGGACGCCTGGGTCTGCTAATTAACGCTGATTACTACTCAAACACAGACACCTGAATGTAAAAGCAATGCTGCAGCCTATTAAGTCAAAACCATTATTTCACTACCTGCAAGCCACACACAGCACTCAAACACATTGGAAGCTTATCTTTCTATACTTCTCGACATTTAAAGGTTTGTTTAATTTAAGGTACAGATGGGGCAGGTCCCATCTTGGCAGGGGATGGCGCTGGCGTCGCCAGCCGCCATCCCCCGCCAGCGCCATGGCGATGGTGAGAAGGGGACGCGCGCGCACGAGAGGCGCGTGCGTCCCCTTCCGACGGCGCTTCCATCCGTTCCCCCGGGTCCCAGCCGGCTTGCCGGCGGGAACCCGGGGTCCCCGCCGCCTGCCCGCATCCCCCCCTAACCCCCCCTAACCCTGTCCGTCTCCCTGAGGCGGAGACGGACAGGGTTTCCGTCGCGCTGGCGACGGAGACTGAGACGCACGCGCGTCTCAGTGTATTCGCTGGCGCGGCTGCTGGCGGGTCGCCAGGGCGGACATTCTGGCGATCCGCCAGCCAGGATGGGACCTGCCCCATCTGTAAGAATCTTTTTAAGACCTGCTTATATATGCTAAGGTAGGTATTTGTTAAACAGTTATACACATTCACTATGTGCTTTCATAGACTTTACACAGTAGCACACTCAATCTACACAAGTCGACATGTGTCAACGTTTTCACTCTAATACAAACATATTTTTTGTATTTATGATACAAATACATAAACCACATCTAACAGCTACAAAGGATGTTTCAGCAATGTTTTAAGCCCATGGCCACACAATCTTTGTATAGTACCCAAAATACAGAACTGTACCACTTTCTGATCTGCTATGAATTGGATGTTACTACACTCTGGATGTAAAATGCCACCAATCACATTATTGCACTCACATCTCTCTTAACAAAGGATTCCTACATCTGCTTATGACACAGAGAAATCATTTATATGATAATTTTTAAACATGTTTGTTCGCAAGCAATTTTATCATGTTTGGTCGACTCACACATCTTTAACATACCTGTACCAAGACATGACTGTTTTTTTAGGGAGGACACATATGCATTCCTACACAAATGTCCCTTTTGACCCTTGTTTGCCTACCTCACCCACTCCATGACGAACTCATTGTTCTGAACCTGCTTTTACCTACTAATGTAGGTACTTGTGTAGTGCAAAAGGCCTAACTGCACAGAAACTGCTTTCTCACCTATTAAGTTGCTCTGCACATGTGCTGACACAAACTAATTCAGGGTTGCCGACCCTCCCGAAATTTCCGGGAGTCTCCCGAAAATCGGGGCTCCCTCCCGGCCCCCCGGAAGGGTGGGCAACCCTCCCGGATTCAGGTGGGACCCCCGCTGTCCCCCGGATCGCGGCATTAAAATGCCGCAATCCTCGGGTCTCAGAGGAGGGAGCGGAGCTAAAATGACACAATCGCGTCATTTTAGCCCCGCCCCCTCCACCGAGATCACTGAATTCGCTGGTTTACCAGCATGGGGGCGGGGCTTAGTGATGCCACGGTTAAGCCCCGCCCCCTGAGTGGCTACTGAATCTCTCCTCTCCGGGCTTCTCCCGGAGAGGAGAATGAGAAAGTCGGCAACCCTGAACTAATTAGCTGGGAAAAGTTGGATATGAACATGTGAATGGCCATGGAGAGGGTTAGACATGGGAAACTTCTACAACATGTCAATAAATGCACAAAAATACCCTGGTCAGTAAGTACACATAAATGTATTATTTGTTTGACACAAGAAATTACACATACTGTACAACAATTGTGTGTTAATTGTGAAATAAAATGTATTTGCTGTTCAGCATCACAGCTTATTTCACAATTTAATATCATAAATAAAATTAAAATATAAAATATTGTCAAATATAACAATCAGCAACAACAAGAGGTTGCATATCTCCAAACATGTGTTACCCTGCAAATGCAATGGTGAAAGAAATGTGGACACCAGAATACGACCTGCAACAACCATACTAAGCATGATACACACCACCAAAAATAAAACCTGCATTTCTAGAGGTCAAAATAAGCACTTTACTGCCCTTTGCACGAAAATGGATAGATGGCCAACTCAGGAAGTGGATGTCCAGTGCAATTTAAAAATTTGGGGTCCAAACACAGAGGAAGTGACCCAGGTGTCATTATTTTGGCCCTTTTTTCCCCTTTTTGGATGGGGCCTTGGGGACAGGGGCCTTTGGCACTGAAGGCTTGCACCGTCTTTTCGTTCGTCCACCCACCTATTTTTAGTATGTTAACTCTTATGAGTAGGGTCCTCCTTCCTCACGTACTCACCCTACCTCTTTACCTCACCTGTGCTCCTGTCCTGTTCTTCCCTTCCTCTACTTCATCTTCAGTCTCCTCGACAATTTTGACACCTACTTCTGAACTGATGCTGATTTTAGTTCTACCAGCTATACCCCTATTTATACTGTATTTTTCAACACACCCTGTACATTACCTTGTAATTTGTTTTTTGTTTGCTATGTACGGCGATGCGGACACTTTGCGGCACCTTATAAATAAACGTACTACTACTACTTTCCCCAGTGGACAGAGGAGGGTCAGCAGAGGTGGTAGCTTGTGGAGCAGCTTGGGGTGGGACCGCAGATGGGGGATTGTCCCTTAGGGACCTGGCGGTGGTGAGCAGCTCCGCCAGAATGTCATTCTGGCGGCTGAGTTGTTGGGCAATGCTTTGCATGCCAGCCACCAGAATGTCATTCTGGCGTTGCAAGGCCTCAAACTGCTGGGTGTTGCTCTCAACCAACTGATGCTGACGTTCTCCAGCCTCCATCCCATGCTGCTCGATCTTCTCCAGCATCTCCAACAACCTCACATCATATGAGGCCAGTGAATGGTGTTGGCGTATTGGTGTAGGCTGGACCACTTGCTCCACCTGTGGCTCTAAAGAGGAAGATGCTGCCGGTTCATCATGTGTTTCTGCTTCTTCTAGGATAATAATTGTAAACAATGTCACCATCACATACACAAAAAATCTCTGTTACCAAATACAATGCATTACTGTGACTTACCATCAAAAGCACCAGCAAAGACCTCCATCGGGAGCTCACTATCCATATTGGATACCCCCTGACCTCGGCCACATCAACCACATCCAACGCCTCCTGCTCCAGGGGGGTATATTCCAAACTCTCTGGCATAGGCCCCCTCCCGGTGGACATGCTGTGGTTGTACCGGTCAGTCATCTTCCTCTTCCGTGTAGTTTTGAAGTCTGACCACCTACAAATTCAAAAATACAAATATCAACATGAGATATGTGCACCACTGTGCTAGTGAACATCATGACTTCGTTACATTTCCTAGTGTGGGTGATCTTATGTTTTTTTTATGCATATGTTTCCCACACACACATTATTGTCTCCATTATGAGGCATTTCAGTGTCTCATCTCATTCATTAGGCCACTAAATGCACATACATATATCACTATGCAGAAATGACATCATCCATGGCCAAATTATGCACCTCCACCTGCTGTGAAACTACACATCCCACCATAGCTTGACAGTGTTGATACTATGGAGTTATTTAACTATGGGAAGGCATGCTGGGATGTGTAGTTTCACACCAGCTACATGTGCACAGTTTTGACATCCTTGTTTCAGTAGCATCATCTGGAACTTGTTACTACAACTCTTTTTCAACTACACACTTTCTGTTGTCCCATCACATACTTCACATGAGCAGAACTGTGCACATAACCTCACATCACACCAATGGTGCATGTTTCATATATAAATGTGAGTTATTAGACATGGTTGTGTTCACATGTGTCATTGAAGTGTAGCAATATCTACAAACACACCTTTCTATTATTCTCAAAACACACATGTAACATATGTACACACATATGACATTATAAGGGGGAGAAACACACTTGCCTTTTCTTCACTGATGCCAAATCTCTGACCACTGTTGACACCTGGTTCACTTCCTCTGTGATGTATTGGTGTATTTTTTGAGTGTTAGCACGCCTCACCCTTTGAGTAATTGACATAACAGTACATCCAATGACATATCCTACAGTAGTGTTGTTGAAGTTATGTGGGCCCAGCTGTTGTGTAACTACATTTCCCAGCATGATGTGGAACATTAATTTATAGATTGGTTTGTTAATAGTGTGTGAGGCCATGCGGATGCATGCTTTACAAACATAGCTTTAGGCCTATAATTTGTACAGCAATGGACAACATTTTACTAAGTAAGGAGTGGTTATGCTACAACAATGTCAGTACCCTTAACTAGCACAGGTTAATTGTGAGGTTAGAGGTGATTCCCCCACCACAAACCTCCCTATTGTGATAGAGCATACATTCATCCAATAAGGAGGAATTTATTTCTTTTCATGTAATATGTACAGTATGTGTGTGAAAACATAATACTAATTAGTACCGTGTTCACAGCATACCCATCTTCAATGTACAGTACTGTAGTTGAAAAATGTATGTGGCCTTCACACATAACTCACAAATTCATATTATGTTACAATGCAACAAACATTTGTGTATATGATATATTAATTATAATGTGTTTTTCCCCTTCACTACAGACACTGAACAGCACCAGGAGGAGGTGGCCAATATAATGAGAGAAATATTCCTTACTTTATTTTATTTAAATATTCTTTTTGGACGTCTGGTGGCCCTCATGTAATTTGTTTTTATCCCCCCCTTATTATGTTTGTTAAAATAAAAGTTTTTGTAAAGTTAGAAGTTGCCTGTGTTTTTAATCATAAATATGTGAGAGGTTTGTAAGGGCAGGTACATACAGATGTGTAATGTAAGTTATATTGGTAATTTGAGGTGAGGGGTAACGATTGATGTGTGAATGTGTGTGTTTTTGGGTGAAATAATAACACATAGTGGAAAGGCATGATTTTTTATTGTTGTTAGATGAAAACATCACACATAACATCAGGGTAGGTATACATGTTACAAAATCGGATTAAACTAATTATTGACATAATTTAGTACATGCACACAAACAACACCATGACTTTATTTAAAAGTAAAAGCAATGTGGGGACACATAGATAGTGATTAAAATGCAACATTAGAACATAATAAATATACATGTAAGGAGGGGTAAAATTTATTTTTATTAGGCTGTTCATTAAGGTAGACAATTGAGGTAATCTAAAACAATAATTGAATAACAATTAGAATTTCATTTAATTGGCTTAATCATAGTTGAAAGGCTAGATTAGCAGGTCCATATACAGTATGTGAAGGGTATGCCAGCGTGCAAGGACGTACGCTCACTCTCACGATCAGTGACATACGCTGAGTTTTCCATTGAAAACAATAGAGACCCGTCCGTGCACGGTGGCGTACGCTCAGATAGCCGCAAGATGTCAGTAGGAAAACGGACGAGAGACGTCCGTAAACGGTGGCGTACACTCTGTTGTACGCCAGTTGTCGGAGCCTAAGCGGTGATCCGTCCGTGTACGGTGGCGTACGTTCAACTGTACGCCACTCCTCTTTGTCGGTGTTTGTGACCGTCCGTATGCGGATGTTTTGTGGGTGGACTTTCGCTCACCGGCCGCGTACGGGAAACGTATGCTGATACGGAACGTAGAGTACGTTTGGCCGCCGCAACCAGAATAAGGTCCATAGTTAGAGCTGGTTTGTTAGGGTGAGTTATAGTCGGCAATGTTTAAACTAACTTACAAGTAGAAGATTAGAAGACAATTGTAATAGATACTGTAGATACTAGTTGGCCCAAGTGGAAATTCTGCATGTGAATGGGCCAAAAGTCAATTTTTTACTTTGATATTTAAACAAACAATAAAATGTGAAAATCTAAATCAGTGGTTCCCAACCTGGGGTACTAGTACCCCTGGGGGTACTCTGCAGACCAGTTGGGGGTACTTGAAAATAATATTGGTAATAGCGGACGATGAAAAAGTGTTTTGATGGCAGTAGAAGAAGGCCCATTGCTATGGAGAAGAACCATGTTGTGTCACTTATGGTTCTGTCTTCAGCGTCATCAGTGTCTCATTGTGCTTTTGCCTGACCAGCAATCCAATGGGAGCTTCCCATTCTTCCCCTTAGACATCAGCGATCATCTGCCCTGCACTGATACAGGTGGAAGAAGCAGCGGCATTAATCCTACAGGTGTAAGTGGGAACCCTGGAGACAATACACAACCAGCAGCCAGACACGGAAGGGCACGATTCCTGTCCGCTACTCCTTAATATAAGGACATGCATAAGGATAGGCATACCGCTCACTTCCACTCCACTCATACTGTCTATATTTTAAATTCAGAGAAGGGGGGTACTCATCAATGAAAAGCCTAATCAAGGGGTACGGGAGAGAAAAAAGGTTGGGAACCACTGATCTAAATGAACAATTCATCAGAAGCGGAGAACTTCATCTTCAAAATGGCACCTCATTTATCGATTAAGTATGAAGGGAGAAAAAGGTATCGTCACCAATAATCACCTTCTATAAATAATATATATGATTGGATAGATAATTTCTTACTGTAAAAATGCAAAATATACTCTGATTTGTCAAAATATCTAATTTACTGTACATATAATTTTTTCCATTTTTCCCATTGAATGCATCCTATGTGCATCAGGATGCTAAGTAGATGCACAAACAGCTTTTGCTGACTAAAATTATATACAGCATGCCTATATGCTGTTTGTAATTGTCACTGTGGGCCAGATGTACTAAGCTTCAAAAAGTGATAAGGTGGAGGGTGATAAACTACAAGCCATACAGCTCCTAACTGTCATATTTCAAAACAGCATGTAACATGGCAGTTAGAAGATGATATAGCGATTCTCCGGACCTCCCACATGGCTTTGGGGAGGTCTGGGGGGGCTGAGGGGACACCATTCCAGGTGACTTGCCTCCCATTCTGGGGGGGGGGGGTCGATATGAGCTGGGAGCCTCATAACCAGGGGTGGCTCCAGAGGCGGGGCTGCAGCACAGTATAAAATCCAAATATAGGAGCCACACCAACTGCCTTCAACTGCCATTCCAAACAAACTCACTGGAAGCTAGTGTGGATCCCCTATTTGAATTTTGTACTGTGCTGCAGACACTCCTCTGGAGCCGCTGCTCCTTGTAACTGATACGGGAGAGTAGGCAGTTTGATCTACCACATTTACTGTATGTGTGGATCTGAGCCCCCAAATTTCTCAATGGACTAGAGAGCAGCTGCCAGGAGGAAGAGACAGGAGCCTTACCATGAAGTGGGAGATTGTGAGCTAAGAAAGTGCAGTATTATGTTTGTTTGTGTATTTATTTATGATATGGTTAACCTTTTCCTGACCACTTATGTAAATGTTCAAATATTTCAAACAGCCTATATACTATAGACCATTTGTACTGTTAAATATTAATACTGTATTCCATGCATCTATTCCAGTGTATCTATGGAAAAAATAACTATCAGGACTGTTACCGCTCCCCTAGACGCCCGTACTTACTCCAATGCACTGAATAGTAGGAGATTTTTGATTTCATTTGGAAACCCCCTTCTAAAAATCCTGCGTTTCCCACTGGTGTGAATGTGCCATATCTTGGCTATAATTTCTCCAAGGTTAGGAGCATCAGTTTTTTATCCAAGCGGAAGCAATAGTACATCTACCTGCCAATCACCATATGGCAAAATAGTTTTTTTTTTACTGGCGATGGATTACATCCGGAATATGCACTGGGAGGAGGATTTTTCTTTTTTCGTTATTGGAAATGTAGCTGGATTTGGGGTGGGTGGTAGCTTCACTTCAGGTGGAGGATTTAGTTCAATTAGGGGGAGCAGTAGCTTTATCTTAGGGGGAAGGATTTAATTGGATTTGGGGAGGGAGGGCACTCGCATTGGGTTCTAGTAAACTTGGGTCTGTCCAAAAAAGTATGGATTGTATGGTTGACCTAAAGATGGTAGACAGTCATTAGGTTGACACCACTAGGTCGACAAACTGCAAAGTCGATAGGGGTCTAGGTCGACATGGGACAAGGTCGACAGGTCATTAGGTCGACACAAGCATTAGGTCGATATGGTCTAGGTCGACAGACAAAATGTCCACATGGGGTTTTTCACTGTTTTTTTTTTACCCGAATGTCGACACAGTTGACATGGACACAGGATTAAGTGCACCGCTTCCCCTCGCATTGCTCTAGACCCCTGTCGACCTTGCAGTATGTCGACCTAGTGGTGTTGACCTAATGACTGTTGACCATCTTTAGGTCAACCAAAGATTACTCATTGGCCATAGCAACAATAATAATGTGGATGATGTTTTCTACTTTCATCTTTTTGGCAAATGATTTATTGTTCGACTTTTATTGTGGCAATAAACTGAAGCTGAGGTCAAAAGACATGCTTATGCTTATGAGTTATGGCACTCCCTCATGCAGGAGTATTACAGAATGCTCACCTAAGAAGAGACAGCAAGTAATACAAATAATTAATTCTGTCTAACACTTTTGGGGCACTGTAACCTGTCGGGATTCAGTAAACATTAGATGAACGCATTGGAGAACACCCAATAATTATCATTTTATTTTTGCTTAATTTCAAGTAGGGATGAGCGGGTTCGGATCCTAGAGACAATTTGCATATGGGAACATATTGCGTCAGCTGGGTGCCCACAGGTGTAAGACACCATAGATCTGGTTGCCGTAAATCATCCATTCGCATGCCTGCGGTGGTTAAAGGGGGAGTAGCCGTGCAGGCAGCGGGTGACACTTGGTGCACTCACAAGGCTACCTTGCAAGTCAACAAGAATAAGGGTCATGGATGGTACGCAGTGCGTCTGCTCGAGTTGTCCTTGTGATTAAAGCCAGCAATGGCCAAGGGGTAAGTTTTGTAAGATTGGAGTTCTATCGAGCTTGGGATGTTGTCAATAGCAACCAATCAAATTCGACTTCTTATTTAGTATCTTATGGAAGATAATAGGCTCTGATTGGGTGCTCTCAACAACATTTCATCTTCAATGGAACTCCCATCATAAAATCGCATCATCGTCCACTTGGACTTTTAATTGCTAAGCGGGCAGCCAGGCAAGGGACAAGTGCTGAAATCGGGAAACTTGCCCGTTCTTTTGGGGATGTGGCAGGGCCGCCTCCTGGCCATTCCAGGAGAGTAGGCAAGAATGCTAAAGTACTAATAAGAAAAGAATAATACCCCTTTCACACTCGCAGAGCCAAGTCATACCCAGGAATGTGTTCCCGGATGCTTCCCGGGACTCTACCTGGGAATGTACCCTTTCACACTGCACTCAGACCTGGGATCGACCCGGGACAGCCCCATTGACACTTATCCCGGGAAATCCCTGCAAATACATATGCATGTCATTATAAATGGACTCCAGGGCTCTGAAAGATCAGCATTTGTGAGCCCAAGAAAGCTCCAATCAGCAGCTTTTTTAAAGTCCTGTGTACCCAATCAGGACCTGGGATGTTCATCCCGGGATATTCTTTCAAGACCCTTTCACACTGAGCTAAATCTCGGGTTGATGCGCGTTCATGTGCAAAAACCCGGGATATTTTTGCAAGTGTGAAAGGGGTATAAGAAGCTTGCCATATTGAGGCTAGCTTCAGCCTTATATATCTGTAACCCACTTAGATATTGGCCTAAATGTAACAGATAAACCAGAGACTTTAGTGGTTTCATATACAGTTAGCTTATAGAGGAGATCAATCTGTACATCTCTTCTTTCCCATAGGGTTACAGTATGACCAAGAAGAGGTTTATTCACCTGTGCATGAATATGGAAGTCACAGGCTGCTGAGAGTACACTGCTGGGAACCTCAGGTGCTGAGTCACTGCTACCTTAGCCACATCCATGTATGGTTACATATGATAGTTTACATTGAATGGATGTAGATAGCAGTAACTCGGCACCTGTGTTCTGCAGAGGACACAGGGCTGGAACTAACGAGCTACACAAACAGGTGTAAAACATGGACGTACGCTGTACATGACCTTTTTAGGAGAGGCAGGAAAAGTGCATGGTAATAATATCTCTACAGCAGCGTTACCATATTAGGCATCTTAGTAAGATCCCCTCAGTATGAATGATACCATATATAGAAAACATACTGTATTACTGTATTAAGTTTACATCGGCTGTAGAGAATATTAAACTTATGAATGGGGAGGGATAACTATAGGATGTCTCCAAATTTTGTGAATCCAAACCCGGTTCGGATTTCCCGAGGAGTCCTTGCTTGGTTCTTACCGTGGTTTGGAATTCAGATTTTAAATCTGAATTTCAGGTTTTCAATTGCAAAAAGTACATGATTTTACCTGTTTTTTATTTAATCATTTTTATTGTTTTTTTTATCAATGATTATCATTCTTAAACCAAACTAAATTCCGAATCAAACCAAAACAATTGTCAGTGGTTTTGCAAAGCCAAAATATACGGATGAATCCAGATGCACATCTTAGTTACCATCAATGGATGGATGCTAATTAGAAAATCCGCAATCCAATCGATTATCGAACAACTGAACGTGAGCATTGTTCATGTGAGGCTACTATTTGCAAATAACTATCCAATCACATACTGTTGCAGTTGCATTTTGATTTACAGGAAGTCAACGTTCAGGGGCAGAAACCATGGTGTTTATTGGGTGTGTTTGTGAAAACGTAGGTGTGCCACAGCGTTTTTCAAGGTGGGTCTCCAACGCAGGGTTGTCTACACTTCCGGAATAACCGGGAGGGTCCCTGAAACTGAGTCCCTCTCCAGACTCCACTCGAATGGCATCACTGTAGCCCCGCCCACCGCTGTGCAATAGCTGAAATACCAGCATTGCATGGTGGGGTGCCACAAGGACGCGAATGTGCTGGCAACGCCCCCAAAATGCATGATCCCTTTAGTCCCGCCCCCTCCATGTCTCAAAGACCTGTGCGCCACTCGGTGTCTGGGTATGATGAGCGGTTAAGCTTAAAACAAAAGAAGAATAAAGTTCAAGTAATGCTAATGGCACAACCGAGCAATGCCAGATAACTCAGCTAGTATTATATACAAGTAATAACAGTATGAAAGTAATACAGTGATATAAGAGATACCACACCTTATATGTTGGTGGTGCTCTCCAGAGTAAAAACAAAATAGTTATCCAAAGGGGTTAGTGTCCTGCAACTTGGTGCAGAAAAAGAGGAGAGACTCTTCTGCACTTTCCAGAAAGCCGCGTCCTTTGGAAAACGATGCAGTCAGTAAGTACACAAAATGTATTTGTATAGAACAGTATCAGAATGTAGACAGAACACAAATGTGTACGGTGACCTCAGGTGCCTTGCTGGCCACTGATTAGCCCTAGTTCTTGCCAAGATTTTCTAAGGAACATGTTTGATATAATTTTGGCTCTTGGCTGCATAATACGTTTTATAGCTGCATTAATTACTTGCACTTAGTGTGGTCATTATTCCAAAAAGATCTCAACCTGGGAAAATAACTGAACTTGCTGTCAATTTAGGTAAATCATTTATAAATTCTGCAAACCCTTTAATCCTAGAACTGGTGGAAACATCAAGGCATGGTCCAGCTTACCTCTTCCAATAAGTTAGATAATGTGTTACGCGGCTGCTGTAAATATTTTCTGTCAATAAATACATTCTCTGTGCCGCCTGCCGGTTTGGATTTTTGGTAGCATCCATTTAATGGAGTGGATGTGGTATGCCGGGGCGACAGTCGGAATTCCAACGGTCATTATACCGACATCAGAATTCCAAGTGCCGGTATTCCGACAAGGGCACAGCTGCTCTCGCCACGCTGTGGGCTTGGTGGCTTTCTGCGCTCATCACAGATTCTGTTCTCCCTTCCCAAGCCACCCACCTGACTAACAGTGGTCAAGATCTTTCCCTACTTCAATGACATGGATGACATGCTTTTCCTCTTGCAACTTGGTGTTCAGGGTGTGTGGCGTGCTGGCTGCCATCTTCCCTTGTTCTGCTAAATTTCTTTCCTGCTATCTATCTGGTATCTTCCATTTCATTCCACAATGGAAGATAAAGCAATAACACTCTCTGACTGTCACCCACACACAGGGTCAGATTAAGGCTTGTGGGGGCCCTGGGGCATCTAAACTGTGGGGGCCCCTGCAAAAAAATGATCCCTTGCCTTCTCCACATTGCACCCGCTGTTCCAATTGCCAGGCTAGAAACCACGGAGTGATGCCTCCCGGGAAACATGTGTTTCCCATTACACCAATTTTGTTAGCGCGGCACTCCTCAGATTTCTATATCAATAAGTCACCATATAGGGGGAAATTTACTAAAGCAAATTCGTAAAATAATAGGTGTATTCGTATACAGAAATACACCTATTTTTTACACATTCATATTTTCGGAATTTACTGTCCCGAAAATAAGCCAATTCGTATTCCTATTGATGGCACATTCGTATTTGTATTTACAAATACGAATGGATACACCATCGATAGAATACGATCGGAATCACCATTCAAAAGAATGGTGAATCCTAATTTACTAAGCGGCCGTATTGAAATACGGCCGCTAATTAGCGTAAAACAGCCGCTAATTGCAGGTCAAATACACCAGGAAAATAGACTTCAATTCCTGGCATATTTGGCTTTAGCCTGCACAGATCAGTCAGGTCTGTGCAGGCTTCAGTGTAAAAAAAAATAAAAAAAAATAAGTGCAATGTCAAATTTTTGTTTTGTGTCTCAATAAAAATATATATTTTTAAATAAATAAATAAAAAACGGTGAGGGGTCCCCCTCATGGCTGTAACCAGCACCAGGCTCAAAGAGCCAGGCCTGGTTTTAAAAAATCAGGAAATCAATGAAAAGGGGCTCCACTGATTTTTTAAAACCAGCCCCAGGGCTGGGCTGGTTCCCAAAATACCGGGGAGAAAATGAATAGGGGTCCCCCGTATTTTAAGAACCAGCCCCAGGCCTAACCAGCCAGCAGGGTAATGTCACAGCCGGGGGAAACTTATTATATAAGGTCCTGCGGCCAAAACATTAACCCTACCGACCAGTCAGCCTGGGAAGGGGTCCTGGGGGAGTGGTGACCCCCCCCCCCCAACGAAGGGTTCCCCCCCTCCAGAACTTACCTGCCCAGGATGAAGTCTGATGCTGTCCCCGGTACCTCTGGGCTGTGGGTACCGGGCTGATTCAAGTGTAAAAAAATAGAAGAAACCATTGGGTTTTGTTGCCTGGAATGCATACTGGGACTTGGAGAACCACAAGTCCCAGCATGCAGCCCATTAATGGGCTTGCTGGGACTCTTAGTTCCACAATAAAACCAATGGTTAAATAAAAGCACACTGACACATGAAAAATAAAACATTAATACACACAGAGCCCATACATACTGATACTTACCTTTCTTGAGCCCGTAGGTAGCCCTCGGTCCGGTGTCCCGGTGTCCTGGTGTCCGGTGTCCTAGGGTCCGGTGTCCGAAGAAATCCATAGGGTACCTGTGGAAGGAAATTATACTCAAGGGGCTCTTCTATCCTGAAGTAGTCCACGGTACCTGGCAAAATAATAAAACGCAAAAACCCGACCCACAGCATTCAGCGCTTCTCATTCCGAATGCTGCTATTGGCCGCCTAGCGGCTCCTGATTTGCTCATTTGTTGCTTTGCGCTATGAATTGTTGCCACATCCACCGTACTCTTCCAGCTTGGCTCCCTGCGACTACTTTCTGTTCCCTAACCTGAATAAGCGGCTCGCGGGGAACAAATTCAGCCCAAACGAGGAGGTCATTGTGGAGACAGAAGCCTACGTGAGTTTGACAAATCTTATTTTTTTGAGGGTTTAAAGAAATGGCAGGAACGCTGGAAAAGTGTATTGCCGTGAAAGGAGATTATGTTGAAAAATAAATAAAATTTTTGTGAACATTTTTCGCTGTCATTCTTAACACAGGTTCTTATTGATCCACCCTCGTATAGAGTGGAAGCCTTAAACTGGCCCAGGTGGATAAACTGTTTCATGATTAGTTTTTCTGTGACTAAGGGCCAGATGTATCAAGCTTCAAAAGTGATAAAATGGAGAGTGATAAACAACCAACCAATCAGCTCCTAACTATCATTTTTCAAACCCAGCCTGCAGCATGGCAGGTAGGAGCTGATTGGCTAGCTGTTTATCACTCTCCATTTTATCACTTTTGAAGCTTGATACATCTGGCCCTGCGTCTGTGAATGGATTGCTATTTGCGATGCATTCACACATACAGTATGTAAGGGGCAGTTATTCTTTCTGTCTGGGTGGTGACTTTTACATCGCAGGTAACTGCTTTTTCTCTAAGTAGCGATGCATGCTGAATTAGGCCCATTGTGAGAAAATCTTTCTTTCCTTGTATAGAAGTAGAGAGTGCATAGTCTGATGTCGTGTCTTCAGGTCGGTGGTTTCTGCTGATGTAATACCAGGTTCTCCGATGTGCTGGTTGTTGTGGTTATCAGTTTCCTCTGTGCAGCCACCAGCAAAGTCACACTGCGACAGACAAGCAAGTGCAGATGGAAACTCCTCTTTTGCAGACACAACGGGCCTTATTCTAGTTCACTCTTTCTGACAAAATCCTTCTTAGAGGGCCAAAACCATGTGCACTGCAAGTGGGGCAGATGTTACTTGTGCAGAGAGAGTTAGATTTGGGTGGGGTTTTACTTCAAAGTGAGATCTATATTGCAGTGTAAAAATAAAGCAGCCAGTATTTACCCTGCACAGAAACAAACTAACTCACCCAAATCTAATTCTCTCTGCACATTTTACATCTGCCCCCCTGCAGTGCACATGGTTTTGTCCATCTAAGAAGGATTTTGTCAGAAAGAGTGAACTAGAATAAGGCCCAATATCACTAGCTGGGAAGATACAACACTATTATATTTGTCCGATTGGAATAGGAAAATGTAAATGATTTCAAACTGTCTTTTCTTTCGGGCTCCCGACGAGATAAAACAAATTGGTACATGTTTGTGAAAAAACTTTGAATGCTTCGGATATGACGATTTAATAAACATGAATCACTAAAAAGGTCAACATCTGCTTACTAAACTGATGGTGCAACCTCAGCTGGATGGAAAATACCAGTAATGAGAACTCTACTAAATTATATACAGTATATTATCTACCGTTCAAAAGTTTGGCGTCACTAAGATTTTATTTTTGAAAGAAAAGCAATGTTTTTTTTTCAATGAAGATAACATAAAAAATTTTGGTACTTGTGTATTATAGCGGCGCCCCCGATGTGCATCGCGTGATGTTTTCGTCGCGTCGCATCGTGGCGGTACGCGTCCTCCGACCTTTTCATACCCCCACTATCCACGTCGGCGTGGAGTTGAAAATAGAAAGTGTGGCGAGCGCACCGAGCCACCGAGCCCGAAGCGTGGCGAGGGGACGCGGATACCTTCACAGGTATCGGAGTCCCCTCGCGGGCCTCACAGATATCCGCGTGCGCTCGCCACGCTTCGGGCTCGGTGGCTCGCTGCGCTCGCCACACTTTCTATTCTCAACTCCACGCCGACGTGGATAGTGGGGGTATGAAAAGGTCGGAGGATGCGTAACGCGGGGGGTGGCGTGGGGGTGCATTTCACATTGTAAGCACCCATTTGGGTGCTTATACAATGTTTAATCGCATTGCATCGCATTGTATGGCATTGTATGTCATGTACAATGTCATACAATTTTTAAATTGTATGACATTGTACAGTATGGCGCGATATCGCGTTGCATCGCATGCCTTATGGTATGCGATGCGATGGGCGCCGCCAAAATACACAAGTACCAAAAATTTTTTAATTCCATCTTTATTTTTAACAATTTCCATTTAAAAAACAGGGACAGTATTGCAATCTGTAATCAGACAATAAAAACATATACTGTATATAACGTATTATCCTTTGGCATGTACATACATTATCAGTTTTTCTTTCTGTCTACAGTGTTGCATCGGTGGTCTCCGTGGTCGCGAGTTTCCATTTTGGCTAGCCGTGTCTATCTTATCTTACTCCAATGTCTTCTATCAATTTCCCCCCATTGCCTTAGACGGCTCGTGTATATCTTCAAACTTTTATTCAAGTGTACATTATAGGCATCCTCAAGTCTGTCCCTCCCCAATAGGGTTAGGCCCTAGTGAGGAGGGTTAGGGTTAGACTGCTGGGGGAGGGGGGTTAGGGAGGGTTAGGATGCAGGAAGGGAGGGTTATGGTTAGGCCCGAGTGGGGAGAGTTAGGGTTAGGCTGCTTGGGGATGTGGGTTAGGGAGGGTTAGGATGCAGGAAGGGAGGGTTATGGTTAGGCCCTAGTGGGGAGAGTGTATCTATAAACATACATATATACTTACACACATATATACATACATATACAGTATACCTATTATTCAAAGGGGGAGTCTCTCCCCAGTCTTGTAGCAGTGGATACAAATTTAATCAGGCAGCATGGCAGCATAGGTGCCGAAACCGTGGGTGCTCCGGGGCCCGAGCACCCTTGGAGAATGATGAGCACCCACGGGCCACGGCCGGAACTCACCCGCCGCTCGCCACAGTCAGCAGGGTCCCTGCAGCGGAGGGGAAGTCGGCAGTGGGGGTTCCTGTGGCGGATGGGAACTAGTAGTGGTATTAATAACGCTACTAGTTCCCAACTGCTGCAGGGACCCCTGCTGCTGACTGCCCATCTGCTGCTGGGACCCCGCTGCCTCCCCAGTGCTGCAGGGATGGACCCCACTGCGGCGCTCCTGGACCCCCGTATGACTCCGACCCAGACTGGGGGGGTCTCTGCCATTACACAACCCCTTGAGCACCCACCAGGAAAAACGTAAATGAAAAACGTAAATGATCAACGTTTCGGTCCACCTCTGGGACCTTTGACACAGACCGAAGCGTTGATCATCTCCTGCCATGCTGCCTGATTACATTTTGAAACAGGCTCTGAGTTTGTTAATACACAAGCACCACACATATCTAACTAGTATTACTCTAAAAATCTGAAGTTTAATTAAGGCTTCAGCTATCCTCCTTCTTACAAAGCTAATTCTATGGGTCCTGATTCAAATCATCATTACCACAGAGAGAGACGTGACAGACGGCCATTTTCCTCTAGTCATATTAAGGATCAAATATAGACAATTGTACAAGTACACATGCCAAGAGATTGGTCAGCTGTATATTTGGTGAGGGGCCATTTGAGTTTACATTAAGTGCCATATACAGTACAGTAAAATGTGGTACTTGTTTCCTAGCACGGCCACAAATCTTGGCCATCGGGGGTAATTATAGTGGCCTGCGACGCGACCGACGCGATGCCCCCGATTTTTCCATTGAAATGCATTGAAAACAGTGAAAAATCGGGTCGGTCGCGTCGTGTGCGCCTAAAAATGCTTAAATGGTCCACCCGCGATGGCCGCGATTTCCCCATAGGGAACAATGTTAAATGCCTCAATTTACCCGCGATGACCCCGATTTCCCATAGGAAACAATGTTAAATGGGTCAATTTACCCAAATCATCATAGGGAAGAATGGTAAATGGGCCAGAAAGCCCAAAAAAAACCCCTGACCAGTGAAATGTCCCCCCAAAAGTAGTTCACGCCACCCTGCGATGAACGTGAACCCGAAGCGTGGCGAGTGCAGCGAGTCCGCGAGGGGCGGCGGTACGCGTCCTCCGACCTTTTCATACCCCCACTATCCACTAGGGCGTGGAGTGAGAATAGAATAGTGTGGCGAGCGCAGCGAACCACCGAGCCCGAAGCATGGCGAGCGCAGCGAGCCCCGCGAGGGGACGCGGATACCTTCACAGGTAAATGCGTCCCTTCGCGGGCTTCACAGGTATCCGCGTCCCCTTGCGGGGCACGCTGCGCTCGCCACGCTTCGGGCTCGGTGGCTCGCTGCGCTCGCCACACTATTCTATTCTCACTCCATAGAAAAGGTCGGAGGACGCATACCGCCGCCCCTCGCGGGCTCGCTGCGCTCGCCACGCTTCGGGTTCACGTTGATCACGTGGTGGCGTAAACTACTTTTGGGGGGACATTTCAATGTTCAGGGGTGTTTTTGGCCCATTTACCATTGTTCCAATGATAATTTGGGTAAATTGAGCCATTACACATTGTTTCCTATGGGAAATAGTGGTCATCGCGGGTAAATTGAGGCATTTAACATTGTTCTCTATGGGGAAATCGCGGGCATCGCGTCTGGCCCATCGCACCCGATTTTTTTGCGCATGCGGTGCCCGCGATGGCCCCGATTTTACCCCCGATGACCGCGATTATGATCGTTGTGGCCGTGCTAGGAAACAAGTACCTAAAATGTTAATTTGCCTTTGCGCTATCACTTGCATTATGTTAATTTACTAGTCATTTGCAAGGAAATTTTAAACACTCATTGAAGAGAACTCAGAGTTCAACCGGCTACTGCTGCAGAAGATTCACTGGCAGTTAACCAGCAAACTATGCTATCTTCCGAACAACTTTGACCTGTAAAGAGATAAGATGTCATTCCTCAGTTTAGTAACAATCAACAGTTATGCTCCACAAAAAATGTTCAATGTCATCTTTCTGCCAGAGGAAATAAAATCATTGTTGCGCGCAATGTTATGGAACTGCATACCTCCCAACTTTGGAAGTTTAGTATGCGGGCCGCTGCTGCTGCGCGCCGGAGGCGCGTTGAAATTTTCGGGGGGCGTGACCTAATTAGGGGGTGTGGCCTATACTCGCGGCTCTTCCGCAAGGCCACGCCCCCATTTTGCCGCTATGGGGGCATGACCCAGAGGCTCTGTGAGCCTCTAGCCATGCCCCCAGCCCCCTGGCTGCGGGAATAGATGCTGTGCGCATGCGCACAGCGTTTATTCCCCGCTGCTTAGCAGCCGACAGGGGGGACTCCCAACAGCCCCCCCACACCGCGGGACACTGCCGCCCGCGGGTGGGACAGCGGGACAGGCCCTGACAATCGGGACTGTCCCGATAAAATCGGGACTGTTGGGAGGTATGGAACTGTGGTGATCTTGTACAAATATTGTGCTGTGACCTTTGTGACCTACGGCATAAGGCCTACCACCTAGAGTATCAGAGGTTTTTCACGGCACCCCTAGGCCAACAAACGATGTAGAATATAATAATAAAATTATGTGTATTGTGTTTAATTTGATCCTTAGGTTCAGTTATGTGTACAAGGGGTTTTGTTTGTACACATATTTTATGACTGACAGACACCAGAACTGGTTTTGTCCATAAATAATTGACCATAAATCATTTCAATTGGTCTTGGACCACCAACCTGTGGCATCCCTGTAAGTGTCCCAAGGCACCTCAAGGAGCCACGGAACACAATTTGGGAACCAGTGCATTATAGGACAGAAATAATGCTCTGCTCCTGATTTTCAAATTTATGCATAGTTACCTACCCTCCTGCATTCCGCAGGAGACTCCCTGAAATAGAAGCAATCTCCCTCTCTCCCTCATTAGTCTAGCAATCTCCCTCATGTCACCTAGCCCACATTACACTTTTACATCATAGTTACCTCCCCTCCTGCATTCTGCTGGAGACTCCCTGATATAGCAGCAATCTCCCTCTTTCCCTCATTAGTCTAGCAAGCTCCCTCATGTCACCTAGCCCACATTACACTGCTATATTTTTGGGGAAAAGGAATGAGAGACAGACACATTTACATTGAATCATCTGCACCATTTCCCAGCACTTTACCAAGTATAGTAGCTCTTACTAACGGCTTTGGGGCTCATCTACATTCTTATAAAAGTCATTTTAAAAGACTCCTCTCAGATGTAGCAGTACACACCCACGCTTCCAGGTGCCACGTTCACAATCTCTTTTCACAATCTCTCCATATATGGAACTAGACACACCCTTTGGGTGGAGCATGACACGCCCCCTCAATAGGGTGCTTTGCAAAATTCTATTACCAACTATAATCTCCCTGAAACTAGTTTTCAAAAGTAGGCAAGTATGAATTTATGTCCTCCCCAGGGTTGAAAAAGTCAGTTGATAAGAAAGCTGTTTAACCACAGTCATAAAGTAACAGAGAAGTTCAGGAACAGAGTATTTTCTCCAACCTGGAATGGGTCATGTTGGGAGCTATGATAAGGGCTTGTGTGTAAGAGTGCTTTCTTTTCTGTTATTTTTAGGTATATAGGGTGCACTGCTGCACTTCCTCCATGTCCCAATTACAGTGGGACTGTGCTGCTCTGGACGGGATGTTGTAATATCTGCTGCCCCCTATCCATTATCGGCCTAATCAAGGAGGCAGATGAGTCTGCATACAGACGGGAAGTGGACAGGCTTTCACAGCAGTACAGCAGAAACAACCTGGACCTAAACCCCATCAAAACAGTTGAGATGGTAGAAGACTTCAGGAGAAAACCAAATGTCAAGGTCCCACTAGGTCCCACTAGTAAGTTCCAACAGAGTGGTTTTGTTTTACAATACAACAGTCTTGCATTACATATATCCTAGAATCAGCCGGAGGTCCACCATCATTGGACACAATAGTGAGTGCACAATTCAACAAAAACAGCTATATTTAACCCCCGGGTTCTATAGGCAAGAGAACTCAGAATCTGCTGCACCACAAACACACTATCAATAGTGGAGCGCAATACCAACCCCACAAAACCAAACGAGTGGTGTCATGGGTAGAGACCTTTAATTCCTTGGGACAAAAATCTCTCGCAAGCTCAGATGGGGGCCCAACATAACCTCCATTGTCAAAAAGGCCCAACAGCGGCTGTTCTTCTTGCGGCAACGGAAAAGATTCAACATTCCACAGGAACTGCTATCATGGGCATGGCACAGTATGGGGAGACTTGGTGGGGGACGTAATGCTGAATAGGGGTGGATCAGGGGGCATGACCACATCACCACGCACCCCTACAATGCCAAGATAAATGGCCTTGTGAAGTCACAATGATGTAATTTAGTCCTGCGGTGGGAGGCAAATTCGGGGGGGGGGGGGGGGGGGGGGGCAGTGGGTGTTCCTGGAAAGTAGGCAAGTATATTAAACACTGATTGTCTTGACCCTCTGTAACCCTGTTTGTAACAGCTATCGAAGTATAGAATTACAGTACATCTATCAGAAAACTCTCCACTGTCTTTCAAGGGTAAAATAATAGTCCAGAAAAAAATGATCGCCTTGAGCCCTCCCAACCCTTTCCCACTCTCTCTCCAGCCCACTTTAGGAGCTCACAGTTATAAATAGCGCAGGATTGCCTACCATCCTGGAATAGCCAGGAGGCTCTCAAAAATAGGGTCCATCTCCCGCCCACCCTGAAACGGGGCAAGTCCACTACATTGCCACCAGTCTCCTGCGACCTCCCGTGGTGTAATACCAGCATTGTACAGCAGGGGGCATGGCCTTGATGTTGCGCTCACACTCTTCATGCCCACCAATACATTTCCCTCCAACCCGCCGCTTTTCGTCATAACGGCAGCCCCGTCAACCTGCCTATCGTAGCAAGAATGTAGGGAACACTGAAATAGCGGCAGCCTATCCACATACTTCCCATAGATCATCTACAGTGAAAATATTAACAGTTGGGAGGCGATCAAGAATACTGCCCCCAGCTGAGCTTAAACCTGTGGTTAACTTCTCCAATCCTCAACAGTTTTTTAGATTTGTGTAAACCACAGATGAGTTTACCTAGTTTGCTTATTCTGTGTTTTTCCCACCTGAATCCACAGACAGAAATCGTCAAAGACCTGCTGGGAAAACTGGAAGGTCGAGGTTTAGGACCAATGGTGTCAAAGGCTGTAATTTAAGAGATGGTTTAGAGTTGTAGATTTGAGTACCAATCTACAATTGCCCTAGAAGAGCACTTGATGCTCGAAACGCGTTGGCGCCAGTGACTGTTTGGACTTTCATTGGACTGAACCTGACCAGTGCTAAGGTATTTGGGGCCACAGCAGGGTGCACTTCCGGACTGCATCCCTTGCTGGCTCCAAATACCTTAAGGGGTAAGAATTTATCCTTTCTCTTTTTTAATTACATGTCATTTGTCTAAATAACTAGGCGGAGATGTGTAACAACTGCGCTGAGTTTGCAGTCTAGATGGTTGCTGCGGGATTTACCCTGGGTATACTACGGAATACCCTATACCAAAGTATACGTACAAAAACGGGGGGTGTGGGTACGTATCAGAGATCGACGCGTTTCACCTGTGTCACAGGCTTCCTCGGGATAAAGAAAATGCTTTATCCCGAGGAAGCCTGTGACACAGGCGAAACGCGTCGATCTCAGAGTAATCGATCCCTCCTTACACAGCAAGCCGCACGGACCGCTGCTACTTTAGGAGGTTTTAGTCTGCCGGCAGAACCTTACACGCATCACTTACACCATCTACTGGTAAGCAAATTCATTTCTGGAAACCAAGTGACTGTTTTTGCTCTCTCCGGATTACCCTTTGAGACTTTCTTTGATTAAGCACCAGAAACGCCAACAGAGGAGTAGTGCACTTATATGTTCTGTGTTAGTTTGTTTTGTCTTGTTACATACCGGTATTAGGACAACCCAGAGAACCGTTAGCATTGTAAATGATCACCTGTATAAAGTACTTTCTCTACCTTTATAAATGATCACCTGTGCAAAATATATTTTTTCTACCTTTTATTAAAATAAAGAAAACTATTGTTTATAAATATATTGTGTCACTTATCCTTTGTGTACATCCACTATCATTAAGCAGTGAAGGTTAGCGCAGGATATACCCACACCCCCAGGATTTGTCTAAATAAATCTTTATGTTTTTACGAAACCTCTGGCGCCTGTAAACTAGCACATCCAACCAATTTCTGTAATTTAAGAGAAACCAAATGATTAAATAAGAAAATAGGTAGTTTAACCCTCTAGGATGGGGGGCTGGTAGGGGTGCTAATCTCACCACTTTGAGTACCCTATGATGGTATACAGGGCTTAGTGCTGTTAGTTGGGGATGGTTTGCTAGGTCCAAGCCTCTCTGCTTCCAGGCTTCCCAGACCCTCTTCCCTTTTGTTGAAATGTATGGTTTTGACATTGGCTATTTTGAGTTGGTAAAGAACAGCAGGTCACCAGCACTGGTGCAATTGTTTTGGTTGAGGTGCAATCCCTTTGTTGACTGGTAGCAGGGTGTACCATCCCAAGGGGAGACAGTATCATCACCCTAATAAGTGAGCAGTCAGTTTAGGTGAGTAGATACCTTTTGTAGCCTACCCAAGTTTTATTCCTGGTGTTTGTGACTCCAGGCGGTTCCGGCCTGCAACACCCATTTTTGGTTGTAGTTGGGCATTGCAGGATGGCTGATTGCTCGCCATAATTTCTATGCCACCATAAATTCTTAATATTCTAAATAATAATAATTTGAATTTGAATAAATAGCTACGGTAACAGTTTCCCTGCCAAAATCTGTCTCTTCTCATCCAGTAGACGGTTTATGTTAATAAAACTATTGACTTAACAAAGGCAGCTCCAAAGGGATATGGTCGCTAGGTCGGCCCTACAGTATGTAGGTCAACATGCATTGGGCCAACCACTGAAGGTTAAAATGGCTAAGTTGGACAGGGTTGGAAGGTCGACACAAGAATTAGGTCGACAATGGGAAAGTCGACAGTCATAAGGTCGGCATGAGTTTTTCACGTTTTTATTTGGCCAACCAGTGGGATTTCATGCCCTACCACCAACTTTCCCATTGTCAACCTAATGCTTGTCGACCTTTCAAACCTGTCAACTTTAGCCATGTTGACCTATTTCATGTGTCGACCTAAGCCATGTTGACCTTCCGTGTTGACCCAATGCATGTCGATCTAATATGGGTCTACCCAATGACCCATACCCGCTCCAAGGGGGTTATTCCTTGGTCATACCTGTGGTCCTCCCACAGGTCATATGAAAAACTAAGACACCTGAGAGTGTCTTCAATTTGCGTGTCCGCATCACATCATTGGCAGCTGTACTGGCGGATTCCCACTGCAAAGGGGGGGCAGGCGGCAATGCGAGCGGCGGGTTTAAAAAGACACGCAGCGCTGCGAGGTTCGCAGCGCTGCGTGTCAAGCAGAATAAGGTCCAAAGTTACATTATTTTACCTATTTTGGTCCTTTTTTTAATAAAATCCGAAGCCAAGACATAGTAGTTGGTAGCGCTAATCATATCAAAGCATGAAGAATGGCCGACCGTCATACAAGGGAGCGATTATCGTAGACTACGAATGTGCCATGACTGTAACGTGCATGTGTCCAGCTGCTGCCATCCCGCTCACAATGAGGATTTCATGAAAAGTGACAGGAAGTGGTAAGGGTGAGTTTATGGGGATTGGTTGGGTAAATGCACATGTGATGGCCGTTTGGGGGCGTGTATCTGCTGACATACACAAGCTGCTATGTGCAAATCATGAAGGTTACTGCTGTGTCTAGTCCTAGCCATAGACCAACCCTTAGACCTGATGTTTCTCCTTTTTGGCATGTAAGGCCAGAGTTTGCACACAATTGTGAATGAGTTTTTGTTGGCTCCAGTGGGGGGGTCTCTGTGCATTTCAGTACGGAAACTTCACTTGCGAACATTAGCAGTTCTAGAGATAACCGCAATACAAACATGAATTAGGCCATATACAGCTTAGTTCTTACATTTGATGTCTCCTGGACTAGTTCTTGATTTGACTGCACTTCTCGTCTAGGTGTGATAGGGGGAAATAATAGACCACAATATTTTTTATTCCTTAAAATTACACTCTATAGAAGAGAAGTAAAACAGCACATGCCAAGGGATTAGCTAGGCCTATTTTTGGTCCGGGGTTGAGTTTAAGGGCAATTTGAGTTTAAGGGCCAGGCACCCTCAGGTCAAGGTGTTAAATTGTCAGAGTCATCGCTGTAAAACACAGCCGCTATCACTTCCATCATCACGTTATTTTCTAGTTATTTGCAATGACATTTTAGTCACTCATTGAGAAAACTCAGTTCACCCGGCTACCGCTGCAGCAGATACACTGGTGGTTAACCAGTAAACAATGCTATCATCGGACAACTTTGACCCGTACAGAGATAAGATGTCACTCCTCAGTTTATTAGTAATCTTTGCCCCACACAATACATTTAATTTAATCTTCCTGTAAGCGGAAAGAAAATAATTGTTGTACCCACGATAAAATAACTGTATCAATAAATGGTAATCTTGTCTATAAATTGTGATGTTACAACTACTTGTGTAATGCTCGTTGATGGGTGGAGAATGGAGGACAAACGACAAACTGATCTCTGTAGGACACCTCTTCTTATAGAGCTATCATCTCTATGCACACTATGCTACACCACATTGGAGAGTACAGCACCATCTACATATACGTTATGTACAAATGACACTTACGGGATGACCTTGAGTCTCATATGCTCAATTTTCTCTCCCTTTATTCACTTTATTGGATGCTGCCTACACATTGACGCTACTGTGCTAGCCTTCGTACTACTGTGCTTGTGCCTGTCAACTCGGGACTATTGTAGTAGAGCTTTCTCACTGGTCTAGAACCGTCTCCCTATTATTTCGTTATGGTCTCAATCCTAAACCTTTTGCTTTCTGGACTTGTCACAACATGATCAGAGTTTTCCAATAAGGGATGCAGTCATTTGGTCTACACAGCATTATGGTTGACAGTCATTAGGTCGACACCATTAGGTTGACATGATAACAGGTCGACATGGTTCTAGGTCGACATGGTTCTAGGTCGAAAGGTCATTAGTTCGACAGGTCGTTAGTTCGACAGGTCATTAGTTCGACATTGTCTACGTCGACAGTCAAAAGGTCGACATGGAGTTTTTCACTGTTTATCTGAGCCAACATGTGCCGACAGGCGGTATTTCATGCCCAACCACCCACTAGGGCGTGGTGGGAGAATAAGATAGTGTGCTGAGCGTAGCGAGTCACCATGCCCGACGATGCGAGGGGATGCAGTGCACTTTAAACTGTGTCCATGTCGATTGTATTGACATTCAGGTAAAAAAACTGTGAAAAGCCCCATGTCAACCTTTTGACTGTCAACCTAGACATTGTCGTACTAATGAGCTTTTGACCTACAGATGTAGCAGGTCTTATCGGATCGCCAGCAACACGGCGCCTCTACCTGACTGAGACGCGCGTGCGTCCCCCACGCACGCGTGTCTTAGTATCCGGGCGGTGGGGCGGCGAGGCGGACGCATTACTGTCCGCCTCCCACGCGAGGGGCAGGGGGGAGGACCCGAGGCACTGCGGGGGGGGGTGCGGTCGCCCGGTGTGGGCACCGGGCGACCGAGGGCAGCACCGTCGGAAGGGGACGCGTGCGCACCTTGTGCGCGCGCGTCCCCTTGTGCGCGCGCGTCCCCTTCCGGCATACAGATGCGGGGATGCAGGTGATGGCGATGGCGACGCCATCGCCATCACCTGCAAAGATGAATCCCGATACATCTGTATAACCATGTCGACCTTTTCCCATATCGACCTAGACCCATGTTGACCTTTCCCCATGTTGATCTAATGGTGTCGACCTAATGACTGTCGACTATCATGCTGTAGACCAAATGATCCCAGCCCCATCACAGCTTACCAAGCACCTGAGACGCCGCCCAGCCAAATACCTGCCCTGCCGTTAATTCCCTTCGAGGGGAAGTGTAATGAAAACACATCCCCACACATGCCTCTGCTGCAGGAGAAATCATCCGATGGTCGCGACCATCGATTGATTTCTCCTGCCTTGGCAAATACAAGTGAGATAAAACTGACTTTTATTTGCGTGCAGCTGGATGAAGATGGCATGGGCGGTTGACATTCTGTGACGTCATGCCTGCCAGGGTCGGTCAGCTGACATCACAGGGACCCCCATAAAATGCTAGACGTTCCCATGGGGCAAGCCCCATTCCTGCTGCCTGCATGTGATCCCAGTCAAGCTTGCCTGGCTTGGAAGCGATCCAACAGATTACTTCTGCAGCTCCGATGCAAAGCGCACGGGACCGTGCATCGCATCAGAACTGCTGTCAATCACTGCAATCGCATGAAAAGAGCCCAAATCCCATGTGAATCGCCCGAGTGTAACAATTGTGAGAATTGCTACATGAATACAACCTGATTATGTGTTATACAACAAGATATAAAAAATTTTAAATGAAATATCAAATCTTCTGTTCTGTGCAATATAAAAATATATTTCAGCACAAATTACTAGAAGCAATATTTTTAGCCCCGATCTGTCTGCTGGCACAAAGAAATTAAGGACCTTATTCAGGTACGTTCGTATCCCCAGATGCATTTCTGTGCATGTGCAGACACAAGGTGTGTGCAGCCACAGCGAACAGGGTGGGGGATGGCGAGCCGGGCGATACCCCCATGCATCACCGGATGTCAGCTGCCTGCCCACTTCCTGCTGAGCGTGCACGTATTTCTAAGGAACCGGAGAATCACTTAGGTATGCGCGCAACATTGACATCATTCGATGGTTGGTGACCATCGCAGGCAGTGCGGGTGAACCCACGGTGCGAGAGGGGCAGGCAGCCAGGCATTCCCCGGGCGGGTCTGGTGGACTCTGAAGGCTGTGAATTCGCAGCCTTACGAACCAACCAGAATAACCCCCTAAGTCACTGCAGACTTTAAGTATGATCATTTTATGGTAATCTATGATTTTATTTGTACCAGCTCATCCGACCAGTATAGTTGTACAATATATATTGTAGTTGTTTAATGTTCATTATTAAAAAATGCATTACAGCAGCGATATCCGTGATTCCAACTGTTAGACCGAATCCCCTGTGGTCTGTTCAGTAGCCTGCGGTAAGGGGAAGCATGCTCTAACGGATGTGTGCTTATTGCTTAAAGGTCCATACAAGATACAGTCTTGTATACTACTGTAGCTAATTATGTTCTAGTTGGCTATAAAGGACTGATCGTTCCATAATCGGTTTATAAGAGGCTTCTGCCATTGTTGTTGTTGTAACGAGATTATAATCTTATTAAACTCCCAATAACCTGGATCTGGGATTGGTGGCTCAGTGATCTGTAGACTTTCACTTTCCAGGCCATGTGAGTCTACATCACATGAAACTATGAATGCCCATCTACTGCAGCACGGTGACCACATTCATATGATAGAAATTAATTGTTATTATATGCATGTATGTATGCATGTATGTATGTATGTATGTATGTATGTATGTACTGTATACAAGCATGCACTCATGTAGATAGGCATTCACAACTTAATTTAAATGTACAATAAGAAACTGATATACAGTATATCACTGTAACTGATGTGTGCAAAAAAAGTACAAAAAAAGTAATTAAATATATTGCCCCCTGCTCACAAAATCTCATTACAAAACTAGATATTTCCCAGCAGTCTGCTCAGAAGTCGGTCACATGACCATTGTCAGGTGCTACAGAAAAAGGACAGTTTGAAGGCTGGTGCAGTTGGTCAGTGAGTTTCCTGAGGTAACAGCCGGGGAGACATGTTGTGTTACTGAGGGAACCACTTTAATACACGTTATACTATACAGTAACTAGGGATGTGCACCGGCCACTTTATGCCTGCAGGCCTTTACAGTTTTTCCATTACTTTATGCTACTGGCACTTGTAGTGCCCCAGCTTGTGGGGTGCCACAATTTTGTGAGCAGGGGGCAATATATAAAAAAAAAAAAAATTGTGACTAACATTGCAATAGCACCACAAATGTCCTGTATACATAGATTGTCCTTTTACAGGGTGTCACATAAGCATACAGTATGATCAACATAAACAAAACAGCAATTACAATGTAAGACAATGCAGGGCAGGTGCATGCCAGGTCAGCTTTACATTAGGCAGTCGTCTAGGGTGACAGGGGGACATGGGTCTGCCTATCACAAAATAAAGCATGTGTATCAGGAAGTCAAGCGTGTACTTAATGCAGGTGGTAGCGGTGGAACTTCGAAGCCGCCGCCTCCACACTTTCACTCTAGGGGTTGGAAAGTGGGTATTGGTAGCAGTGTGGGGTGGGGGAGGGCGCAGCCGTAGGTTGAAGTTTTGCCTAGGGTACTGAGAAGCCTTATATACCCAGACTCGGGCCCTCCGGGATCCCGCACAGCTGCTGCTCTAGGACTTCATTACATCCCATCTATGCTGGATAAAAAATCCCTTCTTATTCAAGTGTCACTTCTGCCACACCTGAAGCCAGCACACAGACAGGCAGTCTCACTAGTCTAAAGAGAAAAAAAGGTTTTTTAAGCAGCGCTTAACAGTGAAGGACACTAAATGGTAAAGAATAACAAATTATTACACAGTTAAAATTCAATAAAAATAAAATAAAAGCATATCCACATGATAATGGGGGCAATGGGGCAAGTGTTGGTAGGACCAAATAATATGACCTGCACTGATCCGTGAAGAGTCCCGAAGGAGTACAGTCCAAGAATTGTCTGGGATATCGCTGGAGGGATCGGTCCTGAAAGATGTTGGAGCAGGACCAATCTTAAACCTCAACCAGTGTTGCGAAAGGTGATTCCAGTGGGGGTATGTAGCTTCCAAGTCGGGTGTGGTAAATGAAAAACGGCAATCAGATGAATTAGCAGGAGATGGTCCAAAGTGACACTCAAGGTCCAAGCCAAGGGGGGGCACCAACGCGTTTCGCTGGGACTGAATTCCAGCTTTATCAAGGTACTCCATCGGGACTCTTCACGGATCAGTGCAGGTCATATTATTTGGTCCTCCTCACCATTTGGTCCTACCAACACTTGCCCCATTGCCCCCATTATCATGTGGATATGCTTTTATTTTATTTTTTATTGAATTTTAACTGTGTAATAAATTGTTATTCTTTACCATTTAGTGTCCTTCACTTTTAAGCGCTGCTTAAAAAACTTTTTTTCTCTTTGTATTTTCTAAGGGTTGACCACCCCTTATTCTAGCAGCCGCTTTTAAGAAAATAACTCTGGTATTAGCGCTCTATCTTTCAACTTAGGTTGAACTTTTCCATTTAGTCTCACTAGTCTAACCTATCAGTGGAATGGGTCAGTGACTTTCGGACTGGTACTGTCATAGGATGCCACCTTTCCCATAAGTATATTGGAACCCTGGAGCAGTGGGAATGCATCCTGTATATTGCATTACTGTAGTAGACAAGGACAGCATAGAGTATTGTGTGCTTCTAACTTTGTGGCAAAGTTATCTCCCCTTACACCATGACAGTGCCCCATGCACAATGTGTGGTCCATCAAAAGAGGTTTACTAAGTTTTTTTGTGGAAATACTTGTCTGGTCTGCATGGAACACCTGCGGGTGTATTGGAACACCATATGAGCCAGGCCTTATCATTCAGCATCAGTGATCAGCCTCACTAATGGTTCTTGGCTAAACTGTCTAAATGTAGTGGAACACATTCCCATACCTCCCAACTGTCCCGCTTATCACTGGAACGTTCCATTTTGTTGGGATGTTCGCACATCCCTCCCACAGCCAGCAGTGTCCCTCGGAGCACAAGGGGGGCATTTAGGAGCACCCCTCCCCCTGTCACCCTGAATAGATGCTGTGCAAATGCGCACAGCCTCTATACCTGCAGAGGGAGGGGCTGGGGGCATAGCCAGCAGCTCATGGAGCTGCTGGGCATGCCATCACAGCGGTGAAAACGGGGCATAGCCTTAGAGGGAGCCGCAAGTATAGGCCATGCCGCCAACATTTTTGACACGCCTTCGGAGCACATGTGGATGTCTCTCCACCAGAGGAATGACATTCCACAAAGGGTGGCAGATGTTATAGCAGCAAAGGTACTATTGTAAAGCGTAACAGAATCTGTTGCGCTATATAAGACACTGTTAATAAATAAATAAGGGAGAGCAACCCACTAACTTCCATAGACAAGTCATGTGTCCGAACGCCCTTTCTATTGTTTCGGAGATGTTCCCCTATACGAATTTTCAGGGGTCTGGAAGTGCGTCCTACACATGCACTTTCTCAGCATTATACAGAAGTACATGGTGGCTCTACAGATTTTATTCAAAGGTTTTCAACCATCAAGGGTATTACACCCAACAACAGACAACGGAATATAAGCACTTTACTAACTAAAGCTGAGATGCAGAGTATACTGTATTTGATTAAAACCAAGCGGCCTCAATGCCGATTTTGAGTTCAAATGTTTCTTTGTAAATCTTTTATGCATTTCAATATTTGTATCCTTTCTGTATTTTTTTTTTTTTTTGCGTTATGATTTTCTTATATACTGTATTTATTCAGGGCCGGTGCAAGGCACCGGAGCACCCCAGGTGAGTCGGGGTGTGGGGTGGGGTTACCTGCTGCGCCGTCTGGGGAGCGGGCAGGGAGGTCCGTGCCGGCATCTGACAGGAGCGCGCAGGGGTATCCATCCGTGCTGCGGGGGTACCTGCGGCACTGTGTATAAAGCTGGCGGCGTTGGCGTCCCTGCAGTGATTAAGAAATAACTAGCGCTATCTGCCGGGCTATGCGGCGGCGCGGGAATCGCTTCTGATTTGAAAACACTGGCCACACGCTGATTGGCTGAATCTCAGCAAATCAGTGTGCGGCCAGTGCTTTCAAACCCAGCAGCACTTCCCGTGCCGCCGCATAGCGCTAGTTATTTTCTATTTACTGCACGGACCCCGCCACGGACACCCCTGCCCGCTCCAGCACCTACGATAACCCTCCATGCTGGGGGCGATGGGTGAACTGCCGCCCTCCAATGCCTAGAGCTGCCTAGTGGTGGCGCCGGCCCTGTATTTATTCTGATCAAGGGGTTAAAGTGAGGGGGGAACGGGGCACCTCTTATGGTGAGGTGGAACATTTTAACCTCCACATTGGCCCTGCATATTAGTTCTCACAGAAAAGCATTCTAGTTAGCAGAGGGATGCTAAAAACCATACCTCCCAACATGACCCATGCCAGGAGGGACAAACGCCTCTGCTGCTGGACTTTCCTTTTAATGTATAATTGCCATCACCTGTTTTGAACAGGTTAACTAATAAGAAAAGTGTTTCTCCACAGGTGCTGGCAATCAAAATTAAGAGGGAAGTCCAGGAGCAGAGCATTGTGTCCCTCCTGGACAGGGTCATGTTGGGAGGTATGTAAAAACCCTACCACCGGCCCTGTCTCTGCCTAATGGGGGGAGCAATTTGGTGGCATAGAGAAATGAGTTCCCCCACCTCTGCATGACCACTATAAGCCCTGATTCTGGTCATGTTTTATATTCTATTCTTATTTAGAATGCACTGACTTGTACACTTTAATATTAGATATATGGGACAATAACATTCCTACAATGAGATAATTTGCCGGAAGCCGCCTACAGTGGAACACAAGTTAGGACACTTGCGCTGCACATCCAGTGTCATACCTGCCGCAGCCAGAGGAATGGAACACAGACCATGATATTTGCGCTCCAAGTCCCGTAAGTGACGTCTGCGCCACTCGTGAAGGGTATGCGGGACTCAGTACACCCAGATGTGGGGGGAAATCCTCAGGACGGCTTCTTCTCCCCTCCCACTACTTACTTCAGACCCACGCACTAGATTGGACCACAGGACAATGAAAGGGCAACATTGTACAGGTTCGAAACACATTGGCATCAGGTTGTGGCATCATTTACCTACAGGACAATTGAGGGACAGCTTTTGTGCCAGCCTTCATCCCAGGCTCCAGCTCCTGTATCCAAACGTTGGACAAGTGATTATGCTTAAAAAACAGTTCTTTACCATAAGCTGGTAATTGATTCTTCTGTCCTCATCCCCTGGACCCCAGGATTCTATTGTTATTTTATATTTTGTCACTTTATACCATTTGTCATTTTATGTGTTTTTTTTATGTGTTTATATCCCATGTTTTAAAACTGGCTTCACCCTATTAAGTTTCTTCCTCCTGTTTATGCCTCCGAACCGGGTTGGATCCCCATGCAATTCCCGGGTTGGATCCCCATGCAATTCCCGGGTTGGATCCCCATGCAATTCCTGGGTTGGATCCCCATGTAATTGAGGAATGATTGTGCATCAGGATGGAATTATGACCATATGAAAGGAAATATTGTTTTCTATTCCTCATCACAGATTGCTTGCACTATTTTGATCCATACACACTGTTGTTTTTCATTTGCATAGATTTGTCTAGAAGGTGTTGGAATCGCCTTCAGGTGTATGTGCTCTTGTGGCCACCATTTAAAGCGCAGAATTAAGGACATACTGTACCCATTGTTTGATCAGGTAGGAGGGTTAGGGTTAGGCTATGGGTAGGGGGGTGATGGGGGAAGGTAAATACAATTACTGGACACCTGTCGGGATTCCCTCTAATGTAATGCTTGTGTCGGTAATCTGACCAATCCAGTCCGCCGCTCATCCGTGTGTATTCCATAGTAAACCAGGACATTGGTAATACAGGTATAGTCTTACAGGGGCTGGTGCACGGATCTTTCAATGTTTTGAACCGTACATTTGTCCAATGCTGCAGGCATGTAAATATCAGCAATTACAGGTAAATCAGGGGGCTATGCAATTCTGTCAGCAGGGCTGCCATCAGGAACTATGGGGCCCGGGACTTTTTAGTCCGGGCCCTGCCCCCTCCTCACTTGACTTACTGTAACCCGGCTCCTGCTCCCCCATCTCCTCTTCCTTCAACCTGGAGGTCCCGTAGCGCAGGCTTTTTCAACTCAAGATGCCAGTGGCCAATTAAAATGCAGCACCGGCTGGTGAGCCAATCAGAGCTTGCGTCCCGGCAGCCTGGGTTGAATAAGACTGCGCTCCGGGACCTGCTTTGTTCAGCGCACTGAGCGCAGCGGAGGCAGTCCAGGGCTTGCGGTGGGCAAAATGAGCTGCCTGGACCCTTCCAGAGGCCAGGGCCCGGGGCAGCTGTACCCACAGCACCCCCCTATTGGGGGCCCTGTCTGTCAGAATTTTGTTCTGATGCCTGGGAGACATAAATGGGTGGTAATGGGACGAGTAGGCTACTGTAAGCATACTGACGGTGTGTAGTGTAGACACAGCTGCAGGCTATGCAGAGGTATAGGCATGCACAGACAGATCTCTTGTACCATGGACAAATGTGCGCTGGTAATGGTGACAGCTACTGTATTACAACAAGTGGATTCTAATCAGGACCACAGAAAGGACGTGAGATACAGGCCACCAAGTGACCACGGTTATAATCGCTTACACTACTGGGCAAAGTTTTTAGAACCTCAGATTTTATTGAAAGGAAAAAAATTCAAGTCTAGCAAATAACAAAGGTAAGCAATAAACTGGTCGGGGTTAACAATAGGTTAGCGAAATGTGAAAAAAATGTAGATTTTAAAGAAATTAAAAAAAGCTTTTTACATGGAACAAGTAATGAGTTAAGAACTTACAGCTGTTCTGTAGCATCGGAAGTAAAAAAAAAAAAAGAGTTGAAAATTGCTGCAAACTATTCCTACAGGTGTCCGGACTTCTGCTGATCACTTCATTACATACCCTATAGGGTTTATTTACTAAGGTGGGAGTTTTATTGAAGATGAGATGTTTCTATGGACAACCAATCAGAATCTATTATCTTCTAGAAGGTGATTCTGATTGGTTGCTGTGAACAACATATCAACTTCAATAGAACTCCCATCTTAGTATATAAACCACTATATCTGTGTTAGAACAGCCTGTATTATACACGGTCCAGCATTATTTGGCCAGTTCCGCACTGCAGAAAGCCGTTTATTGCATAATGGGAAGACTTAAGGCAACTAACGAAGGAAGAACAGTTACAAATTTAAGCACTGACTCTAAATGCCAACAAAACCAAGGCGTCCATGAGTACAGTTTCATACACCAATTGGGAACTTGAACAAACACTGTCAGGATGAGGTTTGGCTGACCCGAAGCCAGGACAGAATCAGATGACAAGTTTCGGAGCTGCCATGGTAGGTGGCTCATAGGACAAAAGCTTCAAGCTCAATGTATCACTGGTTGAGGTAAGCAAGTTTCAAGTGAAGAGAAGACTTCAAGCAGCAAGTTTGGCAGAGCAACAGTAAGACAGCCATTGCGGAGATGACAAAGTAAGAGAGGATTGCCTGGACCGTGAAGCACCATCAGTCGATTACTGAAGACTGGAAGAAAGTCTTTTAGAAAGATTACTCAAAATATGATTGTTTGGTTTTTGGATGCCCTCAAGAAGGCGACAGGATAGATCCTCAGAGTGTCTAACATCTAGCAGGAAGTGTCATGGATTGGGGCTTTTCTCTAGATCCTGAACCAGCAACTATTCCAGAGTGACTGGGACTCTGAACCACAAAGGCTACCAAAGTGTTTTATAGCGCCATGCGATGTACCCTCTGGTCTACACCTAGTTGGTCATGGGAACATTCTGCAGAAAGACAATGACCACATTTTTATTTCTAAAAGTTCAGACAACTTTTAACAAAACCAAAGACAGACAACAGTAATAAATAAAAGGTGAAACCTAATTCAGAGGACCATTACACCTTCTGGACCTACTGTACACTACATGGAAAAAGAGTACGTGGACCCTCAAACATCAGCTCCATACTGTTTCTCGTTGTTGAACATCTCATTCCAAAACCATGGACATTAACATGGACTTGCTCCCCCATGCTGCTATAATATCTGCCCCCTCTGTGGAAGGTGTTTCACTACATTTTGGAAAATGCCTCAGTTTAGCCAAGAACCATTAGTGAGGCTGATCACTGATGCTGAATGATAAGGCCTGGCTCATATGGTGTTCCAATACACCCGCAGGTGTTCCATGGAGTTGATGGAGAGCTCCATGCAGACCAGACAAGTATTTCTACCCCAAACTTAGTAAACCTCTTTTGATGGACCACACATTGTGCATGGGGCACTGTCATGGTGTAAGGGGAGAGAGCTTTGGTCAACCTGTTGCCACAAAGTTAGAAGCACACAACTCTCTATGCTGTCCTTGTCTACTACAGTAATGCAATATACAGGATGCATTCCCATTGCTCCAGGGTTCCAATATACTTATGGGAAAGGTGGCATCCTATCACAGTACCAAGCCAAAAGCCACTGACCCATTCCACTGATAGGTTAGACTAGTGAGTCTGCCTGTCTGTGTGCTGGCTTCAGGTGTGGCAGAAGTGACACATGAATGAGAAGGGATGTCCCTATACTTCTGACCATGCAGTGTATATACTGTAGGGGAACTGAGCTTATCTTCCTGCTAACAAAACTGATCATTAACCCCTTCAGTGGCAATCCTGAGAATTTTCCGGGCTGTGCCTCAGTGCCCAGTCTGGCAAGCCCAGAAAATTCTCGGGATTGCCACTGTTTAGAGCTGCCCTCCCCTCTGCCGCGCCTCCTCCTCCCTCCTCCCCTCCGGGTTTTCTATTGATGTCTCTGGCGCCGGCTTATGACAAGCTGGCTGCCGGGAGCAGCGATGGGGCGCAGGGCTGGGCAGCAGCTGATTGACAGTTCAGCGGCGCTGCCCGGACCCTGGGAGAGAGTGGTGTTTTTTTTTTAGGGAGCTCTCCCCATAAAAAAACTCACCCAGTGGTGAGCGCTCCCTAAAAAAAAACACCACTGAAGGGGTTAACTCACAAAACTAAACATAATGAAGGCAAATGAATTACTCTATCAGAATAGCCATTTATTTTCAAATATTTTATACTATAGGATTGGTGGTAATGTAAGTGTGTGTGTCTGTACTGTACGTGTGTGTGCACGCACATGTGTGAACATTATATACTGTATACATATCAGTTTAGTTAAGAGATAAGTGGGTACAGTTTTTATTGCATGGATATACTGTAGAATACTTATTATGGATATTATAACTATTTATAACTGGAAATTTAAAGAATGAGTAACTACTACACGTTTACCTTTGTATACCCCAACGTTCACCCAGAACTTTTTTTAGTTCCACCAAATAAAGAATGTTCATAAATTGGGTATGTTTAAGGACTTGAGTCACACCTCTCTCTGCGTCAGAGATGGAGACTCTCTCTATCACTCTCTCTCAACAGGAGATCAGATGGCGCCAGCAATATTCAGATTAGAGGACAACATACGTGCCCCAAAGAAATAAGATTTCACATTACCAACTGTTAATATGAAACATCTGTTTGGATATAGTGACACACTTTGCTGCACCATGTTGGAGAAATAGATATGTACTTTATATGTACTTTGCTTGGCTCTCTTTGCCTGAAATACAAATATTGTTCAGCTAACTGGTCTTCGTTATAGAATCCACATCAGTAGATTGTTCTGATATGTCAGGGAATTTAATGTCTGGTCATGTGTCCACATCATGTGGGTCCTATGTGTCTACATCATGTGCGTCCCAGCTGTATTGTGACCAGCGAGTGATAGGCCCCTTTCTGCTGCAGCAGCTGTTGATGCGTCCCTTGTTCTACGACTCTCCCATTCTGTATCACCGCAATTTTATCTGCGTTCTGGATGGTAGAGAGCCGGTGGGCGATCACAATACACGTGCGGCCTTCCCGAGCTTTGTCCAGGGCTTCTTGTACGACCTGTAGGGGGACAGAGCAAACACTTATTACAGTGTTACAATAAATGTATTTGCACCCCTTGCACTGTGGTTTGGTTTGTTCCACATGCAATGCTTTGTTTTTTAAATGCTTTATTCTATGTGTTTGAATAAAATTTTATGAAATTAAAAAAACATTTATATAAACTCCTTCTATTTGGGAACTTTAGTCCAAAAGGAAAACGACAAATAAGTAATTCTCTGCGATGCTAATGATTTGAATATGATCAGGTGATTTCACAAGCAGCCAATAAGAAGTGATTATGATACATGCTTGTCAACTATCCAGGTGGATGTCTCGTTTGTTTAATGATGCAATTCTCTCTGCACCTTTGCATCCTGACTCCTACAGTAGAATGGTGCAAAAGTGTTGAACAGCAGGGGTGGAGTTATGACAACACATCCACGGCCAACCCCCGAGGGGCATCAACAGTAGCAATTACCTATCTGCCTGAATTATATATAAAAGATACAAAAAACGGAATAACTGCAACTTTCTATGTCACCTTTTCACTCTCCGTATCCAAAGCAGATGTAGCTTCATCCAGAAGTAAAATTTTTGGTTCGCGGACAATAGCTCGGGCTATGGCGATCCGCTGCTTCTGACCCCCGGACAGCTGGGTCCCCTTATCTCCAACATAGGTATTATATTTCTATCAGAGACAAGGCATTGTAGTGAGAGATAAATACATTGTAATCTGAATAGATTTGTGAATGCATTGTATATCCACTGAATACAGACAAATACTGTAATACACGGCTCTCTAAAGGGATTCACTCTTAAACTACAGTAAAACATAAATGATATGTTGGCAGAGTGATGCCTTCATTCTGATCAATGTAATGTTAGAACACAGGAGAATCGCTTCACCCCCAGCAATTGATTTCCTGATGACTTGCTAAATTAGTTTCCCAAACTCTGCCATTACAGTCCAGGTTTAAAGGATATCCATGCTCGAGCACACTTGTAGTACCTCAGGACATTTGATTTAACCATCTGGACTCAAGCATGTATATCCTGAAAACCTGGACTGTAATGGCAGAGTTTATGAAACTCTAATTTAACATTTCAATCTGTAGATACCGGGGGCTGTTCTCCTAAAGTTTTATGTTCAGCATTAGAAAGAGATTTGGTTTCCGTAAATACGTACACCCCTGAACTGAGGGGTTCCGAGATTAATGGAGTCCCAGTTCACAATCACTTACGGGTTCGGAGTTCGGCTCGGGTCTGTTGTCAGTTTGGACCGTGAATTTAAAAACCAAACTTTTGTATTACATGTAAACAGCTCAATATTACCTGATTATAGCTGTTATTTCGAAAACATTTTTAGCACTGATTTATGACTTTTATCTATTTTAAAAAGGAACCCAAAAACGAAACTGAATCCAAAACAAAACACTTGATTATTAGAACCAAAACACGTTTTTTTTTTTTTTACCCCAAAATATATTTAGATACGCTGACGTTACCCCCTTGATTTGAAAGGAAATCATATAATTGTAATACACACTGTGGTATAGCCATTGATAATGAGACGTCCAGGCAACTATTACGGTGCGATAGCCTTGCTATTCGATCCCAATTCAAGCCGCATTGGCATTGAATCAGGATCGAAAGGTTAAAAACATGTCCAATCTCCATTCGATGTCTACGCGATCCCGGTTCGATTTTCACTATATAGTCAAAATCGAATGGCAAATTGTACCATGTGTACACACCATTAGTGTCAGTATTACAAGATGATATAGTGACAATCTGCGCAAGGTTTCCCCTAGACTAGAGATGGCTAAACCTTGGCAGGAGCCTATAACCAAGAAACTCAGTGCCGCAGCGGCAGTACAGACTGTGCGCTGCCGAGATGGCGCAGCAACTAGTCGACTCTACTGAAGAAGCGGGCGGACTTGGGGGCGGGGCCCCGGGCATCACGCAGGGAAGCTTGTTATACACAAGGGCCTGATGCACCGCACTGCCTCAGGTCCTTGTACACTACAGTACTGTAACACACACAGCCGGGCATGATTATAGAATCTATATATATAGATTTTATATGCAATGAAATGAAATTCCTGAGGGTCGCGCTGCCGAGAAGCAGCCGGGCATGCATATAAATTCATATGCATGCCCGTCTGTGTCTCGGCAGAGCGACATCCATTACCCACAGGAATTTAATTTTGACCCCATTTGGGGTGATTTACCCCTGGTCCCTGGCCACTGATATAGTGTATATTCTACCAGCACATTAAGACATTACAGGGACAGAGCAGAGACTCACATCCGGGAGTGTTTCAATGAAGCTCTGGATATTGGCTGCTTTGGCTGCTCTTTCAATTTCTTCCTGTGGCACCGTCCTGCTGTTATCCCCATAGGCAATATTCTCCGCTATGCTGCAGTCAAACAACATGGGCTCCTGGGACACGATGCCCATCTGGGCTCGGAGCCACTGGATGTTCACACTCTTCACATCACAGCCGTCTATACTCTAGGAGAGAGACACACGGAGGCTAAGCACAATAATAATTAGAATAATAATAGGACTGTATGTATATTGTGGTCATTTTTCTTGGCTAAAGGAATTCAAGGGCCATGTAGTTAACCAAAAACACATATACTGTAGTAAGTCCTGCCCAATTCTACGCTCCAGGCCCAGGGAATATTCTATGCTATATGCCAAATGGAAATTGTGCCCTGTATCCCCGGAAGTCTTCTCACTATTCACATCTACTGGGTTGTGGTCCACCTTGGGGCCTGAATCACAGGTGGATGCACCTGAGAGAATGCTTGCAAGGAGCAAATCAGCAAACTGCGCATGTGTAGCCCGGAAGAAATATCTACTGCCCATGCCCCAAAAACATTACCTACAACAACGCTGAGACAGCTTATGCAAGCCCGGATGGAGATTGGAAGTGTGGTCTAAAGTCTAAAGGAGGGATAATGGGAGTGACATGGGTGTGTTATGGGAGTGTCATCTGGGCCCACCTCTGAATTGTCCCGGTAAGCCCTTTCAGATCGCACCTACAGATGGAGCCCCTTTCAACTTTGTTCCTTAGGTCATGGCTAGCCATGGCTATCCTATTGTTCTCAGCAACAATACAATACATAGAACAATACAGTAGGGGATTAGCAGGGCATGAACCTGGTAATTAGGTGCAATCTGAAAGGGGTAAAACTGTTTTAACCTGTCACACTCTACCATCCACTGCCTCACCCAGTCACCCTCTGCCAATCGCTGTCACCCTCTGACTCTCCCTTTCACCCACTGCCGTGGTGCATATTGTGGACTTTTTAGACGTTGGGGTGGAGGAATTATATTTTTGCACCCGGGCCCACCACCCCCCACAGCAAAGTCTCGCTCTGCACCAGCCTTGTACAGTGTGTATACATTTTGTCTTTATTGTTTCCATAGTCCTTACTGAAGCTGGACAATTATAGCCACAGTTGGTGCTATACTGAGCACACTTTGTTTATTGCCTACATCAATTTTTATTTTACCCAACAAAAGCAAGTCATAAGCTTGGTAGAACTGACAGATTTTTTGTGAACTCTCTTTTTCAAGCATGTGCTGGAATCAACTAACTTAAGAGATATGGCGGTAGGACCAGGCCAAGTAATAGGATTAATAAAGGCAATACAATGCTAATATATGTTCTTAACAGAGGTCTATGACACTAATTCTGATCATGGCAAATGTCACAAAGTACCGATGTTCTGTTTTGAGGCATGTGCCGGAACTGTACTGAGCATGTGCACATGCAGTACTGATTTGCAATGGTGGATGCAGGAAGGCATCAGATTATCAGTGATTGGCAGTGTGATGCAGTTTGGGGGTGGTAACGGCCGACCTCTGTTTCTCCAAACATAGGGGTGTTGTCGCTGTTACAGGGGAGGGATGAGGCCAGGATCTCTATCAATGGACAGAGGGGTCCCAGAGGTCATGTAGCTGGTCAGTGGTGTCGGAGATGATCCAATAGTGCATTGTAGGATGCAGCTCAGACCAGTAAGGAGCAGGAGGTGAGGCGCCCCCTGCTGCATGACCATATTACTGCTATCACTGCAGTTTCTGTGTATGCAGCAGAGATACTCTAGTAATTCCAACCTCATCTGAAGGAGGCCCTCTGGAGTTCCTGCATTAATCATGCAGTTTCCTGACTGTGAGTCATGAGTTGGGGCTGAATCTAGTTTACTAATAAACATTTGCTGGGCAGTTGAGTGATGCTCAGTTCAATGGTAATACTCGCTTGGAGCTGTAAGAATACTCGGACTGATGCCAGGTGCATCTCTTACCCCAAGGGTAGCATTTGTATGAGTGCACTCTGATAACAATGGCTATTCCAGGAGTCACATGGATAAGGGTGAAGCTGTCTTATATATATACATGCTCAACATTCAGACTAGCCACAATTAGTTCGAGTTCAAGTATGACTGTGGCTAAGACACGTGCAACGCTGAATCAGTGCAAACTGTAAGAGTATGTGTTGGCTGAGATCTGCAGCAAGATGGGAACATTCTCAGTCGCCCACTACAATGCATCAGGTTAAGAAAGCTATAAACATTTACATTGTCTTATTACCAATAGACAGTGGCAAACGCAGGATTTTCAGAAGGGGGTTTCCAGAGGGGCGGAGCAAAGCACGGAGATGGACACTTAGGTGACCCAGTATATCCCGTGTCAGTTAAAGTATTATAGATAGACCAAATATATATAAATAATAATAATAATAATAATATACACATATATATATATATATATATATATATATATATATATGCATACATACATACATACATACATACATAACAGCAGTGTAGACCACTGGGCATAGCATTGTATTGGGGCCCCTACCGATCCTCCAGCAGTAGGGGTGGGGGAAGCTTTTATGTCCTGCGGGTGGTAGGGGGTATTATATCAACCGCTCTGCATGTAGGGCCTGGATCAGTAATTTCCACTAATTACCCCTTTACTGCACAGATGGTGGGAGATGGGGTGGGAGAAGGGGACATTGGGCTGAATGAAGGGGCCCTGATACATAACTTCCAGGGTGGTAGAGGATGTTTAATATGCAGAGGAGGGGTGTATAGTGGAGTGGGCTTATTATTCATAATTTTCTGGTGGGAGGACAGCTTGCTTGACTGCAGATATCTCCAGTTCCCAGAAATAGATTTCTTAGATTTTAATGGAATTTAAAACTAGAGAATCCCCCCTACCAAATGGTAATGGGGACTAGGGGATCACAGTTCAGGAGGCAGAGCAATCTGCCAACGAGTATATAAAACTACATATCAGGTGTGTGGAGCTGGGGCAGTAACCAGCTGCTGGAAGGCTGATATCTCTAGGTCTGGGCACAGTAGAGATCAGCTTCTAGTGTCCATCAAAGGGGGAGAGTCCCAGCTTTTGGAATATACCCTCAGAAAAACTCTAAGTCAGACAGAACCTGAAATATCTGACTGGGAAGAGAAATTAATAGGCTTGGATGGGGGCCACTGTTTTGAAGTCAGATATCTCCGGTTCCCAAGGGCCGATATTTAAAATTCTTGTACCCATGAAAAGAGAGGACCCTCAGCTTTTAGCCTAGGGCCCTTAGACTTCTAGGGGGGTTTCTGGGTACTCAGAACCCCCCCTGCGTGCGCTACTGATAGGGGAACCTATGAATAAGAAATTAAATACCATATATACTCGAGTATAAGCCGACTTTTCCAGCACATTTTTTATGCTGAAAAAGCACCCCCCCTCGGCTTATACTCGAGTGTATACAGTAGTTTGTTTATGATGTGCTATTTTATTGGTAATCAGTGCTGCCGTGCTGGTGTTAGAGCCTGCAAGTGTACTACATGTAGGGGGGAGGAAGAAGAAGCCGATTCTGCGTAGGTGACCCTGGATTAGCGGTACCGGAGCTGCGCGGCTGATAAACACTGACTGACTGTGCGTACACAGTGCCACATCCGTCAGCCGTGCAGCCCCAGCACCGCTAATGGAAGCTCACCTACACTGCTTATATCTGCATAAGAAGCGGCTTTGCCTCCCTCTCTGTAAATACTGTGCAATGCCGACAGGGCCACCCTGAGCCAAGACTTGTGGAGAAACAGGGCAGCAGCCACCAGCACTATGAAGCTGCGGGATCCGGAGCGAGCAACATGGTCAGGGCTGAAGCTGATCTCTGTGAGTACTAGTGTCCCTGCTGGGGCCTATCTCCTTCCCTCCTCTGCCCCGGACCTTCCTCCCCTTCCCTCTTAGAGGTCATAGTTGACTATGTACCCCAGACTCCTGCCTGTGGAACCACAATGATCTGGTGGTGGGGACCCTTCAGTGTCATGGGTTTTATCTTATGCCACTGGAATGAGCCCTGAGATACCATTATATCTCCCTGTGGCCAGTGTAGTAGTAACTGCCCTGTGCATTTCCCATCCTAGGCTTATACTGGAGTCAATAAGTTTTCCATTTTTTTGTGGTAAAAGTAGGTGCCTGGGCTTATATTAGGGTCAACTTATACTCGAGTATATACGGTAATTGTGCCCCTGGGTATGGCTCTAGGTTACACTACAGCAGGGTATAATAGAATATATATACAGTAACTGTACCGGGTGTAGTATTGATTATAAATGATAAGATATATATTTACCACTTCTCCGCCTTGTGGGTCGTAGAATCTCTCCAGCAGTTGGACGGTGGTACTTTTCCCGCAGCCGCTGCTGCCCACTAGCGCCAGGGTCTCCCCTTTCTTCACGCTGATGTCCAGTCCCTGAAGCACCTGAACATCCGGTCTTGTCGGATAATTGAATTGGACCGCCCGGAACGTGAGGTTCCCATCACAATGTGACTACAGGCAATACCAACAGAGTTAGTGCTTTCCTGTCCCTAACTTGCCATAATACATTCATTTATAATACATATCAATGGGCCACATATGATTTTCCAGGCAAAACACCTTCTGTAGAGAGGACATTTGCAGGAGACCATGCGCTGGCTGCTCAATACCCGAGAAGGTCAAAAGGATCCATGAAAGCAAACAGGTTCTCAATGATGCCACATATGGTTCCATTAAACCAGACTGGGAAGTAAGTTTACAAAAAGGACGGGGTTGCTGACAGAGGGTTTACAATGGCCAAACCACCAGAGCTCTGCTCCAAACAGTCCAAAACCACCACATCTATGTGACCAATGAAAAGGTGAGGACTCCCAACACGCTTTCAATGAAGGCAATCAGGTTTTGGGGATACTTACATTAAAGGGTCAGCAATTACTGTAAGTGCAAATGCCACATTTACGGTACCGTCAGATGCATCAGATATTTGTTCATAGGGCATTGTACATAAATCAGCAAATCCAGGGTGAGATCAGGCCACAAGGCGAGGAATTTTATGGCATTTGTATGACGTCGCAACAGCAGCACTCCCCTAATAATAATGTAATGCGGCCAATATTTTATTGATTTAACTGGGTTAAATGATAATGTTTTATTGACTTCAGTGTAATATTATGCATTTATTTTAATATTCATTATTTTTTCAAATTCATTATTTTAATTATTAAATATATACCATAAAGGATAGAAAAAGAAACAGTTTTTAACACCAATCAAAATTGGTCGCCCAGTGTGTATGGACCTTAAGAATAAAGCATCCAGTATTTACCCTGCACAGAAACACAATAACTCAGCCAAATCTAACTCTCTCTGCACATGTTACATCTGCCCACCTGCAGTGCAGCATGGTTTTGTCCATTAAAGGAGTTTTCTTTTTCAAACCAACCAGAATCACCCGCTATAAGAGCATCATTAACGTTATTTCACCCCCCCCCATTAAATGTGCCTTTTAAATCCGCACTCTGATTGGTCCCATACTGAAGCTCATCATTTATGGGAACAAGACTGAGTTCTGAAAATGCCGAAGCTCCTAAAACCGCATGTCATCTCCAGTATCTGTCTGACATTATGGAAATTATTTTAGGATTAAGTAATCATTTACCAAATCCTGTTAAAAAAAAAGATCATCAACATAACTCAACCTTCAACTAGACATATGCAGGTCCGGATTTACCCAGATCTTAAAATGGGATCTTACTGGCTATATGCTGTCACATGTTTTGCTCCAAAACATGTGACTGCTGCATAGCCAATAAGATCCCGTTTTGAGATCCGGGTAAATCTGGACCTGCACATCTTTGCCTTCAACAAGGATCAACATCATCAACATAACGCAACATACAACAAGGATCATCATCATCAACATAACTCAACATACAACAAGGGTCATCATCATCAACATAACTCAACATACAACAAGGATCAACATCATCAACATAACTCAACATACAACAAGGATCAACATCATCAACATAACTCAACATACAACAAGGGTCAATATCATCAAGATAACTCAACTTACAACAAGGGTCATCATCATCAACATAACTCAACATACAAGGATCAACATCATCAACATAACTCAACATACAAGGGTCATCATCATCATCAACAACATAACTCAACATACAACAAGGGTCAATATCATCAAGATAACTCAACTTACAACAAGGGTCATCATCATCATCAACATAACTCAACATACAAGGATCAACATCATCAACATAACTCAACATACAAGGGTCATCATCATCATCATCAACAACAACAACAACATAACTCAACATACAACAAGGATCAACATCATCAACATACAACAAGGAAGCTAAAACCTTCACTAATAAATGGAAGTGAAAGTCCCTTATAAAGGAAAGTCCCTATGGGGCTTATTGTATTCCCAAAAATGTGTGAAGCCCTTACAAAGTACAGTGTCTACTTACAGGCCTCTGGCCATCGCTGCTATAACTGTCTATGAGGGGCTGCTTCTCCAGCAGGCTGAATATATGAGCCGCTGAGGTCTTTGCTTTAGCGTAGTCCGGAGTGAAGGAACTGGCCTCACCCAAAGCCATTGCCCCGAATACAATGGCTGAGAACACCCTGAGGAGGTAAGAGGTGACAGAGAATGGGGTGGGTGTCACTAAGTGTTATCTTACTACCAAACCTCAGCACAACATATACCCCTTTCACACCGCCCACCCGGCAATTACCAGGTGCAGCCTGACCCCAATTCACACCATCAGCAAATTACTGGATTAAAGCTTTTCAACCCGGGAACTTGCTGAAAATCCCGGGTTTTTCTGTGGTGTGAAAGGTTCAACATAAGTAAAACAAAGTAAAACAAAGCAGCAACATTTACTATATACTTGTGCTGGGTACACACCAGAACGATTTGGCCTCAATTCCCCCAATTTCGATACAAGCTCGACCGATTGGGCATGTTTTAGATCCGATTCCGATCCGATGCGCATCCCCGCTGGTCGTGTGGTCGTTTTACAGATCCTACCTGCTGCAGTCAGAATTTGAAACCGATCCCTTCAACCGGTCACAGATCATGATCGGATCGGATGCAGATCGTGTAATCCAACATGAGTGGGAATCTAATAGTGCACATGTTACATCTACCCCACCTGCAGTGCTGCATGGTTTTGTCCATCTGCAAAAATTGCAGCCTTGCTAACAGGCCTGAATGAGCCCACAGTCCTAGCATCTACCAAGAGGGAAGTACAAGCGGTCTGCATACACAGTATAACAGCGTCTTACTTACAGGAATACATTCTCCATAGTCATGTGTCCGTTTACTACCAGCCATGCCCCGAAGCGGAAGCAGCCAGCGTAGGCGAAGAACATGATGGCTTGGGACATCCCGTAAGTCAACCCATGGATGTGCGCTTTTTTAATGGAATTTCTAGAGATAAAAATAAATATAGATTTACTTGGCAACTGTTATAAAGCACAGAGACACAACTACGGGTCCTAGGCTTTCTTACGTGTAGGGCACCAGTAGTTTTTCATCATACATGGCCTCAAACTTCCTCTCTCGTGTCAGAGAGACAACTGTGCGGATGTTTTCCACGGCATCAGTGGCGATCTGTACAGGAAGAGACAGAAGTAAAGCGTCCTGGTGGCGGCAGTATGAATGCAAATACAATTTACCTTCCAAATGTACACTGATACAATATGAGGAAAACATTTCCCACTAGAGCGCAATGCATATTACCCTTCACATGTACAATGGTACAGTATGAGGAAAGCATTTCCCATCAGAGACTAGTTCTACACGCATAACCCTCTGAGGCACTTATGTATTATGTATTATATAGCTTCCCTTCGGGACTTGTAACTTGGTGGGACTGCTATGCTATTACTGATGCCTGTCCTTGTGTTTCCCTCCTATATCCCTATAGATTGTAAGCTTGCAGCAGGGCCCTCTAACCCCCAAGTCTGTCTGTTGTTACCCAGTTTGTTTTATCACTGTCTACTATTGTAAAGCGCAACGGAATCTGCTGCGCTATATAAGAAACTGTAACGGAATCTGCGGCGCTATATAAGAAACTGTAAATATTTTTTTTTTTTAAATCAGATGCAATGCATTTTACCCTTCATATGTACAATATGAGGAAAACATTTCCCTTTAGAGCACAATGCCTATTCCCCTTTATATGTGCAATGGTACAGGATGAGGGGAATCATTTTCCATCAGGGCGCAATACATATTACCCTTTACATGTACACTGGTACAGTATAAGAAATGTGTGTGTTATTATGTTATTTTATTGATATTATTAAAAAAGATCAATCTTAAATTTAAATACCCGAGTCAGCGCTATCTTTAACTTCTCTTTGCTTCTTTGTACTAATCAAGGGGTGAAGTACTCCCTTGTTAAGGATAGCTGCAGACTCAGGGTTACTTTAGAAATAGATTTGCGCTCCGTCATTTTTCTTTTTTTTTTTGGCTCATTCACAACACATATTACACTTTACATGTACACTGGTACAGTATGAGGAAAACATTTCCCATCAGAGTGCAATGCATTTTACCCTTTATATTTACAATGGTACAGCATGAGTAAAACATTTCCCATCAGAGCACAATGCATTTTACCCTTTATATGTACACTGGTAGAGTATGAGGAAAATGTTTCCCATCAGAGCGCAATACATTTTACCCTTTATATGTACAGTGGTACAGTATGAGGAAAACATTTCCCATCAAAGTGCAATGCATATTACACTTTACATGTGCACTGGTACAGAATGAGGAAAAAATTTTCTATAAGAGCGCAATACATATTTACCGTTTATATGTGCAATGGTACAGGATGAGGGGAAACAGTTTCCATGGGCACGCAATACATATTACCCTTTACATGTACACTGGTACAGTATGAGGAAAACATTTCCCATCAGAGTGCAATGCATATTACCCTTTATATGTACACTGGTAGAGTATGAGGAAAACATTTCCTATCACAGCGCAATGTATATTACTCCTTATATGTACACTCCTACAGTATGAGGAAAACATTTCCCATCAGAGCGCAATGCATTTAACCCTTATACTGTATGTACACTGATACAGGTTGAGGAAAACATTTCCCATCAGGGCGCAATGCATTTTACCCTTTACATGTACACTGGTACAGTATGAGGGAAAAATTTCCCATTAGCGTGCAATGCATTTTACCCTTTACATGTACACTGGTACAGTATGAGAAAACATTTCCCATCAGAGCGCAATGCATATTACCCTTTATACTGTATGTACACTGGTAGAGTATGAGGAAACCATTTCCCATGTCATTTTTCAAACCCAGTCTGTAGCATAACAGTTAGGAGCTAATATGCTGGTATTTTATTACTCTCCATTTTATTACTTTTCAAAATGAGCACATCTGGCCCTGAAAATAAAAAGGGGATTTGTTGCCTATAGCAACCAGTCAGACAGGGTTGTCTGAAGAGAGTAGTAAGCACTTGTGCCCTCTTTTTTTGAGCCCCCTACTCCCCCCTGTGACGGAGAACCAGTGATGGAGAACCTTGGCACTTCAGCTGTTGCTGAACTACACATCCCAACATGCCCTGGTAAAGTTTTGATATTTGGCCGTGGTAAAACTGGTAAAACTGTTGCAGGGCATGCTGGGATGTATAGTTTAATAACAGCCGGAGTACCAAGGCTCCCCATCACTGCTCTGCTATTGCAGGGAGACTGTGAGTACTAGGGTCACTAGCGATGCACCAAATTCCAGTGCGCGGCATCTTGCGCATGCGCAGTAGGACAATGGCTGCCATTTACCCGTGATTTAATCAGCACTGCTGCCGCCGATATAGTATTCAGTACGTGGGTGTAAAATGTGCAGTATTGGTCCCCCTAGGCCCATGCTCCAGTGTGCACCTTGCACCCATTACAGGTTCGGTAGTGCAGTCAGATTCTGTCTATCATTTCTCTATTCCTTTTTTGAAAATGATACCTAAAATCGAATTGGTTACTATGGGCAACATCACCACTTTTCATTTTTAGTGGATTTAGAAAATCGACCCCATTTATGGGCTGCATACGGTCATTTGGTCTACAGCATGATGGTCGACAAGCATTAGGTCGACATCATTAAGTCAAAATGGGTCTAGGTCGACATGGGACTAGGTTGACATGGGTCTGTGTCGACAGGTCATTATGTCAACATGGCTTTAAATCGACATGTGTCTAGGTCGACAAAAGTCTAGGTTGACAGGTCATTAGGTCGACACATACATTAGGTCAACATGGGCAAGGTCGAAAGTCAAAAGGTCCACATGTTTGTTTGTTTTTTTTTTCCAAAACAATTTTATTGGTTTTATCAACATTAATAAAGTGCAAACGTTAACATCATTGTCCTCTGGAATACATTCTTTTTGTCGGTATAACACAATTCAACCTTGGACACATTGCAATAGGCATCAAGCGTCTTCATCAGTCTGTATATATGAACAAGTTGCATTACTGCGTTTTTCTGCGCCTTTAGCCTGAGTATGTGGTTTGGTTATTACCAACTCAAATAGCTCTTTCATTCCATTTTCTGCTTATATTAACCACATAGTCAGTTGACATTTTACACTTAATATATAAAAAACATATATAATATTATAACATTTCTACCCCTAAAACTGCCCCCCTCCCTCCCTCCTCCCTCCCACCCTCCAGACTCGGTGTGTCTTAGCCTTCTGTTAGTGATCTAAGTAGGTACCAGGTAGTGCCTTCAAATATCTTCATGACCTGTAGTTGTACATCTTCCTCTAGTGATCTTATGTAAATTCCCCACTTGTTGTAAAATCTCTTTACACCCTCTTCCACCAATGGCAGAGCGGCCCTTCTATCAAAAAACAACAATTGTGTTAAGGCGACCTTGACTTCTTGCAAAAGGGGCTGCGACGGAGCTGTCCACTTCCGTAATATAACTTTTTTTGCCACCGTCACAGTTACCGTAAGAAATGGCAACAGCTCCGTTTTCCGCCCGTGTAAGTTCCACCCAGAAAAGTTGGCACATAGCATTGCCAGTGGCTCTTTACATAGCTGTAGGTCACAAGTGGTGTTTATAAACATCATTACCCTATCCCAGAACCTTCTTATTTTCCCACACTCCCACATATGGTGGAAGAACGTAGCATTTGAGCCTTTGCACTTAAGGCAAATTCCCAATTCCCCTGGTATAAAATGCTTTCTCTGAGCCTGAGAGATATACGCTCTATGCATGGTTTTAATGTGTACCTCTTGTAGCATGGTGGACTGCAGTATTTTCAAAGTTTTTTCCATATGTTTGTGGAGTGCTTCCATTGAAGATACCCCTGGGATATCCCCCTGCCATTTCGGGACCATAGCGGACCAAACTACTTCTGGTGAGGATGGAAGGATGTCAGCATATAGATACCTCAGTCTGTACGGTCCAGTGGAGCTCAGACTAAACACCTGTTGCAGAACATCCTGCCTCCCTGATACCAGCATGGGCCCTTTCTTTGCTTGTATGTAATGTCTCACTTGAAGGTACATAAAGAAATCTCTGTTAGGTAGGGAGAATTTGGTTGAGATCTCCTGAAAGGAGAGCATCTGGCCCCCTGGATCAAACACATCTTTGACTGCCATTATGCCTTGTTTCTTCCACCTATCGTACCCCACCTCGGTCATTCCAGGGGCGAAGCAAGGGTTTCCCCAAATAGTGTCGTATCTGGTGTTTTGGTGATCTCTTCCTAAACATTTGTTAATTCCTACCCATGCAGAAAATGTATCATTAAATAAAATATTTTTCCTGGCCTGCTGTGGTAATTTAGCCCGTGGAACGTGGAGCAACCCTGCCAGCGAATATGGACTCATCATATCCCCTTCTAAAGTTTTGTGAGTGTATGAATTTGTTCCCTGTAGCCAGTCTAGGATATATCGCATGAATATTGCTTGGTTAAAAGCCAGAATGTTGGGTATCCCCAATCCTCCGTCAGCTCTCTTAAGGTAAGTTTTTGGTCGGGAAATGCGTGGCTTTTTGCCCTGCCATAGAAAGCCGAAGAAGGCTTTATTTAGTTTCTGTGCATCTTTCTTTGATAGTTGCACTGGGATCATTTGCATGCAGTATGATATCTTTGGGAAAGCTATTGACTGCAGTACAGTTGCTCTTCCCAATAATGACAATGGCAGAGACCTCCATACTTCTAGTAGCCTAAGGATTTCTGCGACTATAGGGGGGAAATTAACCTCATACAACCTCGAGATCTCCCCAGGCACCTGGATGCCTAAATACTTAATTTTGTCAGTTGTTAGTCTAAAGGGGGAAACAGCCTGATCTGGGATCTCCTTAGCTTTTGGCCCTATTACCTGGAGAATTTCTGACTTATGATAGTTGATCTTATATCCTGCAAAGGACCCAAAGTCATTTATTATTTTCCTTATTGTCGGCAGTGATTCAGGGAGATTTGAGACGAACAGGAGCATGTCATCTGCAAATAAACTGACTTTTAACACCGTCTTTCCCACAGTTATGCCCCTATACATACAGTCAGAGCGGAGGGCCACCGCTAGCGGTTCCAAAGCCAGGGCAAACAAGAGTGGAGACATCGGGCACCCCTGTCTGGTTCCCCTCTGAATCAGAAACGGGGCCGACAGGTATCCATTACACGCTACTTGCGTGGTAGGCTGTGAATATAGGGATTTAGTGACATCAATGAAGCCCTGGGGAAACCCAAATCTCCCCAAGGTTTCCCATAGATGGTCCCAGGTGACCAGGTCAAACGCCTTCTCTGCATCTAATGAAAGTATAGCCTGGTCACCTGAGCCTCCCCCGCTCCCTATATGTTGAATTGCCGCCAGTAGTTTGCGTACATTAACCACGGAGTGACGCCCGTGAATAAAACCAGTCTGGTCATCTGATATAACCGTTGGCAATACATATTTTATCCTTTCTGATAATATTTTCATCAGCATTTTATAATCGGTATTTAATAGCGATATTGGTCTATATGAACCCGGGTCTTCCGGGTCTCTGCCCGGCTTTGGAAGCACCTTAATCACCGCAGAATTGAAATATAGAGGGAGCTGTTTGCCCTGAATTATGTCATTAAATACAGTCACTAAGGTTTCACTTATTCTAGGTTTAAGAATTCTATAAAACTCCCCCGAGTATCCATCCGGCCCTGGGGCCTTGAGTGGTTTAAGTTGAGAAATAGTTTGTGTTACTTCGTCTATAGTAATCGTCGCCATAATGCGTTCAGCCGCTGCACTTGATATCTGTGGGAGAGTCATAGAAGCCCAGAATTGTTCTTTCTGTCTCTTATTTATGTCGCCTTGGGAATATAATTTAGCATAGAAGTCACTCAGGATTGTCAACATCTCTGTCCCCTTATGTGTTCTACCCCCTCCTGGTTTTTGTAGAACTTTGATTAAGGCCGAGGGCCTAGAACCTCGCATTAAATTGGATAATAACCGTCCGTTTTTATTGCCATGCTTGTAAAACTGGAAATTAGTATTGTTAATGTTTCTCAGCGTTTGAGATTCCATTAAAGCGTCAAAGTGGGTCTTTGCCTGCAAGTATATGTGCTTGTGAGTCTGGGTGGGGGATGCCTTAAAAGCAGCGTATGCACTCGTCAACAAGTCCTGGGCTTTTATTATGTCCCCTGACCTTTCTTTACGATGTTTGTTAACATATGAAATTATCTCTCCCCTCATCACCGCCTTGGCTGCCTGCCATGTAATTAGTGGGTCTGTGCTGTTATCTCCGTTATTATGCCTATACTCCATCCACTTGGCCTCCAGGGCATCACGAAATGTCTTGGAGGACGCCAGGTACGAGGGGAACCGCCACTGGCGGTGTTTCCCCACGTCCAGAGCAGTCTCCACAAGCACCCATATCAGGGAGTGATCTGACAGGCATATGGGTTCAATGCCCGCCTCTAGCATGCTACCACAGAGGCCCGTGGACAGGAGCAAATAGTCAATACGAGATAAGGTTCCGTGTGCCGCTGATAAACACGTATAGTCCCTCTCGGTCGGGTGGAGTAATCTCCAGCTGTCTACTACATGTAATTGGGATGAAATTTCCCCTATACCTAGGGTGGGGCTTCGGGGCAGTTTCTTCGGGTTGGATGATCTGTCTAATGATGACATAGCTACTATGTTAAAGTCCCCTCCCACGATCAGGCGTGAATCAGCGTATGGATATAATTTCGTCAGCAGTCCTGTGAAAAATTTTTTTGAATAGACATTAGGGGCATAAGTGTTACACAAAACGTACTTCTCCCCGTGTATGGAGGCCTCTGCAATCACAAAACGTCCCTCAGGGTCTTTGATGCTGTTAGTAACCAGCATCCCCAGTGATCTCCTTGATAAAATCGCTACTCCCCTGGCTTTGGAATTATAAGAGGCATAAACCTCGACCTTAAATCCCATTATTCCCAGTTTCTCATGCTCTATATCCGTTAGGTGAGTCTCCTGTAACATAACTATATCAGCTTTTTGCTTTTTGAGATAAAGCAGCAACTTTTTTCTCTTTATCGGGGAATTAATCCCTCCCACGTTCCACGAGCATATCTTCACATTAGCCATGTCACTTTATTTTCAAGATGTATTATGGCCCTGGACACACCGAGTACTGGTTCCCTCCCCCCCCCTTCCCCCCGTCTCCCCAAACACTTCCCCAACATAGGAACAGCAGGTCCCTGTAACTTACCCCTCACCCTCCTCCCAACCAATTCCCCCGAGAGTACTAGCTCTCCTTTAACTCTAGAAAATATAGATCAAATTTCACGCAGTGATGGGTAGCTCTGTGAGCCTTCCCACACCAACACAACTCTATGGTTATAACCTAACCTCCGCTTCCTTCCTCCTCGCTCAAGTAATAAAATTATTCCCACCTCCCTGAGCTGTAACTTTGGGTCGGCACCCCTTATACATAACAAAGATATATAACATTTTATAACCACAGTCCCCTCCTTAATCTTCCAAAACTTTCCCATATGTGGTCAAAGAATCTTTTTAAATAAAACATTAGCGTTTGGTATGATAATATCTAGACCTTTAAGAACATCAATTCCACACTCCCCTAATCATTAGCGAACACATTGTAAAACATTCAAATAATTACGCCATCTACTTCTCTCCTTAGTAGGACATCTTTGTCTGCCCCCCCTATGGTGGGGAGTCTGTTGCTTTTTCCATCCGCAGGTATGCCCTTGCGTCCCCTGCCGTAGAAAAGTCTCTGAATGAGTCCCCTTCAAAGACCCTGAGACGGGCCGGGTATAATAATGCAAATTTCCTCTTTTCCCCGAATAGGTGGGAGCAGATGGCAGTGAACTCCTTCCTCGCCCTAGTAACCTCAGCGGAGTAGTCCTGGAAAAGATGCAATTTGTGGCCCTCCCAAAGTATGGTCTTTTGCTTACGGGATGCTGCCCATAGGGTTTCCTTGTGCAGGTAGTTCAAACTTTTAAAAATGGTAACTCTAGGCCTGACGTTAACTCCGTCCTTTTCCGGCCCCAGTCTATGGGCCCGTTCAATCACCATGTCTGCACATTCACTTTCCACCCCTAATAATGCCGGTAGTGTGTTTCGTATAAAGTGGTGGAGGGCAGGGCCTTTGACTGTCTCCGGGAGCCCCACCAGCCTGAGATTTGATCTTCTCGATCTGTTTTCTAAGTCATCCACCTTGTTTGTCAGTGAATACACTGTTTTTTGCAGGTCAGCATTGTGTGACTTCAATTCCTGCACCTCATGGAAAACTGCTCCTATCTGTGACTCATTATTGGTAACTCTCTTAGAGAGCTGTGACATGTGTCCCTTCATGTCCTCAATGCTCAGCCTCAGTGTCTCTGCTTGTGCCTGAAACATGGGAGCCATAGTTGCTTTAATGGCTCTGACCATATCATTATAAGCTGCTGTGTCCGCCTCCCCTCTCTCATCTCCCGGCCCCTGTAATAAACGGGCTGGCGTGCCTGTAAATGTCTGCGGCTGCGAAGCCTGGCTGTCCCCCAGTACCTGCTGGCAGTTTATCAGTGCTGCCGTCTGGCTTAAGGTCTTGTCTGCCTCTGCCTGGGTGCTGTGTCCGGCCGGGGTTGGAGGCGCGGCCGCCATCTTGGGCTGCTGTGTCTGCGGCTTGGCGGGGGTTTTGCGTGTCTGTCTCCTCGACATGGGAGAATGACACCTCACCATGCGCTGCGCTGTGTACCGCTCCCGTTCTGCCGCTGTCAGTGGATGTCGGGGACCGTGTTGTGGCAAGGTAGGGGTGCCGTCCGCCTTACCGCCCACGGAGCTCCTGACTCACGCGGCCGTCCTTGCTGGAGCCGGAACCGGAAGTCTCCACATGTTTTTTTTTAATGGTTTTTGTAGCCGACATGTGCCGACAGGCGGTATTTCATGCCCTACCATCCACTAGGACGTGGAGAGAGAATAAAATAGTGTGCCAAGCTCAGCGAGCCAAGCGAGGGGATGCGGTGCTACGTTTCAGTGTCCAAATCGACTTTGTCGACATTTCGATGAAAAAAACAGTGAAAACACCATGTTGACCTTTTCAATGTCAACCTTACCCATGTCGACCTAATGCTTGTGTTGACCTTATGACCTGTCGACCTAAACCCATGTCGACCTATCAGAATGTCGACATAATGGTGTTGACATAATGCTTGTCGATTAACTTGTTGTAGACCAAATGATCCACACCCTTATGGGCGTCTGTATAAAAATGCTTGACGTTTCCTGCTCGGGCAGGCAGGTGACGTCACGTGACCTTAGCGCCCCGCCCTGTATTCGGCAATCAGTTGTGGAAATAATAGTCAATAATAATAGTTTAGACTGACTTTTATTTCCACAGGGGTGAAAAATCATTTGCTGGTCAGCAGTGGCGTAACTAGGTTTTGGGCACCCCCCCCCCGCCACACCAACCCCCGCCAACGCCGCCCATGCAAACCCCCCATCCCCCGCAGTCTTACCTACGTTCAGTACGCGCTGGTCCCGGCTCCCTTCTTCTGCTATGAGGACCAGAGAACTGTCTGCTAAATGGGGGCGGACATTTTGTGGTGGTCCTCATAGCAGAAGAAGGGAGCCGGGACCAGCGTGTACGGAAGACAGGTAAAGACTGCGGGGGATGGCGGCGGGGTGTAACTATAGCACTGAAGCCCCCGGCGCCCGCACATGCACAGCGCCCCTCCGCAGTCGCAGTTACGCCACTGCTGGTCAGCGGTCAGCGAATCATTGCTTTCCCCTTCGGCAGCATGCCAGGGGATGGGTTCCAGTACATGTTCCCTTCGCATGCTAGTGAGGGGATTTGGTGGCAGAAAAAGGGGGGGGGGTGTTCCGCCGAGCAGTGCTTACCTGTTCGCTAGACGGCGAGCATATGCAGCCTAGCAAACAGCTCTGAATGAGGCCCATAATGCCAGCTGCCACTCTGGTGATGAACCGGGACCCTGGTAATTCCTGCCTGAGCGTGCTGTGGAGCATCTCCCCCCATCTCCCCCCGTGGCGGCCCATATCTGCCAATGTCGCATATTTCCTAGCAAACTCACTTTTCCGGCCACTTCCAGTTCCTGCTTGTCTTTCTTGGCATGTCCGGCAAATATCTTCATTTGTATCAGAGAGGAGATGGCGATGACTGGCACAATAACCAGGAGGAGCAGGGTTAACTGCCATCCATAAATAAAAGATATTATAGTCGCCGTGCCCAAGTTTGCGATGTTCTGAGAAAACAAGGCCAGCCTGGATCCGGTGGCCTGTAAGCAGATAGAAATAATCTTGACTGCACATTCCTTATATAGCAAACAATCCATGATGTGCTGTAACAGCATTACATGGAGCCTAGGGTTCTAACCCCTGAGATTCTGCAGTCATAATAGTGAATCTCTCTCCAGTAAGTGCTGAGAGTCGCTGAGTGTGTCAGGCAAAGGGGAAATGAGATGTATAGTTATTTACCATGGAAGAACAGACAGAGGCTGTATGTACGCAGTCCCTCATCTGTTACAACTAATACCCCGTTCTCAGTGCCGCAAAAACCCGGGTATTTGCCAAAGCGAGTAGTAATTTCCCGTGTCCTGTCTCAGTGTGAAAGGGTCTTTTTGTGAAATTCCTGGGTGTTATGCCCCGGGAATTACACACAGATTTTTTGCCGGGTTTTTCCTGGTTAATACACGGGTGTATGGCAATGTGAACAGGCTAGACCCGGGTTTTTCTCACAAAATGCAAAAAAGCAAGTTCATTGCATTGCTCAAAGCTGCTTTTTAAACAGCCAATCAAAGCTGCTCTTAGATGCCACACAATTGATGGCAGGCATACCCGGGGAAGCAGTGTGAACGGGGCAGACACGGGAATTTCCCGGGTCTAAAGTGCAGTATGAATGGGGTCTGTAGAGCTGAGATGCTCTGTGCCCCACCAAAAACACGGGAACAAAACCCATGATTTTGCAGGGGCGGCAATGAGAACGCAGCATAATACCCAATTCTCACTGCTGCAAAAACCCGGGTTTTTGCCAAAGCGAGCAGTAATTTCCCGTGTCCTGTCTCAGTGTGAAAGGGTCTTTGTGAAATTCCCGGGTGTTATGCCCCGGGAATTACACACAGATTTTTTGCCTGGTTTTTCCTGGTTGATACACGGGTGTATGGCAGTGTGAACAGGCTAGACCCGGGTTTTTCTCACAAAATGCAAAAAAGCAAGTTCATTGCATTGCTCAAAGCTGCTTTTTAAACAGCCAATCAAAGATACTTTTTAAACATCCAATCAAAGCTGCTCTTAGATTCCACACCCTTGATGGCAGGCATACCAGGGGAAGCAGTGTGAACAGGGCAGACACAGGAATTTCCGGGGAACAAAAACCCGGGATTTTGCAGGGGCTGCAATGAGAACGTGGTATAACAGTCAGCATTTCTTAAGCATTAACTATATAAGAAGGGGCATTAGGTAAGACAGAAACTCTGCCATATCCACAATCAATGAATACTGGTTAGTACAACACAACTAATTGCTTCCCTCTAATATGGTAAGTACAGATGTGCCCTTATGCACCTATGGGGTCATTCTGTTTGACAAGCTTTTCATGTCATCTGTGCGCCGCCCGCACAAATGTTTAGATAAAATCATTCGATGTTCGCCGACCGTCAAATGATTTAGCAAACGCACGCACATCTAAGACACCGCTCAGGTGTTTTAAATCTGTGAGCTCCCTGTGCGGGAAGCAACAGGACAGATGACATCCGCTAACGTCAGCTGCCTGCCCCCACCGCCGCGTCATGGGCGGATTTCCCTGAAAAAGTCCAGTGTCCAGCGTGCCCACCGAGCCTGCACTGTTTGGTGCGAATGGGATGGCGAATAAGCAATTTGCTGCGCTTCCTTTGTTGCTTCTTGCAGTTTTAAGCCGTGCGAAGAAGCTGCCATGGCTAAGTCAAAAGTACCCTGACACTAAGGGGGTGATTCAGGTGGGCTCGCAAAACATATTTAGTTTGCATGTTGGGCAGAGACAGAGAGTTAGATTTGGGTGGGGTTTGTACTTCAAACTGAAATCTAAAATGCAGTGTAAAAATAAAGCATCCAGTATTTACTCTGCACAGAAACAAAATAAGACCCAAATCTAACTCTCTCTGCACATGTTACATCTGCCTCACCTGCAGTGCAGCATTGTTTTGTCCATTAGCAAACCAAATGTGTTTTGCGAGACAACCTGAATCACCCCAAAGAGTGGCTATTTAGTGGCTAAAACAAAGGTGTACGAGGACACATCAGTATCACAACCCTGATATACTAGAAATGATGGCATGAATGTAATCTGCTGCTTGCACAAAATGAGCACAGTATCCCCAGTATATAACAGGTGAAAGCACTGTAGGTAGCAACAAAGTACCTACCCCCTGGACCTGTGACGCATCAGTAGCCAGCCGCGTGGTTAAAGCCCCGGTGCTGTTCCGCTTGTCATCAAACCAGCCCATTTCCTGTATGTAATACACACTTTCATGAAACTAGGTAACAGCCACATAACTATATGGAACACAGTTTATTAAAAGTAAAATAATTAGACATCAAGGGTGGAATGTAACAGGGTGTGAGGGCCAATTTCTGATTCTCACACCCTATTATAAGATGGGGCAGATGTATTAAGCCTTAAAAAGAGATAAATCCAAGGGTGATAAAGAGAGATAAATGTCCAGCCAATCACCTGCTAACTGCCATGTTACAGGCTGTGTTTGAAAAAAGTCAGTAAGGAGCTGATTGGCTGGACGTTTATCTCTCCTTATCACCCTTGGATTTATCTCTTGTTAAGGCTTAATATGGGGCAGATGTATTAATCTTTATTTAAAAAGAAAAAAACTTAAAGTTAAAAATCACCCCACCAGCTATTGTAGCTGGCAGGGAATCCGTGCGGCAATACGTGGAAGCCGCGGTCAGAGGGGTCCGTGCGGTGATGTGGATTAACTCGGCGGGGTCCCTGCTCCTCTCCCCCCCTTCGATCCGCCAGCATGCCGACAATAGTCTCCTGTCAGCATGCTGGCACCGGCGGCTGTTGTCCCGCTCCAGTCCCCCCCCCCCAGCTCTCCGATCGCGCACTGTAGGGACCCCTCTGTTTTAATATACTTGTGCCGCAGGGTCCCCAAGAGAGCGGGGATGCGGCGGGAGGGTTGCCGGAAATAATATTTAAAGCACCGGGCGGGCAGATGCTGCTGTCTCTACTTGGTAGCGGAGAGCCGGAGACGCGGCGGGAGAGCTGTCACCTGTGAGAAATCACATTCAAAATACCGGGCGGCCGATGATTGGCTGAGAGCTAAGAGAGCTCAGCCAATCATCGGCCGCCCGGTATTTTGAATGTGATTTCTCACAGGTGACAGCTCTCCCGCCGCGTCTCCGGCTCTCCGCTACCAAGTAGAGACAGCAGCATCTGCCCGCCCGGTGCTTTAAATATTATTTCTGGCAACCCTCCCGCCGCATCCCCGCTCTCTTGGGGACCCTGCGGCACAAGTATATTAAAACAGAGGGGTCCCTACAGTGCGCGATCGGAGAGCTGGGGGGGGGGACTGGAGCGGGACAACAGCCGCCGGTGCCAGCATGCTGACAGGAGACTATTGTCGGCATGCTGGCGGATCGAAGGGGGGGAGAGGAGCAACAAAAAAAAAACAGCCGTGGCGACTTGGAGTCTGGAGGTTGGCGGCCGGTGATACGTGCGGCTGCGGGAGACTCCGGCGGTCCACTGCTCGGGAGGGATAAGCCGGGGGGGGCGCCCCCGCCAGTCGGGGTTGACGGAGCGTGGCCCCCGCTGATAGAAAATAAAGCGGAGCAGACCAGGGCAGCCGTGCGGGAGCCTGTACCGGAGACCCCTGCAGGACAAGCGGTGTGGAGGCAGTAATGAGTGCATCTATACCGGAGCACAAGCCTGTCAGCAGGCTCAACAGCAAGGTACATGTGTCACCGCAGTAGTAAACTTGAAAAAAAAAAACAACCGGCAAAACTAAATAGATGGAATGGGGGGAGAGGTGCAGGGAAGCCGGCAGCAGCAACATGCTGTCTACTGGTGTCGGCATGGGAGGAGATGCGGCGGTGGCAGGATAGCTCCGGAAGCTATAGCGAGGGGGGGGTTAAAAACCACCTAACGCCAGCCTGAGGCTGGCGAAGAGAAACAGCGGGCTTAACGTCGGGGAAGGCAATAATACATTGCCTGCGACGTAAAAGCTCATAACTTTAAGCAGGAGGACAGCGCCTGAACGTTAAGTTCAGGGCTGCCTCAGGGGGACGTTAAAAGCCCCTTTAATACATTTCCCCAAAACGTTAAAAAGTCCAATTAGTGGCGTTAAGTGCTACTTAAGCACTTAACGCTGCTTCGTACATCTGCCCCAATACATCTGCCCCATGTGCAAGGTGATAATGCACCAGCCAATCAGCTCCTACCACCAATTTACATATTGTAGCTGATTGGCTGGTACATTATCACCTTGCAGATAATGGGGCAGATGTATTAAGCAGCCTTAAGTGCAAAAATGCACTTAACGCTGGTTAACTGGGGGGGATTACGTCTGTCCCTAATGTATTACTAGCGCACCTAACGTGCGCTAGTGACAGCCCGCCGAGTTACGCTCGGCGGGGCTGTCCCTGCAATCCCCCCCAGGGATTAACGGCCGGGGCGATGTATTAACAGCCTTCAAGGCGTTAATTCGCCCCGGCCGCTTCGCCAGCTCAGGGCTAGCGTTGTCCTATCCCCCACTATGGGGACAACGCTAGCCCTGCGTCTGGCTTGGGCTGCGCTGGAGATCTCGCGGTTTTTGCGAGATCTCGCGCATGCCCAGTAAGCCGGGCAGGGGGGGCGACGGGGAGTGCGCATGTGCGGGGCGGCGAGGGAGCCGATAAGGAGAGCCGTTAACGCTGGGCATAACGGCTCTCCTTATCGGCTTGGGGGATGTTAATACATCTCCCCATAACGGGTGCCCGCTTCTCCTCGTTATGCAGGAGAAGCGGGACTCGTTATTTCACAAACGTTACAAGCCTAATGATACATCTGCCCCAATGTTCTTTATGGGGATAGATATCCCTTCTCCAGGCTACATACATTTACCCCACAGTGCACAGACTAATCAGACGTCATTTTTCTTACAGTAAGTGTAACTGAGGGGTGATTCTGGCTGGCTCAGTGAGCACCAGAGATGCAGAAATGCGGACGGTGGAAGGATACATTATCATACAGTACCTGTCTTATCATACATACATAGGTGGAGGGATACATTATCATATAGTACCTGTCCTATCATACATACATAGGTGGAGGGATACATTGTCATACAGTACCTGTCCTATCATACATACATAAGTGGAGGGATACATTATCATACAGTGTACCTGTCCTATCATACATACATAGGTGGACGGATACATTATCACACAGTACCTGTCTTATCATACATACTGTAGGTGGAAGGATACATTATCATACAGTACCTGTCTTATCATACATACATAAGTGGAAGGATACATTATCATACAGTACCTGTCTTATCATACATACATACATAGGTGGAGGGATACATTATCACGCAGTACCTGTCTTATCATACATACATAAGTGGAAGGATACATTATCATACAGTACCTGTCTTATCATACATACATAGGTGGAGGGATACATTATCACGCAGTACCTGTCTTATCATACATACATAAGTGGAAGGATACATTATCATACAGTACCTGTCCTATCATACATACATAGGTGGACGGATACATTATCACACAGTACCTGTCTTATCATACATACTGTAGGTGGAGGGATACATTGTCATACAGTACCTGTCTTATCATACATACTGTAGGTGGAAGGATACATTATCATACAGTACCTGTCTTATCATACATACATAAGTGGAAGGATACATTATCATACAGTACCTGTCTTATCATACATACATAGGTGGAGGGATACATTATCATACAGTACCTGTCTTATCATACATACATAGGTGGAGGGATACATTATCATACAGTACCTGTCTTATCATACATACATAGGTGGAGGGATACATTGTCATACAGTACCTGTCCTATCATACATACATACTGTAGGTGGAGGGATACATTGTCATACAGTACCTGTCCTATCATACATACATAGGTGGAGGGATACATTATCATACAGTACCTGTCCTATCATACATACATAGGTGGAGGGATACATTATCATACAGTACCTGTCCTATCATACATACATAGGTGGAGGGATACATTATCATACAGTACCTGTCCTATCATACATACATACTGTAGGTGGAGGGATACATTATCATACAGTACCTGTCCTATCATACATACATAGGTGGAGGGATACATTATCATACAGTACCTGTCCTATCATACATACATACATAGGTGGAGGGATACATTATCATACAGTACCTGTCTTATCATACATACATAGGTGGAGGGATACATTGTCATACAGTACCTGTCCTATCATACATACATAGGTGGAGGGATACATTATCATACAGTACCTGTCCTATCATACATACATAGGTGGAGGGATACATTGTCATACAGTACCTGTCTTATCATACATACATAGGTGGAGGGATACATTATCATACAGTACCTGTCCTATCATACATACATACATAGGTGGAGGGATACATTGTCATACAGTACCTGTCTTATCATACATACATAGGTGGATGGATACATTACCATACAGTACCTGTCCTATCATACATACATAGGTGGAGGGATACATTGTCATACAGTACCTGTCCTATCATACATACATACATACTGTAGGTGGAGGGATACATTGTCATACAGTACCTGTCCTATCATACATACATACATACATAGGTGGAGGGCTACATTATCATACAGTACCTGTCTTATCATACATACATAGGTGGAGGGATACATGTTCATACAGTACCTGTCCTATCATACATACATACATAGGTGTAGGGATACATTGTCATATAGTACCTGACCTATCATACATACATACTGTAGGTGGAGGGATACATTATCATACAGTACCTGTCCTATCATACATACATAGGTGGATGGATACATTGTCATACAGTACCTGTCCTATCATACATACATAGGTGGAGGGATACATTATCATACAGTACCTGTCTTATCATACATACATAGGTGGAGGGATACATTGTCATACAGTACCTGTCCTATCATACATACATAGGTGGAGGGATACATTATCATACAGTACCTGTTTTATCATACATACATACATAGGTGGAGGGATACATTATCATACAGTACCTGTTTTATCATACATACATAGGTGGAGGGATACATTATCATACAGTACCTGTCCTATCATACATACATAGGTGGAGGGATACATTATCATACAGTACCTGTCCTATCATACATACATAGGTGGAGGGATACATTATCATACAGTACCTGCCCTATCATACATACATACATAGGTGGAGGGATACATTGTCATACAGTACCTGTCCTATCATACATACATAGGTGGAGGGATACATTATCATACAGTACCTGTTTTATCATACATACATAGGTGGAGGGATACATTATCATACAGTACCTGTCCTATCATACATACATAGGAGGAGGGATACATTATCATACAGTACCTGTCCTATCATACATACATAGGTGGACGGATACATTATCATACAGTACCTGTCTTATCATACATACATACATAGGTGGAGGGATACATTGTCATACAGTACCTGTCCTATCATACATACATAGGTGGAGGGATACATTATCATACAGTACCTGTCCTATCATACATACATAGGTGGAGGGATACATTATCATACAGTACCTGTCCTATCATACATACATAGGTGGAGGGATACATTGTCATACAGTACCTGTCCTATCATACATACATAGGTGGAGGGATACATTATCATACAGTACCTGTCCTATCATACATACATAGGTGGAGGGATACATTATCATACAGTACCTGTCCTATCATACATACATACTGTAGGTGGAGGGATACATTATCATACAGTACCTGTCCTATCATACATACATAGGTGGAGGGATACATTATCATACAGTACATGTCCTATCATACATACATAGGTGGAGGGATACATTATCATACAGTACCTGTCCTATCATACATACATAGGTGGATGGATACATTATCATACAGTACCTGTCCTATCATACATACATACTGTAGGTGGAGGGATACATTATCATACAGTACCTGTCCTATCATACATACATAGGTGGAGGGATACATTATCATACAGTACCTGTCCTATCATACATACATAGGTGGAGGGATACATTGTCATACAGTACCTGTCCTATCATACATACATAGGTGGAGGGATACATTATCATACAGTACCTGTCCTATCATACATACATAGGTGGAGGGATACATTATCATACAGTACCTGTCTTATCATACATACATAGGTGGAGGGATACATTATCATACAGTACCTGTCCTATCATACATACATACATACATAGGTGGAGGGATACATTATCATACAGTACCTGTCCTATCATACATACATACATAGGTGGAGGAATACATTATCATATAGTACCTGTCCTATCATACATACATACTGTAGGTGGAGGGATACATTGTCATACAGTACCTGTCCTATCATACATACATAGGTGGAGGGATACATTATCATACAGTACCTGTCCTATCATACATACATAGGTGGAGGGATACATTATCATATAGTACCTGTCCTATCATACATACATAGGTGGAGGGATACATTATCATACAGTACCTGTCCTATCATACATACATACTGTAGGTGGAGGGATACATTATCATACAGTACCTGTCCTATCATACATACATAGGTGGAGGGATACATTATCATACAGTACCTGTCCTATCATACATACATACATAGGTGGAGGGATACATTATCATACAGTACCTGTCTTATCATACATACATAGGTGGAGGGATACATTGTCATACAGTACCTGTCCTATCATACATACATAGGTGGAGGGATACATTATCATACAGTACCTGTCCTATCATACATACATAGGTGGAGGGATACATTGTCATACAGTACCTGTCTTATCATACATACATAGGTGGAGGGATACATTATCATACAGTACCTGTTCTATCATACATACATACATAGGTGGAGGGATACATTGTCATACAGTACCTGTCCTATCATACATACATAGGTGGATGGATACATTACCATACAGTACCTGTCCTATCATACATACATAGGTGGATGGATACATTGTCATACAGTACCTGTCCTATCATACATACATACTGTAGGTGGAGGGATACATTATCATACAGTACCTGTCCTATCATACATACATACATAGGTGGAGGGCTACATTATCATACAGTACCTGTCCTATCATACATACATAGGTGGAGGGATACATTATCATACAGTACCTGTCCTATCATACATACATAGGTGGAGGGATACATTATCATACAGTACATGTCCTATCATACATACATAGGTGGAGGGATACATTATCATACAGTACCTGTCCTATCATACATACATAGGTGGAGGGATACATTGTCATACAGTACCTGTCCTATCATACATACATAGGTGGACGGATACATTATCATACAGTACCTGTCCTATCATACATACATAGGTGGAGGGATACATTATCATACAGTACCTGTCCTATCATACATACATAGGTGGAGGGATACATTGTCATACAGTACCTGTCTTATCATACATACATACATAGGTGGAGGGATACATGTTCATACAGTACCTGTCCTATCATACATACATAGGTGGATGGATACATTACCATACAGTACCTGTCCTATCATACATACATAGGTGGAGGGATACATTGTCATATAGTACCTGACCTATCATACATACATACTGTAGGTGGAGGGATACATTATCATACAGTACCTGTCCTATCATACATACATAGGTGGATGGATACATTGTCATACAGTACCTGTCCTATCATACATACATACATAGGTGGAGGGATACATTATCATACAGTACCTGTCTTATCATACATACATAGGTGGAGGGATACATTGTCATACAGTACCTGTCCTATCATACATACATAGGTGGAGGGATACATTATCATACAGTACCTGTCTTATCATACATACATAGGTGGAGGGATACATTGTCATACAGTACCTGTCCTATCATACATACATAGGTGGAGGGATACATTATCATACAGTACCTGTCTTATCATACATACATAGGTGGAGGGATACATTGTCATACAGTACCTGTCCTATCATACATACATACTGTAGGTGGAGGGATACATTATCATACAGTACCTGTCTTATCATACATAGGTGGAGGGATACATTATCATACAGTACCTGCCCTATCATACATACATACATAGGTGGAGGGATACATTGTCATACAGTACCTGTCCTATCATACATACATAGGTGGAGGGATACATTATCATACAGTACTTGTCCTATCATACATACATAGGTGGAGGGATACATTATCATACAGTACCTGTTTTATCATACATACATAGGAGGAGGGATACATTATCATACAGTACCTGTCCTATCATACATACATAGGTGGAGGGATACATTGTCATACAGTACCTGTCCTATCATACATACATAGGTGGACGGATACATTATCATACAGTACCTGTCTTATCATACATACATACATACATAGGTGGAGGGATACATTGTCATACAGTACCTGTCCTATCATACATACATAGGTGGAGGGATACATTATCATACAGTACCTGTCCTATCATACATACATAGGTGGAGGGATACATTATCATACAGTACCTGTCCTATCATACATACATAGGTGGAGGGATACATTGTCATACAGTACCTGTCCTATCATACATACATAGGTGGAGGGATACATTATCATACAGTACCTGTCCTATCATACATACATAGGTGGAGGGATACATTATCATACAGTACCTGTCCTATCATACATACATAGGTGGAGGGATACATTGTCATACAGTACATGTCCTATCATACATACATAGGTGGAGGGATACATTATCATACAGTACCTGTCCTATCATACATACATAGGTGGAGGGATACATTATCATACAGTACCTGTCCTATCATACATACATAGGTGGAGGGATACATTATCATACAGTACCTGTCCTATCATACATACATAGGTGGATGGATACATTATCATACAGTACCTGTCCTATCATACATACATAGGTGGAGGGATACATTATCATACAGTACCTGTCCTATCATACATACATAGGTGGAGGGATACATTGTCATACAGTACCTGTCCTATCATACATACATAGGTGGAGGGATACATTATCATACAGTACCTGTCCTATCATACATACATAGGTGGAGGGATACATTGTCATACAGTACCTGTCCTATCATACATACATAGGTGGAGGGATACATTATCATACAGTACCTGTCCTATCATACATACATAGGTGGAGGGATACATTGTCATACAGTACCTGTCCTATCATACATACATAGGTGGAGGGATACATTGTCATACAGTATCTGTCCTATCATACATACCTAGGTGGAGGGATACATTATCATACAGTACCTGTCTTATCATACATACATAGGTGGAGGGATACATTATCATACAGTACCTGTCCTATCATACATACATACATACATAGGTGGAGGGATACATTATCATACAGTACCTGTCCTATCATACATACATACATAGGTGGAGGAATACATTATCATATAGTACCTGTCCTATCATACATACATACATACTGTAGGTGGAGGGATACATTGTCATACAGTACCTGTCCTATCATACATACATAGGTGGAGGGATACATTGTCATACAGTACCTGTCCTATCATACATACATAGGTGGACGGATACATTATCATATAGTACCTGTCCTATCATACATACATAGGTGGAGGGATACATTATCATATAGTACCTGTCCTATCATACATACATAGGTGGAGGGATACATTATCATACAGTACCTGTCCTATCATACATACATAGGTGGAGGGATACATTATCATATAGTACCTGTCCTATCATACATACATAGGTGGAGGGATACATTATCATACAGTACCTGTCCTATCATACATACATAGGTGGAGGGATACATTGTCATACAGTACCTGTCTTATCATACATACATAGGTGGAGGGATACATTATCATACAGTACCTGTCCTATCATACATACATAGGTGGAGGGATACATTAGCATACAGTACCTGTCCTATCATACATACATAGGTGGAGGGATACATTATCATACAGTACCTGTCTTATCATACATACATACTGTAGGTGGATGGATACATTGTCATACAGTACCTGTCCTATCATACATACTGTAGGTGGAGGGATACATTGTCATACAGTACCTGTCCTATCATACATACATAGGTGGAGGGATACATTGTCATATAGTACCTGTCTTAGCATTGCTGTGAATGACATCAGTCTGAGCCTCATTGTGAGAATCTCTCCTGCTTTTCCAAATGTGAATCCCTGTGACAAGGTGAAAGAACAATATTATGTGCGTCTATGCAGTGGCTTCTATCATTTCAATGTGCATGAAACATCATATATCCATGAGGGATTGTTATTCTATATATCACCAGAACACCCCACGTGCTTTACCCTATGATGCAATTCTTCGTCCTTTTTGAAATATACTTTATTTAACTAAAAAACTGTATTGTAACTGCACACGCCCTCCTTCATTATAACCAAGTCACTGACATAATGCAGCCCTAGTGACCAGCATCTGCATACCCCAGTGACCAGCTTCCATATAATGCAGCCCCAGTGACCAGCATCTGCATACCCCAGTGACCAGCTTCCATATAATGCAGCCCCAGTGAACAGCATCCATACATCCCCAGTGACCAGCATCCATACATCCCCAGAGACCAGCATCCATACATCCCCAGTGACCAGCAGCCCTACAACCCCAATGACCAACAACCATACAACTCTAGTGACCAGTTCAATATAACCCTAGTGACTAGCAGTTATACAGTACAATCCCAGTGATCAGCATCCATACAATCCCAGTGATCAGCATCCATACAACCCCAGTGATCAGTAGCCATACAACCCCAGTGATCAGCATCCATACAATCCCAGTGATCAGCATCCATACAATCCCAGTGATCAGCATCCATACAACCCCAGTGATCAGTAGCCATACAACCCCAGTGATCAGCATCCATACAACCCCAGTGATCAGCATCCATACAACCCCAGTGATCAGCATCCATACAACCCCAGTGATCAGCATCCATACAACCCCAGTGATCAGCATCCATACAACCCCAGTGATCAGCATCCATACAACCCCAGTGATCAGTAGCCATACAACCCCAGTGATCAGCATCCATACAACCCCAGTGATCAGCATCCATACAACCCCAGTGATCAGCATCCATACAACCCCAGTGATCAGCATCCATACAACCCCAGTGATCAGCATCCATACAACCCCAGTGATCAGTAGCCATACAACCCCAGTGATCAGCATCCATACAACCCCAGTGATCAGCATCCATACAACCCCAGTGATCAGCATCCATACAACCCCAGTGATCAGCATCCATACAACCCCACTGTTCAGCAGCCATACAATCCCAGTGATAAACATCCATACAACCCTAGTGACTAGCAGTTATACAATTCGAGTGACCAGCCTCCATACAAGCCCAGTAAATACCATCATATAGTGCAGACTCAATGACCAGCATCCATACAACCCTAGTGAATAGCAGCCCCCAAACTCCACTGACCAGCATTATATGAGGGGCCTGACAAGCTGTGAAGGGCCATTTCTCCTCATTTTTCCATATCCCTATGACTTTAACCCTTGTCAGCCCTGAACATACTAACTTCCTGTTTCTTCCTTTCATGAAAACCAATCAGACAGATACTGTAAGTGGGCTGCCCGTAGATTCATACGCTCGGCTCTGGAGAACATGCACTATGAAAACACACGGGATACGTCCACAAAACTGACCTACATTCAACTCGGCCTCAACCCCTCAATGTAATTATTTCTCCTGAGATTATTCCCGCTCCTCATCCACCCTCATGCCTAATAACAGGACAGGTGCAAGACACAGGAGGTACCAACCTGAAGGAAAAATGTCACAAAAGTGACAGCTCCGATCACCAGAAATAAGAGGGAGAACATGGAGCTTTTGGATTGCATCTCCTCGGGCGGGCCGGCAAACACCTGCAAAGATAATCTACATGTACTGATAGAGATCCTGTCACATTGCACAATACAGCCTCTCGCTGCTCCCTCTGCAGGTGTGAGCTCATAGACAGACGTTCTGTGTGTCAGTGCAGGGGCGCAGTGCGAAGCTGCGCACTATGGATCTCATGTGACTGCGGCTCTTCCAACCGAGTTCTGGGGCACACTCCATGCTATCGTCTCTGTCCCACCTGCAATAGGGGACAGGACGGCCCCTACCTGGTATTGCTGCGGGAAGTGACGGCCCATCAAGTGCCAAATGGGATTAAGAACTCCCAGGGAGCAACCGGGGAAGTTCAAAGGAAAACTGGTCCGACTTTTTTTTTTTTTTTCGTAATTGGGGGTGAAAACTCCATTTTGTCACTGAGGGCCTGATTCTAGTTCACTCTTTCTGACAAAATCCTTCTTAGATGGACAAAGCTATGTGCACTGCAGGGGGGGCAGATGTAAAATGTGCAGAGAGAATTAGATTTGGGTGAGGTATTTTGTTCTGTGCAGGGTAAATACTGGCTGCTTTATTTTTACACTGCAATATAGATCTCACTTTGAAGTAAAACCCCACCCAAATCTAATTCTCTCTGCACAAGTTACATCTGCCCCACCTGCAGTGCACATGGTTTTGTCCATCTAAGAAGGATTTTGTCAAAAAAAGTGAACTAGAATAAGGCCCTGAGTGACTGGAATGAGGTCCTGGTGTGAACCGCACACATCCGAGTAACCATTGGGTGGCCGTCTTAAGAAAGTTGCCCAATTTTTACTGGCACTGTGAGGCGAGGGCTACAAAGAAATGATTCCCTTTTGCCATGTAAGTGTGTGTGTGGGGGGGGGGGGGGGGGGGGGGCCTTGCAGGTGAGTGGCAGACAGCTCTGAAGACTTGCCCTCTTTTCTGCCTTGAGTGCCACTTGCTTTCAGCAGCCTTCCAGATATTCCAGGAGGGTACTAAGTATGCCAGAGCTGTAAAACTCAGAGATTAGGCAAATATGGAATTTATGTATATCTCTGAATAGGCCACAGAGCGATAGGTCCATTAGACGTTTTGTAAAATGCTGTAATAATAGTAATAATGTAGGTGAAGGGATCAGGCTGAGGAGTTGGAGGAAGTAGTAAATAGGTCCCTAAACAAGGGAAATACGGAATGAATAATCTAAAGTTGGGGAAAACAGGTGGAGCTCTGTAGGGAATGAGTGATCAGAGCAGAGACTGGAGGATGGAGTAGGTTTGGGGGTGGTGGTTGTACAGCGGGAGAGACAAGCAGGAGTGTTTGCGGTACAAACATTACAAGGGTCTAATAAGGAGATAGCCTATAAGAGAAATCATACAATGGTTTCAAAAGGTGACTTGTCATTTGCTTTGTAGCGCTGTACATACCCCGATAATCCTGGAGAATATAATGGCAAACGCCGGCTGTGTGGCTCCGTTGATGATTGCGCTAATGACCCCCACCACAAAGTACGGCCACTCCAGCTTGTTCAGCTTCATTATCTTTAGAAAAGAGACCGGTGGCACCTTTACCGCCTGGAAAGCAGATATTGGCAAAGCGTTATAATCATTCTTGTTTATTTGGGGTTTATTAATGTGATGACAACCCCTTCACATTACTGGGGGAAGTCTGAGTCGCTCGGAAGCTAATTTACGACATTAATGCAAGTAGTTGTTCACCTAATGCGGGTGCGTACGAGCCGAAACCAGCGCCTGCTACTCGTTTCATACCGGCTGCCTCAGCCGCCCCATCGTAAGTGCAAGAGTTCTATCAGAAGCCTTTCCCAGCATGCATCACTTTAGGTGGCCATACATTAGAATGATTTTGGAATCTAAACTCCCCAGCAGCTTCTCAGACACACAATAGATCGTAAGATTTGCAGCTCCAGCATACTGGTCATTAGACGCATCTTCAGGTCATGTGTCAGCAAGTTAAGGCCCCATACACTACGTGATTTGGGCCCGATTTTCACCCGATTACGTCTTATCGGGATGAGAAATTGGGTGAAAGCAGTCCAAATCGCAAGTGTATGATATCCAATCCGATCCGATGCGCAGCCGAATAGGAGGCCGTTGATTGACTGACAGAGCTCTCTCAGCCAATCAGCGGCTGCCCAGTCTTTTGAATAGGATTTTTTCAATTCTGCACACGTGCGCTGTGTGCATAAACTCCCAGGCAGTGATTGGTGCGTCTCAGAAACCAGCGCAGATATGCTGCCACATGAAGGAACAGAAGTCTCACTATTACTGCAGCGGACACATGCTACAGGGAACTCACCTCATCTTTGTCATCCTCCTCTTCCTCGTACCTTGTGTCTTCCTTCACCGATCCTTTCCTAATGCTGCTATGGCGACTGGATTTCCTCCTCACTAGTTTTGTGTCAGTGTATTTGGGAGAATCTTCAATCTCTTTAGATTTCTCTTCTATGTAGCCATCTCTGTCTTTCCCTGCTTCTAATGACTGCAGTGACACAAAGTAACACAATGTTAGGTTGTCTGACGATGGGAAAGCACATACGCAGGAGGGGATGCCGTCATTAGGTCTACAGTGTCTGAGTCCACAGTTAAAAAGGTTGACTAAAGGTTGATGTGCATTACATTGACATGGTCAAAAGGTCGACATAAGCAAAATGTAGACATGGGTTTTTCGTGATTTCTTTTTTAAAATCAACTTCACGGTCAAATGGCAGCGAGCCATGTAAGGGGATGCAGTACACTTATACGAAGCAGGAGAAGAATCATGGGTGGGGGAGGGGCGGGAGGCCCCTTTATGTGTGGTCCCACTTACTTGCTGCTTGAAATCGCCAGTACACGCTGCCGCTGTGACAGAGGGGGTTATTCAGGTTGATTCGCAAGGCTGCGAATTCGCATCTTTGCGAGTCCACCAAACCCCGCCCGGCGAACGCACGCCCCACCGCCGCCCCAGCAAAGTGCGGCTTCGCCCGCACAGCAGCGAATGGATGTTTTGCATAAACATCCATTCGCTTTGCTGGGGTGTCCGCCCACATCATTCGATGATCACCGACCATCGAATGATGTTTAGTGTGCACGCTTATATAAGCGACTTTTGAGTTACTTACATTTGCGTGCACACTGGCGTGATATGGGCGGGCAGCTGACATCCGGTGATGTCAGCTACCCGCCCCCCACACCCGCGTCACTGCCTCATTACCATGAGAACGCCCAGCATATGGTAATGGGCCAGCCCGGCGCTCCCCGCCCATCTCCGACCCCCCTCGCTGCCATGGGTGCGTGCACCCGGCGACCCGAAACGTTGCTGTGGGTGCACGCACCATGCGCAGGAACACGCCTGCGCATGCGCAGACGCACAACATCGGTACTGCGTGCAAATGTGCGCAGTACCGATTCAATCTGAATAAGGCCCAGAATCTCCTGCTGAACATGGGGACAATGCAGCCATTTTCCCTGTGATTTCTGTAGTGCGCACGCTCCATGTTCCTGGTAATATCTTACAGAGAAGTAAGTATTGGGAACAGGGTGGTCCTTCCTGGACCCAGATCAGCGCTTACTGAGCGATATTGTTCACATTATCGTCTAGTGTGTACACTCAATATCATTGCACTGGCATTGACAAGTGTGTACCACTGCCCGCACCCCCTCCCCCCCCCCCCCCCCCCCCCCCGCCGGGTCCCTGTCACTGCTAATATCGGCATCGGTGGGGGACTCGTGGGTACGTGGCTAATGTTTTCTGATTTTTTTAACACCAAACCCCCCTTTTTTTTGTGTGTGTGAAGTTGAATGTTTGCTTTTAATAAAAAAATGAATCTTAGGCAATGAAATATGTGCTGTATTTTTAGGTAAACAGAATGCATCCCCTTTTTTTATACATTTTTTTAAAAAATGACCTTCCACGGCCTTAAAATGTGTATCTTATAGTGTAGCTTTTACCATAGAATCATTGATAGTGAAGACAACCATAACTTGTTGGAAATGTTGAATACAGTATTTTATGTTTTATCCCCAGTGGACCACAAGAGGGCGCCATTCCACTATAATCTATAAAGGCTCTTTTCTAACTGCTGAGAAGCAATTTATTAGGAGTTACTTGCCTGTAAGGAAGGGAGCGATCGCACTGATCAAACGCCTCCTGTAACTGACTCTGGCAGATGGATACACGGAGCCCCCTGTGCAGGCCACTTCCTAGCGCACAGTAATTGCTAAGGTTATTTTTATATAGGGGGCACACCCCCCTCATTAGGCCACGCCCCCTTCATTACCGGGGCCCGGGCAAGCTCTGCCCTGACCATGATCTTATTTACTCCCAGTGAAATTCAAAAGCTAATAAGTTTTTATAACTACATTAGTTTATACAAGGTACAGTAGATAAGCATTTCATTTACTGCTGTACCTCCCAAGACCCAGGTCAAAGTTTGTGGCCCCTACCCATGTAATATCATCATCTCACAACAGCCGCAACATTATTACTGGTCCCGGTATCATCATTCGTATGCTGTCATTATAAATGACAGGAAGCAGAGGGAACCTGCCTTATTCAGTGTGTGATCTCAGGGGTGCGGGGAACACCAGACACATAAGGTAGGGGAATAACTATTCTTGCTGATAATAGGGAAGGTTGTGCCGATACTGTAAGGCAGAAGCATCAGCAGCCACCATTATTAAGGCAGCCCTTGGCGAGTGATATTTCCGAGCAGCGCGTCAAGACACAGACTCCAGAGCTGCATTGAGTATGTTAGTCCCTACCCTGTAAGAAAGGTCCTGCTACTGTCTGTAATAGAGCCACATCATGGACCATCTGCCACTTTGCAGAGTTGGAGTCCACTATGCTCTTTCTGCAGCATGGGGATTGGACCCCACACTTCATGCAAGTCCCTTTACCCCTAACATCAGACTACTGGCCCAATACAAATCACCTCTCCTACTCAAAGCTGGACCTCTCCCCTCTTTGCCAGACCTTTGTGTTGTACTACCTGCAGCCAGACTCACTGCCTTGGATCCGCAGTCTGGGATTCTGTTCCGTAGCCCTCCCACGCAGTCACCTGTTCCTCTTGGTGTCTTGTGTCTGATTGCATTCACCCTCATTACCCTCAGTACTACTGGTGACTTGTGTTTCATTATATTCAGCTGTATTACCTTAAACCTCCCAGTGCCTCCTTCTTCATTTCAATATGCCATGGTATCCTCTAGTCCAGTGGTTCCCAACCTTTGTTCTCTCCCGTACCCCTTGATTAGGCTTTTTATCGAAGAGTACCCCCTCCTCTCAATTTGAAATATAGACAGTACTTGAGTGGAGTGGAAGTGAGCGGTATGCGTATCCTTATGCATGTCCTTATATTAAGGAGTTACGGACAGGAATCGTGCCCTTCCATGTCTAGCCGCTGGTTGTGTATTGTCTCCAGGGTTCCCACTTACACCTGTAGTATTAATGCTGCTGCTTCCTCCACCCATGTCAGTGCAGATGATTGCTGATGTCTGAGGGCAGCATGGGAAGCTCCCCGTGGATTGCTGGTCAGGCAAAAGCACAAGGAAACACTGATGACGCTGAAGACAGAACCATAAGTGACATAACATGGTTCTTCTTCATGGCAATGGGTCTTCTTCTGCCATCGAAATACTTTTTTTCATCTTCCGCCATTACCAATATTATTTTCGAGTACCCCCAACTGGTATGCAGAGTACCCCCAGGGGTACTAGTACCCCAGGTTGGGAACCACTGCTCTAGTCTCTTGGTGCCTCGTACAGTCACAGCACTCCAGGCACCCTGGGCCTCCATATACTCTAACATATTATTCTCTCACATTCCCACTTTCCATTTACTCCATCTCCTTAAAGCTACTCCAATACTCAGGGGTATATGTATTAAGCTTGGTGAAGTGATAAAGTGTCTGGTTTTTATCACTGGCCAATCAGCTCCTAACTGTAATTTTTCAAACCAAGCCTGTAACTTCACAGTTATGAGCTGATTGGCCGGTGATAAAAACCAGACACTTTATCACTTCACCGAGCTTAATAAATCTGGCCCTCAGTGCCTCTATCCATGTACCTTATGCCTCACTACAACTATCTGTACAGCCTCCGTATCACTTTCCTGAAGGTCATGTCTGGTGCTTACTCAGAAGGCTATGACATTATTGGTGTCAGCAGTAAATCCCTACATCCTTGAAGGAGTTACTTTTACTACTTCAAGACTCAGTGAATCTATTTAAGTACCTCGTGCCTCACTTTAACTATCTGTATATCCTACTTATCAAACATGGTCCTGATGGTTGCGTAGGGCACTTACTGTACTTGGGAGGCCATGACATGTGTGGTGTCCTCAGTACATCCCATAATCCTTATCGGAGTCCAGGGAGAAAGCCGGCACTATGCGGGGGTTCCACACCAAACCACCATTGACCGCCCCGGATCCATAATATTCCTGAGGTTCCTGGCCACATGTGCAGCAGCACAGTATATACTAGATAGGTCTGTATGACAGTTGTACTCTCTGATTAATGTTCCACCCACCTGCATGGTGACCAGCTTATAGTAAATCCCTTCTCTCTGCATGAGCTCACTGTGGCTTCCCTGCTCCACAATGACCCCCTCATGAAATCCAGCGATAGTGTCTGCGTTTCGGATGGTTGACAAGCGGTGGGCGATGACGATGGTGGTCCGGCCTTCCCTAGCCTGTAAGGAAAAGGAAGACTTCTGGTTATCGAAACTTGATTTGAGGTTCCCAACTGAATCATGGAGAGTTCTACACATCAAAACACACAGTGAGGATTGTCCTATCCGACCATGGGGGTCCATGTACTTAGTCTTGGAGAGATAAAGTACCAGCCAATTAGCTCTTAACTGTCACCATTCAAACACAGATTGTAACATCAGAGTTAGGAGCTGATTCCCTGGTACTTTACCTCCATCCACTTTATCTCTCCCCAAGGATTATTACATTCCTTATTTAGTATAATTGGCTTCCATACAATGAGATTAGTTTTCCTGTGTAGAATTTAGGAAAAACACAATACATGAATATTTCAGTGAATGAAGACATTGAAAAGTCGACAGATAGATGTAGTTGGAGATAGATGTAGTTGGGGATAGATGTAGTTGGGGATAGAGGTAGTTGGGGATAGATGTAGTTGGGGATAGATGTAGTTGGAGATAGATGTAGTTGGGGATAGATGTAGTTGGGGATAGAGGTAGTTGGGGATAGATGTAGTTGGGGATAGATGTAGTTGGGGATAGATGTAGTTGGGGATAGATGTAGTTGGAGATAGATGTAGTTGGGGATAGAGGTAGTTGGATATAGATGTAGTTGGGGATAGATGTAGTTGGGGATAGATGTAGTTGGGGATAGATGTAGTTGGAGATAGATGTAGTTGGATATAGATGTAGTTGGGGATAGATGTAGTTGGGGATAGATGTAGTTGGGGATAGATGTAGTTGGGGATAGATGTAGTTGGGGATAGATGTAGTTGGATATAGATGTAGTTGGGGATAGATGTAGTTGGGGATAGATGTAGTTGGGGATAGATGTAGTTGGGGATAGATGTAGTTGGGGATAGATGTAGTTGGATATAGATGTAGTTGGGGATAGATGTAGTTGGGGATAGATGTAGTTGGAGATAGATGTAGTTGGATATAGATGTAGTTGGGGATAGATGTAGTTGGAGATAGATGTAGTTGGAGATAGATGTAGTTGGAGATAGATGTAGTTGGGGATAGATGTAGTTGGGGATAGATGTAGTTGGGGATAGATGTAGTTGGGGATAGATGTAGTTGGAGATTGATGTAGTTGGGGATAGATGTAGTTGGGGAGAGATGTAGTTGGGGAGAGATGTAGTTGGGGAGAGATGTAGTTGGGGATAGATGTAGTTGGGGATAGATGTAGTTGGGGATAGATGTAGTTGGGGATAGATGTAGTTGGAGATAGATGTAGTTGGAGATAGATGTAGTTGAGGATAGATGTAGTTGAGGATAGATGTAGTTGGAGATAGATGTAGTTGGGGATAGAGGTAGTTGGGGATAGAGGTAGTTGGGGATAGAGGTAGTTGGGGATAGAGGTAGTTGGGGATAGAGGTAGTTGGAGATAGAGGTAGTTGGGGATAGAGGTAGTTGGGGATAGAGGTAGTTGGGGATAGAGGTAGTTGAGGATAGATGTAGTTGGGGATAGATGTAGTTGGGGATAGAGGTAGTTGGAGATAGAGGTAGTTGGGGATAGAGGTAGTTGGGGATAGAGGTAGTTGGGGATAGATGTAGTTGGGGATAGAGGTAGTTGGAGATAGAGGTAGTTGGGGATAGAGGTAGTTGGGGATAGAGGTAGTTGGGGATAGATGTAGTTGGGGATAGATGTAGTTGGGGATAGAAGTAGTTGGGGATAGATGTAGTTGGGGATAGATGTAGTTGGAGATAGATGTCATTGGGGATAGATGTAGTTGGAGATAGATGTAGTTGGGGATAGATGTAGTTGGGGATAGAAGTAGTTGGAGATAGATGTCATTGGGGATAGATGTAGTTGGGGATAGAAGTAGTTGGGGATAGATGTAGTTGGGGATGGATGTAGTTGGAGATAGATGTACTGTAGTTGGGGATAGATGTAGTTGGATATAGATGTAGTTGGGGATTCTTACTGAATGCTACTATACAAGCTGTTATGACCACTTGTGTTACGCTATAGTTAATGTAGCCATGAAATGCTGCTCAGGGAGACTCTTATTTAACACATGTGATTCCGTGATCTACTGTAGTACCTTATCCAGGGCCGCCTGCACGACAGATTCACTCTCAGTGTCCAATGCAGAAGTGGCCTCATCAAGGAGGAGAATTTTGGGGTTGCGAACCAGCGCCCTTGCGATAGCGATCCTCTGTTTCTGCCCTCCGCTCAGTTGCGCTCCTCTCGCTCCTACCAGGGTGTCGTATTTCTGAAAATATATACTTACATCACTAAACAAGGACATAGACTACATACAGTAACCGGTCTACAAAGATCCATCATATAGCTGTCGCTATGGGCAAAAAAGGTGCCGGAGGACCTCCAGGCAGTTGGGATTCTGATGGTCAGTAGACCAATGTCAGAATCCTGACTGTTAAAAGCCCGACTTACAAGGCTACTCTCTCTTGTGGGGGTCCACGACTGGGATACTCGCATGGCGAAAACGCTGGGCGTTCCCATGGTAATCGCCGGGTGACGAGGGCGCTGAGGGTGGGCAGCTGACATCACCGGATGTCAGCTGCCTGCTCATTTCAGTCAAAAAGTGACCATCGAAAGATAAGGGTGTTCCCCTGCAGGCTGTGAATAGATGTTTATGTTAAACATCCATTTGCAGCCAGTGCATGCGAACACACGCTGTGAATGGGTTGTGGCCTGGCCACCATTCGCAAAGCGGAGCTCGGTGGACTTGCAAGGCTGTGAATTTCGCAGCATTGCGAATCAACCAGAATAACCCCATATACAGTATACAAGTGTCATAAATGACATTAATCAGCACAGTCTCCTTGTGCATCCTAGTCGCATTGCGTCTTGACTAAGATGCATTTTCAACAAAAAGACTCCCGACGCTAGCAGATTTGCACAGGACCTGGCGACTAACTTGCACCAGCCTTCTAGCGATGAATGGCGTATTGATGCTATAGATGTATGGGGACCAGATACTACCCTGTATAAAAAGGGGCATGGAAGGTAGGGACACCAAAATAATGATGCCACTATACAAGGCACTGGTTAGACCTCATCTAGAATTTGGAGTACAATTTTGGGCTCCTCAATACAAAAAGGACATTATAGAACTGGAAATAGTTCAGAGAAGGGAACCGAGCTAATAAAAGGGTTGGAGTCATTAAACTATGAGGACAGATATGCCGAATTAGGAAGGTTTACACTGGAAGAGAGAGACGTTTACAGGGAGAAATGCTTAACATGTACAAATATATCAGGGGACGACTGTCAGACACTCTACTTTGAGGTTGGAGACCAGGACACGTGGGCATGAGCTCAGGCTGGAGGAAAGAAGATTTCGTACCCTTCAAAGGAAAAGCATTTTTACGGCATTCTCTTCCAGAAGAAGTGGTGTCGGGAGACACAATAAATACATTAAAATTAAGGTTGGACAAGTATTTATTGGATACAAACATCCAGGGGTACAACCGATAAACATTGTTTAGCCCAAAGTGGAATCGAATTTAAAAAATTCAAAAGGAGATTTAACATCTAGACAACACCCTCTAAGGCAGGCATGTCCAAGCTGCGGCCCTCCATATGTTGTGAAACTACACATCCCAGCATGCTTGCCATAGTATTGCTATAAGGGAATTCTAAAACTATTGCAAGGCATGCTGGGATGTGTAGTTTCACAACAGCTGGAGGGCCGCAGGTTGGACATGCCTGCTCTAAGGGGTCCTAAAAAAAGGTTGAACTTGATGCTTCCGACGCCGCAGGCACTGTTAAGCACGCCCCACCCACACCTATTAGACTATGCAATAGGAATCCAGGAGGTGGGCTTAATAGTGTATAATGGTTTACATCTAGAAAGCATTTTTAGATTCAAAAATATTATAAAACATTACATACATTGGGCAGCTTCATGATAAAATTGTAGGCATTCGCTTCCTTGGTGGCTCGTTCAATTTCCTCCATGGTGACATCTTCCCGGCCAAAGCGGATATTCTCAGCAATCGTGGTGTCAAACAGAACGGGTTCTTGGCTCACCACACCAATCATCTCTCTTAAGTACCTGGTATTGAGATTCCGAATGTCCTGCCCATCAATAGTGATCTACAAGAAAAATACATGTTTAAAATAAAGCGGATACCGAAAAAGTAGCACAAAATATCAACTTTAACTCAAATTGTATTCTTTTTCTGCATTTTGACAGCAACATTGGAGCAATTCGCTATTATTTTTGGCCGATGTACCGAGTTTAAAAAATATATATTACGTGCACTTACCGCGCCTTCCTCAGGATCATAGAACCGTTGGATGAGTTGGACTGTTGTACTCTTGCCGCAACCGCTGCTCCCTACTAGGGCTACTGTCTTTCCAGTAGGGACTTTAAGATTCAAGCCTTTCAAAACCTTTAATGACAACATTGAAGGAATTAGTGACAACACAGATGCATGGGAAGTTAAAAAAAATTCCTGCGACTGGATTTGCAGGTGAATCCCCGATCCAGTTACATTGTTTGCAAGCTGTGCTAAGCCATTTGTAGGCTTGTAAAGGGCGGGATTCCTCTCTGGAGGGGCGGCGTATAACTGATCGATGGGCTCCGAAAATTAGCAACTGAATCAGGCCCTAAGTCTCCCCACAGCGCCCCTTATTCTAGTTGACTCGGACGGATGTGTATTTCCGGACAGGACCGAGTGTTCTTAGCCCCGCCTACAGTACGGACCGCTCACACCGTCCGAACGCGGTAAGACGCTGAGCGAACGGACCACGAGTGGATGTTTCGTGTGAACACCTCCTCCATCTGTGGGAACCTCCCCCATCCTCCGATGGTCGCCGACCATCGAATGGTGCTCCAGACCACTCGGAGATGTTTCCGTATGAAAGCAGGGATATGGGCGGGCAGCTGACCTCCGGCTATGTCAGCTGTCCGACCCCCACACGTGAGTCACGGCCGCTGGGAACGGTGTTCCCAGTGTTTTCATCGGAACGCCCATGAGACGCGGGGTGTACGCATATGGTTATGAGCCCAAACAGCCCTTCACGCCCCTCTCCACCCCCTGCTCAGAGGGTTCTGACCGATCATTTTCTGCACGGAACTCACTCCGTTTTCAGACGTGCAACGCATTCGCACATGCGCAGATACGCCTCTGCACATGCGCAAATAACAAACATCGGCCGTCCAACCGCACACAAAGCCGTCCGACTCAATCAGAATAAGAGCCAGAGAACGTGTGCTAAGTAATGTGATGTCATCATTGGTTTTAAACGCTTTATTTACATGAAATAAAACGGGACTTGTTATGTACATATCTACATTAAGGGGGTTATTCTGGTCGATTTGCAAAGCTGCGAATTCGAAACCTTGCGAGTCCACCAAACCCTGCCTTGCGAATGGTGGCCTGTCCTCCAATCATTCGCAATGGCGAATATTTTGGCCCGTGTGAACGGACAAGAATCAGGCCCCTAGTGTTGTCCCTCTCTGGCCCCCGCCACTGCAGATGATTTTCTGCAGCCATAGACAGCGCTCACTGGAGGGACTTGCAATCTGGTCCTCACTTACAGTTCTATACTAATGCCGGATTGGATTCACAAACCTGAATGTCAGGTCGGGATGGATAACTAAATTTCACATTTCTGAATTCGATGTCTCCCGTAATCTTGTCGGGTTTAAATCCTCCCGTTGAAAAGCTGTCTATTTTTGGGACCTGTATGAAAAAAGTACAGTAGTTTAGCATTTATACAATACCTGTATTTACACACACTGCAGCACTTGTATATACAGTATGGCTTGCAATCTTGCTTATATAATGAACATAGTTTTATTATATATCTGGAATATAATAAACTGCATCTAACAGATACACTGTAAATAAATAACAATGGGAGGTATTCCTTTTAAAAATAACACTGTCAGAAAGATACACAAATGTCAAGACAATAAGAAGTTATGTTGCAGAAGGATGTGTGAAAGGCTGGACCAATCAGAAATGATGCCGTGGAAGGATGTGTGAAAGGCTGGACCAATCAGAAATGATGCCGTGGAAGGATGTGTGAAAGGCTGGACCAAGCAGAAATGATGCCGTGGAAGGATGTGTGAAAGGCTGGACCAATCAGAAATGATGCCGTGGAAGGATGTGTGAAAGGCTGGACCAATCAGAATTGATGCCGTGGAAGGATGTGTGAAAGGCTGGATAGGGCCCTGCGATGAGCTGCGCCTGACACCGCGTATGCGAGGTTAAGAGCTGACCCGCCGCCGACCGTACGCTGAGTGCGATCCGTAGCCCATAAGCTACAATGAGCTACCGCCACCTCGGAATGGCGGTAGCCCAGGGATGCGAAGCGCTGCTGCCCGATATTGATACATTGGCCAGCTTTGCATCCCCCATAGAAACCTATGGGGGATGCGGCCGGCGGCGGTTCAGGAGGGATCGCAGCAGGGACCGGAGATTCTTGCTGTAGTCCCTCCTACATACATTCGGGTGATACTTAATATTTGAAGCTAACCCCCAAAAACGGGGATTTAGCCGCAAATATTGAGATAAATGAGCCCTATAGACAGGACAGAACATGACCTGGGCATATATTACATTATTGGTTTGTTTTATTGTAATAAGTTTGTACATTTTTATAAAGCATTTTCTTTAGGGAGATTTTCAAATAACTTTATATTACTACTATGACTATAAATATAACTACATTATACCGCCTATAGATGTAAACTCAAAAAACTTGATTGAAATATTAAAAATGACTTACATTATCAATAATATTAAATATTGTATATGCTGCTCCCCTGGCATTTGAAAAGGCTTCAATATTGGGTGCGGCTTGTCCCACAGTAAATGCTCCAATAATCACTGCAAAGAACACCTGAAAGATGGATAAAACAACGGAACAGGAGCTTGCGATAAGTCGTAAATGAGGAGAAATGCTACATAATGTACTGTGATACACACACCTCATTCACAGTAAGATGTAATGTCTATAAACCACAGGTACAAGTTATGGTAATGTACATGTTTATACCTGCAATACAAGTGTATACCTACAGTAGGCCTTAACTGCTCCTCAGGATCTACCAACAGGTCACATTTTCCACACCACTGGTGCACAGGTGCGGTCATTACTGTCACATATTCCAGACCCCCTAGCTGGTGCACAGGTGCGGTCATTACTGTCACATTTTCCAGACCCCCTAGCTGGTGCACAGGTGCGGTCAGTACTGTCACATTTTCAAACATGTGCTGCAGTCATTCCTAACCGACAAAATCTAGATCTGGATTTACAGGTGGCCTGGAAAAAATGGACTGTTGGTAGATCTCGAGGACTGGTTTGGCCACCCCTGAACTACTGTACAATATCAATGTTCTGATGTCATTGCTTATAACGGGTATATTACAAATAATAGTCCCAGTCGCTTATTTTCATTTATTTATTTTTAACAATCTTAAAATCACAGGAAAGGGTAAGGGAGACAAAGCCAAAACGTGATGGATGGGAAGGATGGATTCATACCTCCCAACAACGAGGTCTTCAAGATCGGGACACTCACACGGCGGGGCGTCCCAACAGACCGGGAAGTATATGGAAAAACATAAAACATCTATGACCTTCTATAAGACTTCATATGGCCACGGAACCTCTCCATGAAATTAGTATAAGCAGGGCCGGCGCCACCACTAGGCAGCTCTAGGCATTTGCCTAGGGCGCCGGCACCTGGAGGGCAGCAGTTCGCCCCTTACCCCCAGCGAACTGTATAAAAAAATTGCTGCCCCGGCGTCCCTGCAGTGCTGGGGCGGTCAGGGGTGTCCGTGCCGTAGGGGTACCTAAGGCGCCGTCATGTGTATAAAGCTGTCTGCGGCCGGCGGGGTCCCTGTAGTGAATAGCAAATAACTAGCGCTATGCGCGCGGCGGCGCCGGAAGCGCTAGTCATTTGCTATTCACTACAGGGACCCCGCCGGCCGCAGCCAGCTTTATACCCATGACAGCGCCGTAGGTACCCCTACGGCACGGACACCCCTGACCGCCCCAGCACTGCAGGGACACCGGGGCAGCAATTTTTTTACACAGGTACCCCTCCCTCCCCCCGGCACCGGGGCGCCCCCACCCCGACTCGCCTGGGGCGCTCCGGTGCCTTGCACCGGCCCTGAGTATAAGAATGGAAGTGCAGAAAATCCAATCTCACTTGGGGCCTATTTAGTACTATTACCAATGGCACACCAAAACCCAACATTCCAGTGATGTGGAATGTATTCTTAGAGAACTGGGAACACTCACTAGGACAGGGGATCCAGTAAAAGACGCTCCTGTTAATAAATAAGAGAGAGAGAGAGAGAGAGCGGAGGGAGGTAGATTTCAAAACTCCTATTCTCTCAGTCAGTGGCTGCCCTATTCATTTCATTGCATAGGAGTTTGGAAATCTCCTGCCGCCTCCGGATTCTCTCTCTGTGTGCCAGCGGCAGCAGTGCAGTGGGGGTTTATGGGAGGCAGGGGTGCGGGAGATGCTGGTGTCAGGATATGGCCACATCGTTCATCATGTCTACACATGGAACAATGTGGCCATGATCTTGCAGGTTGGGTCGTTCACTTTTGCCTGATGAAGGGATCAGCAGGATCAATGATCGGACCGTCATCCAGTCCACACATGGTAATTTTTTAAACGAGCGATCATTCTGATCGGTTGGAACGGGCCATATTGTTTAAAAAATGTTACTGTGTGTGGGCACCTTAACCAGATGAAATGCACAAAGTTGGTCAATGTTGTAAGTACTCAGTGGCATAACAATGTCCAAGCGGTGGCTTCGCCAGCACCGCCGGGCGCAGGGTCTCTGCAGATTCTTTTGGCTGTGAAGACTGGACCCAGCAGTAGCATCGCAGGTGCCATATTTTTGCACGTACGTGACCGCAGCTGACAGCAGACGCACACCCCAATGACGGCAATGACACGCCTGAGTTTTTGCCATCACTCAACCGATAACACCTTCAAACGGTCACTTCCTGCCAATCCCTTTCCTATGAAATCCTCATTGGGAACAGTATCACAGCGGCACCTTGGAACAAGCGCAGTCTGCTGATCTCTTACTAGCTGGAACATGGGCCATTGCGTACAAACGTGAATTAGGCCCATTGCAGGGTGATAGCGGTAGGCTGCGATTTTGTGTCACGTGCAGAAGATATTCTGCAATAGGCTTGTGTTATATAACTATATTACTTATTTCATGAGATATCTGCTGGTTCTCCATGGTTAACAGGGCTTAATAAATACTGCGGGCCCTAGGTAGGGAGAGAGATGGAGACTTGCTGAATTGTACTGTACATAGGCCTGAGGGTATACTTCAATGTACAGCAGATGACACACAACTCTATAATGAAATTACTCCTGAAATTCATGGGTTGTGTGCTAACGCCTAATAAACTATTACGTATATTTGCATAATATAATGTATACAGCAGGCATGTCCAATGTTGGCCCTCCAGATGTTTTGAAACTACACATCCCAGTATGCTTTGCAATAGTTTTAGCATTCTCTAATAGCAAAACTGTGGCAAAGCATGCTGGGATGTGTAGTTTCACAACATCTGGAGGGCCAACGTTGGACATGCCTGGTATACAGCTTTTACTTACCGTGAGCACATTTCCAATAGAGAACTCCTTAGCTACAATCAGACTGGTACCATACCAGAAGGCCAATGCGTAGGATGCATATATCATTAAGTATGCAAATCCTATGGACACGTTGGCAGTGATGGCCTTGTTGATCCCTATCCTTTTGGCTTCTTCTAAATTCTTTTTATACCTGTAACATAGATGCAAGTCCCATAAACACTATGTAAAGGAGATATAACCATCATTCACAACAAGACTCTATTGTGATAGCGGCAGTGCCGCTGTTAGTGAGTGCCGGCACCTTTGGATCTCTTTATCTTGCCCACCAAAGGCTATGACAGTCCGAACCGCAGCAAGGACCTCCTCAGCCACCGCTCCAGCTTTGGCGTAAGCGGTCATCTCCTTGTTAGTGAACGCTGACAATATCTGTGGACAAACAATGACACATAAACAAAAAGTTACATGTTTTTGACAAAGGAAAATAAAAATAGGGAAACTCTCCCACCTTTGCCCAGAGGGCAGCCGACAGCGCCATGAGTGGACTAATTGCCAGAATAACCAACGTCAACTTCCAGCCTTTGATGAACCCAATAATAATGCCGGTCAGGAAAGTAGTTAATGACTGAATCAACAGGGCAATTTTTGAGCCAATTCCTTCATTAATTTTTTGCACATCCCTGAAAAACAAATGAAAACATATGAGGGTAGATCAATAAGTACCTGTGTTGGAAGACAGGTGGCGTTGCTGAGGGAAGTTGGTATTACTATCATGTACTACCATCTTTCAAACAACGCCATACCAACGCCACCAGGGTACCTTTTATTTGGGGTTAAGAAAAAAACGGAAAGGAACACTGTGTAAAAATGAAGGCCTTAACGGGTGTACGTGTATTATTTTTCTGATCGCTTTAGGCAAGATGATGTTTGATTTGGCGCACACAGTTAAATGTATTTCCTCCAGCAGGTAAATGATATACAGATATTATTGTGCTTCCCTTTATATGAAAACAGCAATCTGCTTTGTAACATAAGAGGAAGAAAAATCCCCAAAAATATGGAGACTATTTATCAAGGCAGGGGCGTAACTAGATATTCATAGGCCGAATACCAAAGGTTTTTAAGGGCCCCCTCAGTGGCGTAACTACTGTAAGGCAGCCCCAGCTGCTGCTTGGAGTAGCAAACAGCAGCAGGATCTGTGTGGGCGCTGGCACTCGCTCAACGCACTGACATGCTGCTGCCTGCCGCTGCTCACTATTAAAATACATCGCAGCCCTTCGCCGCCCCCCCCCCCCCCCCCCCCCCCGCCGCGATGCTGCCGCATATGTACTAACATATGCGGCTGGCATAGCGGTGCGGTGACGGAGGCCCCCCGCGATACCTGTACACCGGTGTGCGGGGGGTCTCCGTCACCTCCCTGCCGCCACGCTCTCCCCTCACGCCGGGGACAGCTATGCATGCTGTCCCCGGCGCTTCCTCCTCCCCCCTGCAGCCGGAAGGATGTCCAGCTGCTTCACTAGGGGGAGGCAGGGCTTACCTTCCGGGGTCCAGGAGGACCCTTCAGGAAGGTAAGCCAGAGGGGGGGTCGGCGAGGCGGCGGGTTTGCATCGGCGGGCGGCGAAAAGAAGCCCATAGGCTTCTATAGGGTATCACCACCCAAAGGTGGCGATACCCTTCAGTGCAGTATCATTTTTGATACATTGGAAAATGCGGTAAAACCAGGGTTTTACCGCATTTTCTATTTGATACATCTCTCCCTGACTGAGCACCGAAGGCGAGTCAGCCGCAGCGCAGTTGCACTCTTGGGAGAGACGACAAATCCCCCCACTGATTCAATTGACTGTACAAAGAGCCGGCTATTGGCTACTGTGAACAGGATGGGCGAGTGGATGGATAGGCATGCTAGGGCGGCCTGGGATGCGTCGGACCCAAGGGAAGCAGCAGTGCCTGCTAGTCACTCTTCCTCTCTCCTCCTTCAGCTTCTCTGTAATGCGTCACACACTGGGGAAACATGCTGGAGAGGGGCTGGGGGGGGCTCTTGGTTTGTTGGGGCGCCACAAACTTTTTGGCAAGGGGGAGCAAAATTTATAGTTACGCCACTGGTCCCCCTATTTAGCAACTGATGGTGATAAATATGTGTAAAACCTTACTTAAACAATAAAGATGGGCCCCCTTCAGCTCTGGGTCCCATAGCAGCTGCACTTCTTGCACTTTTGATAGTTGCAATAGACAATTATTCCTGTACCGCGCAGCTGACAAATGACGATTTGTACTCACCCTGTCAGCCTGGTGTTCAGTTCTCCTGCATCATTTACATCAAACCAGCCGATTTCCTGCCTCAGAACCGCATGGAAAAAATTATTTCTTATTTTCTTAATTTGCCGGCCACCTGCCAACGTCCAACAGGAGATCTGGATGTAAGCAGCAAGAAGCACTCCAAATCCTAGGCCCGTGTAATAATAGGCATACCTGAAGTAGAATGATAGTCACGGTGTTACAGTATATATAATGTTCTCTTTCGTTTGTAGAATACTTATTCTCAATACATAATAGGTCTACAACCCCTGCTCTGCAGCCGTTGTGGTACTACAATCCCCAGGATACCACAAGAGCCAATACTAGCTAATCAGCCCTGGAGATTTTTGGGACTTTTTCGCTTTAGGCTAATGTGTATCAAATTTATCTAGATAATAAAATAGATTGCTGATAAAAAATGATATAATCAAGTTGGAAAGAACGTCAATTGTTCTGAACCTTGATGTCTCCAGCTGTGACAGAGATGCACAGGGGAGGGTGAAGGGTGGAAACAGAGAGATAGTGAAGGTGGAAGAAGGAGAACCAGAAAGTGTTGAAGAAGGGAAACGAGAAATGTGATACAGAGGAGAGTGATAGGAACCAATACAAAGAATGGAACTGTACTCAGGGTCAAAAGAATGGGCGGCTACTGATTGGTTGAGAGAGCTCTCAGCGGTCTCCCGTTCTTTTGTATGGAGTTCTCCTGCCGCCACCTGCCGCGGATGCAGAACGGGGAGAGCGCATCTCATTCCTGGCACTTCCCCGCTCTGCATAGAGGAGTGTGCCAGCAGAGCCTAGTATCGGATGCGATACATCGCGGGTGCTAAAAAGCACCCACTATGTGTCACTGACGGCTGCATGTACGAGTTATCCTACGTGCAGCCCATCCGACCTCCAATTCCAGTCTGATGCATCCGAACTAGTTGTGTACCTAGCACACCGCTGGCACACACCTACGGTATCTGCAGTGCGGGGAAGCGCCGGGCAGGAGAGGCACTTTCCCCGCTCTGCTTCCCATGGGTGGCCTCTAATTGGTCTCAGCCAATCAGTGGGCACCCAAATGGGAAACAGCAGATTTGTTGAGTGAGCTCTCTCAGCTTGAATGTTTTTTTTTTAATTCTCCCCCAACATCAAGTGCCAAATCGTAAGTGAGTGTCCTTCGGACAAGTTGGACTAGGTCATACACTGCACCCTTATGCAATAACACTGATTCAATGTATACATATTATTTACTGCCCCTTATGTTGTAATTACAGGAGTGCAGAGTAGGACCTTATGGGATACATACTTTATCCTCAATCGTCAAAAGACCGACTCTGGTATCCCGATGCGGATAATACCCAGTGAGGCTCCATAAAGATTCTAACCCTCTCCCTATCCACCTCACCCTATCCATGCAGGAGCCTAACCCTTCCTTCCCACAGCCTGACGCTAACCATACCTCCCCTGATGCTTAAATCTAAGTACCCCACTAGTGCCTAATCCTAATCCCCCTTCCCCAGACGTAACCTAGGCTGCCACGCATACTGACCAATCGCGGTGCTGGCTGTCGGAATTCCAGCATCTGCATACTGATCCTTTCAAAGTTCCAGTGCTGGTCTTCTGGAGGCAGTCGGAAATCGGGTGTCGGTATACAGACTGCCAGCATCCTGAGGGCCAGGATGCTGACCGCATCCCCCTTATACAGTGATTGAAGGGCCCATTTCTCATTGTACTGTATATTTGCAGCTATTTCCCCAAAATAGCCTCAATTAAGTATCCCCCAAATTTATAAAGGGACCACCACAGCAGGTATCTCCTATACCTGCTGTGATCCCCCGTTCCCTCTGGCAGCCCTGGACTTCCAGGATAAAGACCAAGGAGTCCACCTGTGCATGCACAATAGGAGACGGCATCTGCGTATGATTTTTGCCTCCAGGTGTCTGGTATGAACTTATCAAGAGCAATGACCTGCAAACTGAGGCAGGAGACATTCTGCTTCAGCACAGAACATAAATTGGGTTGGACGATTTCCACTACCACTAACCTGTTATTAGGGGCCTTATTCTAGTTCACTCTATCTGACAAAATCCTTCTTAGATGGACAAAACCATGTGCACTGCAGGGGGGCAGATGTAAAATGTGCAGAGAGAATTAGATTTAGGTGAGTTATCTTGTTTCTGTGCAGAGTAAATACTGACTGCTTTATTTTTACACTGCAACATAGATCTCACTTTGAAGTAAAATCCCACCCAAATCTAATTTTCTCTGCACAAGTAACATCTGCCCCACCTGCAGTGCACATGGTTTTGTCCATCTAAGAAGGAATTTGTCAGAAAGAGTGAACTAGAATAAGGCCCTAGATACCATGTGTGACCTTTGTCTTTTGCTTTTATTACTATATTATAGTGCTATAAATGTATTCACCTCATTTGACTTTCTTCATCATGTCATTAATTACTCTGTGGAATCAAAATGGATTTTTTAATTCAGGAATTCTTGTCAATGATCAACAGCCTGCTCTGCTCACCTTTACATACAGTACAGCCAGAGGAGCTTAGTAAATATATCTGGACCATGAACGCCGAGTTAATTACTAACCCGGTGTTCCCATAATAATGAAACTTTTCTTTCAGATGTTATAAAACAGAACGATGGGTCTCATTCAGCATTAGAGAATTAGACAATTCAGCGATTATGGAATAACTGCGCTTGCATACCGCTTGCATTGCACATGTATGGATCTTAAACACAACGTAGCCACAGTTTGACAGGAAGCTGGCGTTTGGGGACGGCAAAGCCTCCAGGATTTGCGTATGGATCTGCGAGTGGATTGCGATCCATTTGTAAATTTGCACGGGGCATAATTCTTTCTGTCTGTCTGTGCGGCGGCTTACTGCTCACAGTCAACTGAAACTTCTCAGATTAACGACCCGTGCTGAATAAGGCCCAATGGACGCAGGAACACTGACAAGCAACATCACCTTGTTTTGTTTTCAGGAGCCTAATACATTTACCCCTAGCATTCACAAATCCTGTAGTCTGATCCATTTGGTATTATTTGATCTCCGTAGACTGGGTTCATCGGACTGTGGCATGTAACTGCTATCCAAGGTTCCAAGTGCTACCCTGAAGTGTTATTTGATAGCCGAAACCCAGGCAATGATAAGACGGGGATGGATATTTTTATTTCCATTTGTTTACTGGAAAGGGATGTTTATTTTACAACCCCGCCTTAGTGATCACTTCCAACTCACCCCAGGGATGGGCTCCTTTCACAGCCCTTGTGTTTGCATGTGGTTATTGTTTTTTAATACGTGCCAGCAACCTTTCATTACTTACTGCCTTGGATAGCACCCACCGATAAGACATTATAAAATATGTCCATCCGTTGTCTGTGTGCAACATCAACATATCTATGGATGCTAATCCCGTGGCATTTTTTCAATCCCAGGTTTCGGGATTGAAAAAATGCTCAATCCCAGGATTTGCCTCCCCTCCAAAGCAGCCGCTCCGTACATTTACTTACATGTGCAGCGGCACACGCAGTCTAATCCCAAAATCCCGGGACTGGAAAACTCCTATACCAAGATTGAAAACCCAGCAATTTTGCGGCCAAATCCTGGGATCCCATCCCTGGATTGGCCACCCTAAATGCATCCCTGTCCATTTCTAAATCAGACCCTTAGGGGTACATTTACTAAAATGGGAGTTCTATTTAAAATGGGCTGTTGCCCAGGGCAACCAAGCAGATTCTACTTCTTACTGGATATATTTAGCACCTTGTAAAGGAAAATAGATACAATCCTATTTGTTGCTATGAGTGATATCCCGTCTTCAGTAGAACTCACGTCTTAGTAAATTTACCCCTTAGATTTATCAATGCTTGGAGTATGATAAAATGAAGAGAGAAATAAAGTACCAAACAATCAGCTCATAACTGCCATGTTGCAGGCAGGGTTTGCATACTAGACTTTTCCCATTTCGTATTATAACAAACTTTTTTTAATAAGGCACCACAAATTAAACATAGCAAAAATGTTCCAGAGACAGGGTATCAGAGTGGATTCGGTATGAAATCCCGACAGTCAAAATCCTGACAGGGTCAAAATCCCGAATGGGTCATAATACCGGCAAGGACAAAATCCCGACAAGGTCAAAATACCGACATTTAAAATCCCGACAAGGTCAAAATACCGACATATAGAATGTACAGGTGAAACAGTCAACATGACTTTCGGTCGACAGGTCGCGAGGTCGACATGGGTTTTTTCACTGTTTTTGGACCCGAATGTCGACACAGTCGACATGGACACAGTTGGAAGTGAACCGCAGCCCCTTCGGGCACACTATTTTATTCTCCCACCACGCCCTAGTGCAGGGCTGGGCAACACCGGCCCTCCAGATGTTAATGAACTACACATCCCAGAATGCTTTGCATTAGTTTTGCTATGTGGCCATGCTGAAACTGATGCAAGGCATGCTGGGATGTGTAGTTCATCAACATCTGGAGGGCCGGTGTTGCCCAGCCCTGCCCTAGTGGATGGTAGGGCATGAAATACCGCCTGTCGGCACATGTCGGTTAAAAAAAACCATGTCGACCTTGTGACCTATCGACCCAAAGTCATGTTGACTGTTTCACCTGTACATTCTATATGTCGGTATTTTGACCTTGTCGGGATTTTAAATGTCGGGATTTTGTCCTTGTCAGTATTTTAAATGTCGGGATTTTGTCCTTGTCGGTATTATGACCCATTCGGGATTTTGACCGTCGGGATTTTGACTGCATCCCATCAGAGTATAAGAACAATACTCCACAGCAGAACATACCATGCAGGTAGAGCCGCCGTCATCTATGCTGCCTATGGCATTTGTCTCGCCACAGTGCGAAGTGTCCATTGAAATGCACTATAGTGCAAGAACTACTTTACTGTACAACACTGTACTGCACAGTAGGTTAAATAGACATTATTCTGAGCAAATACCATTGCATAGACGTGCGTCTCATTACGCAATGTATAACGGGCTATGGTGATAGCGAGTATACAGTACCGTAGCAGGCCAGACTCAGGTTAACAAAATGGCTACCGGGATTCAACCAGGGCTTCATGGGAGCCCACATCTATGGAGCTAACAACGGCATAGTTTACACTTGTGTAAGGGTACTGCTGTCTGTGCATCTCATTATGCTACACTGGTTAAACACAGAATTACACTACAGTATGAATGACATACTGGACAGTACGAGCAGGCCAGACGTGAGCACCGAGCGGGATAACAAAAAGGCTACCAAGCGTGAAACAGGGCATGGTGAAAGCTCACATCTTTGGAGTTCCCAAAGGCATAGGTTTTGCATGTCTAAGGGGAATGGTGGAGGTGTGTCTCATTACGCTAGTTAAAACACACAGGGGCTGCTGACAAAGGCACAGATGCTGCAATTCGGAAAGTGAGGAACTGCGCTTTAATGAAATAGAGACACTCAATAATCACCGTCAATGAATAACAATAAACATGCGGGTATCAATTTGCAGATCATGTATGCAGATATATATCAAATTAAACCATATACCATATATAAACCATTGGTGTAATATATGGTTTAATTTGATCTCTCTCTGCATAGATTATTTGCAAATTGATACCCGCATGTTTATTGTTATTCATATTTTTACAGTTTTTTTATTGATTTTTTACAGTAAAATAAAATGCTAATTATTGCTTAAATACAAATGGTGTGAGACTCAGAATTGATGCAGCCAGGTTGCATTGACGGTGATTATTGAGTGTCTCTATTTCATTAAAGCGCAGTTCCTCACTTTCCGAATCTCTTTTTGGGTCCAAATACTTACTGAAATCCGAAATTTCCATAAGATATTTCTTTTTTTTGTTGGGGGGGGGGGAACAGTCACATTTGGGGACTGCTGCTATAAAAACAAAAATCTATAAAGGACCAAATTAAAATAGAGCCAGACTTTTAGTTTTATTTGTTTTTGTTGACAGACGCTGCAATGATCAACTGGCAGCTTCGGTGCCCTACCGGCACTGCTGTCCAACAGGGAGCTGAGCACCTGGCAGGAGCTGACCCACTTGAGTGCGGGATTGCTCACAGTCACCTCCCCGCAGTCTGGCGATGGCGCCCTGGCTGCAGAGGAAGCTAGAAACCCCTGCAAGCTGGGCAGACAATTGGAGGGGACCCCAGCAGCAAGGGTGCTTGCTACTTCCCTTGCCGTGTCATATAAATTAGTATCAGGGTGCAAAGTGTACATATAATCCCCATAGACTATAATGGGCCCATTAATGCAGACCCACCATGGGTTCTGAAGCTTACAATCAGCCATCTAGGGGTCTAAGAAAGTCAGGGTTCATATACCCTGGTAGCTAAATGTCTCCCTTTCCATAAGAACCCAGTTCTGAGTTGATTGGACCAAATTAAGCTTTAAGTCCATTTTAAGGTGTCCATAGGGTTAAGCTACAGCAATTCTATAGCAGCATTCGTTTACACCAGTGCTGCACTATATAGTTAGAGAAGGACAGATTATCATTCCAACCAGCAGCTCATTGGCCATAGTGGCTAAGGGACTTAGACGCTCACATAACTTCCCCATTGTCCTGTTTTAGCTAGCGTAATAAGACCAGTCACTCCCACCTCTCCCCTCCCCTGGGAGACTGCTCTTTTTAAAGTCAAGGAAGCCAGTGTGAATACTGTAAATTGCGTCCAAGTCCCCTAGCCATAAACCCCTGCAAGCTGGGCAGACAATTGAAGGGGAGAGTGGAGAGTGATAAACAACTAGCCAATCAGTCCCACAACACAACTTGTGACATGGCAGTTAGGAGCTGTTTCCTGGCTTTTTATCAATTTTCATGTTATCACTTTTCAAGATTAGTGCATCTGGCCCTCAGGGGTAAATTTACTAAAGGTTTTAAAAATGAAAAGATGTGGTGTTGCCCATACTGCAGTAACCAATCAAATTATGCCTATCATTTTCTAGGATGCAATAGAGAAATGAGAGACATAATCTGATTGGTTGCAACATCGCTTCTTTTCATTTTTAGAAGCTTTAGTAAATGTACTCCTTAGTATTTCCATGAGTCTAATAGGTCAAACAGGAACACACCTACAGAAGAATCAGTTCCCATTGGAGCAACTTTAATTGGCTCCCTTTAAAACCATCAGATAAAGCAGCCAATGATCGAGGCAGTTGTCACAAACCTGCGGCATAGAAAATCTGCTGCTGGGAAACAGGGTTTGTTGAGCCATAGACAATTTCTTGTATTATTATTATGCCAAAATATCAGTTAGGGGGAGATGTATCATGCCCTGCAGAGTAATGCCCCTTTCAGACCGCACTAAAAAAAATGGTATTTTGCCGATTTTTAACCGTTTTAAAACGGTAATCTGTGTGGTCTGAAAGGTGAAAGTGATTTTACCGTTTCCAAAAAAACGGGTTTTTTTGGGAAATGGTAATAAAGCAGGGTCCTACCCGTTTCAGACCCATTTTTTTTTGCGGTCTGAACGGGTCTGGTACCCAGGTAGCAGTGAGCACTATTGGTCCAGTGCATATTTAATGAGCCGCCGGCTCATATGCACTGCGCTGGCTCAGAGGGGACCAGCTAATGCTCACATACCGTGCTCACATACCGGGGCTGACTATGGAGCGACGAGTCCTTATATGCCCACAGCCCCCGCCCCGCGGCGACTGCACCGTAGAGCCGCCGCTCAGTCTCCGCCCTGCCAGCGTCTGAGCTGCGTGCGATCCGCAGACTCCATTGGTCAGTGAGACCGAGGGCCCGCCTGTGATAGGGAGACTGAGGACAAGATTGGGCGGATTATCTGTCCAGCAAGAAGCAACGGACGTCCAAGGCGCTCTTTGGCCATGCCCATCCCTGACCCAGCCCGGACACAGATCCTAGACTATTGGTTGGCCGCAGTGGGCAGAGTGTGTGGCGGCTGCCATGGCATCTGTGGACGGGTTGTAGGGGAGACTGGCATCGGGGTGGAATTGGCCGATGTGTGCGATCTGGTCGGGGAGCGGGGACAGGAGAATCAGCTCAGTCGTCTTTCTGCAGGGGTGACCGTAGTGAGTGGCGGCAACGGGCTGCAATTCGTTATTTCCAATCAAGCTCCGACCTCGGACCCGGCCGCTGCCTCCCAGAACATGGAGGACACCATTTACAGGTAATGCTGCTTTCACACCGCAAACCTGCTTTAGACCAGGTATTTACATACAATGTAAAAGGGGTTAAACTTGCTCTGACCCGTTTTAAAAAAAAACGTTTTAAATACCTGGTCTAAGCAGGTTTTGCGGTGTGAAAGCAGCATAATAAAGTGAAGAAGTTTCCCAAAGCAACCAATCAGCTTCTAACTTATTTCAAATACAAAGATAAAATACAATTCCAAGGTTATTGGTTGCTTTGGGCATTGTCTCTACTTTATCACTCTCCAAAGCCTGATACCTCTCCCAATGTCTTTCCCGACAGCATTGAACAGGGATCTGGGCAGAACAGGCCCGACTTCTCGTTCTGCCGAGAACAGCTGTGGATTGTCGAGGTCCCAGCCATAACTCGCTGATCCACGGCCGTATCTCACGGCCACACACCCCTTTTCGGCATTCGGCAGGTGGGACATTGAATCCCGCCTGCGGATTCTTAGTCGAACCGGCCAAGAACAGGACAGGGTCGCGGCTATTGGGCCAGCCCGACAGTCGTGACCCAGGATTGAAAATCCACCTTAGTGTTCTAGATAGTACGGTTGTGGGTATTACTGGTGTCCAAGAAAATGTATAGTCACTATCTAACTAGAAAGCTTCTGAGAAATAATAGATAATAATATATTATTACGTTAAGGGTGTAGTAATAAACCAATAAAAGTTGTACACTTAACTAGAGCGGTTAATAATGAAATATTCTTGGCAAGTGTATTCAAGCTGGCTGGGAAGTGTTCACTACCAAAAAAATGAAGTTTTATAAAGTTATTCAGGCATAAACAGTAAGAAGAATTACAGGAAGTCTCTCCAGGCTCCTGCGGAAACAGAGGAACGCTTCTCACCCACCCTAAAGTACCTGTCACAGTCTCCAGCTGCTCAGGACGCTAAGGGTTACAAAGGTGCAAAACATTCCCTGCTCCCAGCTGTTTTGTTGTGTCTGAGTGATTTCATTTTGCTATTAGCAAGGTGCTGAAAGTTTAGGTCTGGGTTCCACTATCCCTGAGGATAGGGGGGGGGGGGACGACATTACCCCCAACTAATGAAGGAATGCCCCTCCAAAATGTACCCCCCCCCCCCTTTCTCCATCTAATTTATGTAATCTCATTCAGTAAATTATAATCTCTTCTCTGCACCAATTTGCGCTCCTGCAATGCTCCTTCATTGCACACACACACACACACATATTATTATCCTTCATTGCACACACACACATATTATTATCCTTCATTGCACAAACACACACACACACACACACACTATTATCCTTCATTGCACACACACACACACACACATATTATTATCCTTCATTGCACACACACACACACACACACTATTATCCTTCATTGCGCACACACACACACACACACATTATTATCCTTCATGTCACACGCAGATTATTATCCTTCATGTTACACACACAAACACACACACACACACACACACACACTATTATCCTTCATGTCACACACACACACACATTATTATCCTTCATGTCACACACACACATTATTATCCTTCATGTCCCACACACATTATTATCCTTCATGTCACACACACACATTATTATACTTCATGTCCCACACACATTATTATCCTTCATGTCACACACACATTATTATCCTTCATTGTACACAAACACACACACATTATTATCCTTCATTGTACACAAACACACACACATTATTATCCTTCATGTCACACACGCACACATTATTATCCTTCATGTCACACACACACACACACACACATTATTATCCTTCATGTCACACACACACATTATTATCCTTCATTGCACACACACACACATTATTATCCTTCATTGCACACACAGAATATAATCCCCAGTGCACATACTGTTCATTATTATCCTTTATTTCACACACACACACATTATTATCTGTCGTTGCACACACAGATTATAATCCCCAGTGCACACACTTTATTATCCTTTATTTCAAACACAGATTATAATCCCCAGTGTCCCACACACATTATTATCTTTTATGTCACACACACACATTATTATCCTTTAGTGCACACACATATTATAATCCCCAGTGTCACACACACATTATTATCTTTTATGTCACACACACACACATTATTTTCCTTTATTTCACACACTAGTTATAATTCCCAGTGTCTCACACACACAATATTATAATTTGTTTCACACACAGATTATCACAAAAAATCCTGTTTTTACACACACTATCATCCTTTATTTCACACACCGTGTGTTTTTAATCCTGTGCCTCACACACATTATTATCCTTTATGTCAAACACACATTATTATCCTTCATTGCACATAGATTATTTCTCACACAGATTATAATCCTGTGTCTCACATACACATTATTATCCTTTATTTCACACACAGATTATAATCCCCAGTGTCATACACACAAACACAGACACACACACATTATTATCCTTTATTTCACAGATTATAATTCCCAGTGTTACACAGACACACACACACACATTAGTATCCTTAATTTCACAAACAGATTATAATCCTTAGTGTCTCTCTGTGTCACACATAATATTCTTTATTTCACACATACTGTACTATAATCCCCACAATGTCACACACACACATTATTATCCTTCATTGCACATCCATTATAATCTCCCAGTTTCACACACACACACACACACACACACACACACACACACACTTATCCCTTATTTCACACATTTTACAATCTAAATGTACACACACAGGTATTGTTAGTATATTTTATTTCATACACAGATTATAATCCCCAGTGTCTCACACACACACTATTATCCTTTATTGTATACAGTTTATAATCCCCAGTGTCTCACACACACATACACACATTATTATCCTTCACTTCACACACAGATTATAATCGCCAGTGTCACACACACATTATTATCTTTTGTGTCACACACACACATTATTATCCTTTGATGCACACACAGATTATAATCCCCAGTGCCTCACACACATTATTATCCTTATGTCAAACACACATTATTACCCTTCATTGCACACAGATTATTTCTCACACAGATTATAATCCTGTGTCTCACACACATTATCCTTTATTTCACACAGATTATAATCCCCAGTGTCATACACACAAACACAGACACACACACATATTATTATCCTTTATTTCACACACATTATAATCCCCAGTGTCACACACGCATTATTATCCTTCATTGCACATACATTATAATCCCCCGGTTTCACACACACACACACAGATATCCCTTATTTCACACATTTTACAATCCAAATGTACACATACGTATTAGTATTATATTTCACACACAAATTATAATCCCCAGTGTCACACACACACACACACACTATTATCCTTTATTGTACACAGTTTATAATCCCCAGTGTCTCTCTCACACACACACACACACACACACAGGGGCGGATCCAGGATAAAATGACAGGGGGGGCACCATGATAAAAAAGGGTTTGGGTGGGGGAGGGGGAGGGGCGGTGTTAGTGGTGCCAGTGTACATGCTAAGAGCGGCAGGAGAGGGTGGTAATGGAATTAAAAATAGGCCCTGGCATTTAAAGCACGCAGGCCCACCATGGCGACAAAAGTGAAGGATGTAGTCGTGCGCGCGCCAAAGGCGCGCTCCGGAAAAGGGTGTGTGGCCACTCAACAGGGTGCGTGTCAACACCATATACAACTTCTACACATTATGCAACAAAATACTAGACCCCATTATACTTGCCCCTTACACATGATGCCAAATGGAATGAGCCAAAATTCACATAATGCCACACGGATTGAGCCAAAATTCAAATAATGCCACATGGATTGTGTCAAAATTCACATCAAGCCACACGGATTGAGCCAAAATTCACATAATGCCACATGGATTGTGTCAAAATTCACATGATGCCACATGGATTGAGCCAATATTTACATAATAACACACACAGAATTCAGCAAAAATTCACATAATGCCAAATGGATTGTGTCAAAATTCACATAATGCCACACGGATTGAGCCAAATGCATAAAATGCCATACGGCTTGAGCCAAAATTCACATAATGCCACATGGATTGAGCCAAAATTCACATAATGCCACACGGATTGAGCCAAAATTCACATAATGCTACATGGATTGGGAAAACATTCACATAATGCCACACGGATTGAGCCAAAATTCCCATAATGCCACATGGATTGAGCCAAAATTCACATAATGCCACACGGATTGAGACAAAATTCACATAATGCCACATGGATTGAGCCAGAATTCACATAATGCCACACAGATTAAGCCAAAATTCACAATACATTTCATAAACAGGGACATTGTCCACCAAAGGCGCTCATTAAACATTTACACCATAATGTCCATTACACGTTAAGTTACACGCCATTATGTCCATTATGTGTTATGCCAAACACCTATTAAAAATTATGCTACATAAGTGCTGCTTCTCTACATGCTCATTGCCAAGGGTTCTATGCTCATTGCCAGAGGTTCCATGCTCGTTGCCATGTGGGATTACATGCTCATTGCCAAGGGGGAATACATGCTTGTGGTAAATGGGGGACAGCCGCCACCAATCAGAAGTGATAGCCACTGACAGTGGCAGAGCCTGGCTGTATTCAGAGCACTGCAGGTCCCGGCTTTTTGAAATAATACCCCTTTCACACCAGAAAATGCATTCCCAGGTTGGCCCCTTTTACACCAGCCTAGTCCCTGCATTTTCTGGTGTGAGGGGTAGAGAAAACCACCTCTCTCCCCTTTAACCAGTTATCTCATTTAACCGGCTATATCATCGGAACCATCTGACCCATTTACATGAGACAAGTATTATATTGAAGAACTTTTGAGTGGGCTTTGAATGATTTTGGTCCAGTGAAACTGGAACGTTTGGTTCCAGAGTAATCTGCCCTCAAAGAACATGAACAGCCATGAAATTACATTTCAAAAATAATAAAAATGGTTTACACGCAATATCTCTGGAACTGATTGACCGATTTAGACCAGCCTGGTATCATATTGAAGGCCCAGCGATTTGGAATTGATTGAAATCAACCACAAGCTTCTGTGATGCCAGGGCGGGAACTGGCAGCCGTCGGAACCGGGTGGGGGTCGGAATTGACGGGTCCCATATTATCCTATGGGGAAAAAACGTTACAGGTTTGCCAGGCGATATCTCCGGTTCCCGCGGGGCTAGAGACACGGGGCTGGGCTCGTTGGAAAGCCCTGGTCCTCAGCTACAAAATAAATGACAGGGGGGGCACGTGCCCGGGTGCCCCCCCCCTGAATCCGCCACTGCACACACACATTATTATTCTTCATGTCACACATACATTCTAATCCCCAGTGTCACAGACACACATTACTATCCCCAGTCTTCAGCCATGTCTGGGTAATTGGTGAGTATTGATGGGAAGATGTATGGTGCCAAGCACACCTAAGCTCCTGCCTCCGCTGCTAGACAGCTGAAGATGGGCAGCTTTGCCACCTAGCAGCAGACAATGGGGGAGATTCTCTAAGAATCTCCGCCCCCCTTCACCGCCCATCGCATATTTAATTATCGCATATGTTGTAACATATGCGATAATTAAGGCAAAGGACAGCTCTTGCGTTAAAAGCTGTCCTTTGCGGTGAGAGTCGCCGGGTCCCAGCAGGTCCCGGCGGCTCTCCCCTCCCTCACACACCCGGCGCTGCTGCTGCACCGGGCTCTCCTCCTCCCTGCACCCGGAAGAGGATCAGTGCAGGGAGGAGGTCACAGGTCCGGGCAGCACAGCTCTGTGCTGCCCGGACACAGGTGAGGGGGCAATGCGGGTCGGCGGGGGGTCGGCGCTGGGCGGCGGAGGGTTGCAGTAGAAGCCCATTGGCTTCTATGGGGCATCGCCAGATTTTTCTGGCGATGCCCCCCGCCGCGGTAAACCGGCGGGAGATGCTTACAGCATCCCAAAATGCGGTAAAAACCCAGATAACGGGGTTTTTACCGCATTTTTCGCTTAGAGAATCTCCCCCCAGATGACCCTAAACATACCATCAAGAAAACTAAAATATTGTACGAAGAAAATTGCAAATAAAGCTGGAAAAATTAAGATTTTATTTATTTCCGAGGATGTAATGTGACCAAAGGTAAAACAGGGTATGTTGTACAGCCATTGTAATGCTTACAACAGCTGCACCCTCAACTATAATCCAGAGAAAAGCTTACATTCAAATGCATGAACAATAAAACGGGTGTTTTCCCTGTTATACACCTTTCAGACATACGCAAAAATCATGATTTTCATGTGCACTCGCATAATCCCGGGACTAACGTATGTCTGAATGTCTATTCCAGGGATTTTAGTAGAATAAAATCCCAGGTCCTGTGCACTTGCAATTGACCCAGGATTTTTAAAAACCCTGGATTGTACCGGGTTTAAAATCCCGGTTGGTGTATCTGAAAGGGGTATTAGTGGTTGGATGAAAATCCTATCCTTCATTTCCGGCATACACTTTTTTTGTTCTCAAAATGGACAAAACCATGCTGCACTGCAAGAGGGGCAGATGTAACAGGTGCAGAGAGAGTTAGATTTGGGTGGGGCGTGTTCAAACTGAAATCGAAATCACATTGTAAAAATAAAGCAGCCAGTATTTACACTGCACAGAAACAAAATAACTCCCCCAAATCTAACTCTCTCTGCACATGTTGCATCTGCCCCACCTGCAGTGCACATGGTTTTGCCTAATTTGAGAACAAATTTGTTTTGCCGTCAGGTCTGAATTAAGCCCATTAGGGAGATGGAAATCATATGTCTGCTTACGTGGTCATTTGTGCCTCTAGATCAAAGGATGAGTTCGCCATAAGTTCCACTAAGGAAAAAAAAACACAAGATAAAAGGTGAAATAGTGTTTTACATAGAATATCGATTCTGCCTCAGTGGAACTTACATAAGGGGGGAAATTTACTAAGATTAGAGTTTTATTTCAGATGGGATGTTGCCATGGACAACCAATCAGAATCGACTTCTTATTTATTTAGTACCTTCTAGAAGATAATCCAGGCATGTCCAATGTTGCCCCTCCAGATGTTTTTATGTTTTGAAACTACACATCCCAGCATGCTTTGCCATAGTTTTAGCATTCTCTAATAGCAAAACTGTGGCAAAGCATGCTGGGATGTGTAGTTTCACAACATCTGGAGGGCCAACGTTGGACATGCCTGAGATAATCGATAGCATTTGATTGGTTCAAAAAATGTTTGTGTAGTTATATCAACTCTTATATCACCCAGTGGACTAAACGGTACTTGTTTCCTAGCACGGCGCCAGCGAATTTAATTGCATCCATCGGGACCCAAAAAATTGCGTTGATCGCATCGCATGCAACCAAATCGCATGTGATGCGATCGCCGCGATTTTTTACATTGGAACCAATGTAAAATGGTCTCTGAGACCCGATTTTACATTGGCCCCAATGTAAAATGCCCCCCAGACCACAATTTTCATTGTATACCCACCCTCATGGGTGAAATGCCCCCCCATTGTTAACGCCACCCCACGATCAACGCCAACCCGAAGCGTGGCGAGCGCAGCGACCCCGCGAGGGGTGGCGGTACGCGTCCTCCGACCGTTTCATACCCCCACTATCCACGTCGGCGTGGAGTTGATTTTATATAGTGTGGCGAGCGCAGCGAGCCACCGAGCCCGAAGCGAGCCCCGCGAGGGGACGCGCATTACTTCACAGGTATTACGCTCGGTGGCTCCCTGCGCTCGCCACACTATATAAAATCAACTCCACGCCGACGTGGATAGTGGGGGTATGAACAGGTCCTAGGACACGTACCGCCGCCGCTCGCCACGCTTCGGGTTGGCGTTAATCGTGGGTTGCCGCTAACAATGGGGGGGGGCCTTAAACATACACATTACCCATTAGGGTGCCTATACAATCAAAAATCGGGCCCATTTAACATTGTTCCCTGTGTAAAATCGCGTTGATCGCGTCGGTCGCATCGCATGCCATTATAATGGAATGCGCTGGACGCGATCAACGCAATTTTGTAATAGCCGGCTAATTTAACATTGCTCCCTATGTAATATCGCATTGATCACGTCGGTCGCATCGCATGCCATTATAATGGCATGCGAAGGACGCGATCAACGCGATTTTCTCTTTGCTGGCAATAAAGGCTAAAAATAGCCAAATATCGCGTCGGTCGCGTCCATCGCATACCTTAAGTTACCTTAACTTAAGGTATGCGATCACCCACGACGGGCGCCGTGCTAGGAAACAAGTACCGACTAAACATCATTAAACATGTCTTCTGCCCGTGCTTGTGGAGACACCCTGCAGGACACGGGCAAATCTGGGTGTAATGGGCAAGTATGAAAAATACTGTGCTTCTTTTTGTCCCCTCAGCAGCTGGCGCAGGACCTGCTGTGCCCTTCCACTGGCCCAGATTCTGATCTTTAGTATCTGCGCTTCCTCTGTGCCGCTGGTTTTCTTCCCTGCCAGAAGTGTGGTTTGCTGCTTCTATTTTGATTCTACATTCCACTATGGCGGACAGTGCTGCCCATTCATGTGAGACGGTGGTTGTACTTGTACAATCAGGGCAATTCATGGTCACAGTAACATCACTGTCCGTCAATACGAATTTGTGCCCACCTTTGTAGATCACCTGTAAACTCGATGAAGGGAGGAGTTAAATGTCACATCCAAGTCCAACCATCCAACCAGTGCAACACAGCAACCAATATAAGACTACAGCAAAGCCTGTACCCCAGACCACCCTCTTGAAAAGCAGTGAAGTGCACACACACTTGCCGATGACGGCTTGGAACGAGCGGAGAGCGGGGGCCATGCTGCTGCTGTTGTTAACAAGGACCTCCCTTATCTGTAAATGTTCAGGCAAGGGAGAGGGTCTTTAACAATGCGTGTAAGAGATTGTTTAGAAGGACTATTCTGAGCAATATCTTTTAGTATATCGCCTAGTGTGTATGGGGCTTTCAACCTTGTTTATTTCATACCCGCACAATACAGATCTCATGATGATCAACTCACTTGTTTCATTTTTCTCAGAATCAACAAAGCTGTCTGTCATTTCGCCAAACACCAGCATCATGAGAGGGAGGCCTGCGCCGTGCACCATTGCTGCCACTGTCCCGAGCAGCATAAGCAGTCTGTCTACGCCTCCAGCGTATCGGAACTGGAACAAAAATATATTGTTATCAGGGTCATGGGGTAAATACCAGATTTTATATCAATATATACAGATGGAGCCGCTCTCAGAATAGAATGGCCATGCGCCGCCGCCCCCCGCCACCTGCCGCCTTTCTCCCAGCACTGCCCCAGCCTGCCCCCGCTACTTGCCCATCTCCCAGAAGTGGAGACGGCAGGAAAATCTACAGTCCATGCTCCCAGATGCCGTGCTGACGGGGACACGTGAGCGAATGAGTCGCTTGCTCGTCCCTGTCAGCCGATGACGAGTCCATCTGTATAACGTGAGGATAGGGCAGGTTTTCGATGTTAGCTGATGGTCTAAGTCAGAGCTGTGTGCTGATGACACTACAGCTGCAAATATTTGTGTAGTGACTATAATTATCACTATTATTATTCATTTATTTTTTATTTATATGGCGCCACAAGGGTTCCATAGCCCCAAACAGAAATCATACATGAGAAAACATAAGCAAGAAAAAAGAATTACAGTACAAGGCAATTTAGGACGAGTACATGGTAAACAGAGACAGGTAAATAAGGGGATCAGAACACTGAATTAATCACTAGGGTGCAGAGCGCTAGAGTTAGGGGCCAGATGTATCAAGCTTCAAAAAGTGATAGAATGGAGAGTGATAAACAACCAGCCAATCAGCTCCTACCTGCCATGTTACAGGCTGGGTTTGAAATATGACAGGTAGGAGCTGATTGGCTGGTTGTTTATCACTTTCCATTTGAATACTTTTTGAAGCTTGATCCATCTGGCCGTGGAAAGATGTATAGAGTAAAAAATGATCTGAGAGGAAAAAGTACATGAGAAGAGAGGGTCCTACTCCTGAGAACTAACATTCTAAAAAGGAGAGACAGACAGACAAGAGTGGTAGAAGTGAGCAAAAACAGAAACATAGAAACATAGAATTTGACGGCAGATAAGAACCACTTGGCCCATCTAGTCTGCCCCTTTTTTAAACACGTTACCTCAAACCATATTTGATCCTAATTTTTTTTGTAAGGATATCAATATGCCTATTCCAAGCATGTTTAAATTGTACTACTGTATTTGCCTCTACCACCTCTGATGGGAGGCTATTCCACTTATCTACTACTCTTTCTGTGAAGTAATTCTTCCTCGCATTTCCCCTGAATCTTCCTCCCTCTAGTTTCAGTGCATGTCCTCGTGTTCTGCTGCTCCTCTTCCTGTGAAGAATGTCTCCCACCTGTACCTTGTTAAAACCCTTGATATATTTGAAAGTTTCTATCATGTCCCCCCTTTCCCTTCTCTGCTCTAAAGTATACATATTAAGATCTTTTAGTCTTTCCTGGTACGTTTTGTGATGTAGGCCATGCACCATTTTAGTTGCTCTTCTTTGTACAGTCTCTAATGTATTTATATCCTTCTGGAGATATGGCCTCAGAACTGAACACAATACTCTAGGTGAGGTCGTACCAATGACCTATACAGTGGCATTATTACTTCTTTCTTTCTACTGCTGATACCTCTCCCTATGCAACCAAGCATCTGACTTGCCTTCTTCATTGCTTTGTTACATTGCCTACCTGCCTTTAAGTCCCCTGAAATAGAGGCACCTAGAAAGAAAGGATGAGAATATCTAATACCCCTTTTCTGCTACAAGCTGGGTTGCAGCCGGGATTTTGTATCTGGCTCCAACTCGGGTGCAACCCAGCTTGTGAACCTTTTCCCACTAGTATAACCCGCCTGGCATAATGCCAGGCGGGTGATATCACTAGAGGCGGATCCTGAGCCTGCGCTGGGAGATAAGAGCATCACCCAGCACCAGTGAACGTCAAATCTTCCCGGGTTACCCATTTATACTGCTCAGTGAGCCAGGTTGAACCAGTGTTCAAACTAACTTAGCTTCTATGACGAAGTAGGAAGTTAGACCAGAGCAAAGCAGTACATGTGGTCTACTTAGATATTTCTAAGGCCTTCAGTACAGTGCTCACATGAGGTTGATCTACAAAATAGGAGAGCTGGATCTACAAATGGAGCCGGCCTTATTTTTTCCGTGGCTGGCGACTCTGGCGCGCATGCGTCTCTGGCGCACACTCACCCCATTCCTGGCAATGGATGCGCGAGCGCCCAAGATGCTTGTGCATTCACATGTGCTGGTGTGCCAGCCGCCAGATAGGAGCGTCTAGTGCGCCAGCAGAAACGATAAGGCTGACTCCATCTGTAGGAAGCAATATTTTGTACTTGGGTTCAAAATTGGCTGGAGAATAGGGAACAGAGGGTTGTGGTAAATGGAGCATTTTCAAATTGGGCTAAAGTTTTAAGTGGTGCACCTGAAGGTTCTGTGCTGTGGCCCCTTTATTTTAATATATGTATTAATATATACAATACTTGAATTGTTATTGGCAATATCCCTATAGATTGTAAGCTTGCAACAGGGCCCTCTAACCTCCAAGTATGTCTCCAAGTATATTCGCAACGGAATCTGCTGCGCTATATAAGACACTGTAACGGAATCTGCTGCGCTATATAAGACACTGTAACGGAACCTGCTGTGCTATATAAGACACTAACAGAATCTGCTGCGCTATATAAGACGCTGTAACGGAATCTGCTGCGCTATATAAGACACTGTAACGGAATCTGCTGCGCTATATAAGACACTGTAACGGAATCTGCTGCGCTATATAAGACGCTGTAACGCAATCTGCTGCGCTATATAAGTCACTGTAACGGAATCTGCTGCGCTATATAAGAAACTGTAACGGAATCTGCTGCGCTATATAAGACACTGTAAAGGAATCTGCTGCGCTATATAAGTCACTGTAACGGAATCTGCTGCGCTATATAAGTCACTGTAACGGAATCTGCTGCGCTATATAAGACACTGTAACGGAATCTGCTGCACTATATAAGACGCCATAACGGTATCTGCTGCGCTATATAAGGCGCCGGAACGGTATCTGCTGCGCTATATAAGACGCTGTAACGGGATCTGCTGCGCTATATAAGACGCTGTAACGGAATCTGCTGCGCTATATAAGACAGTGTAACGGAATCTGCTGCGCTATATAAGTCACTGTAACGGAATCTGCTGCGCTATATAAGACACTGTAACGGAATCTGCTGTGCTATATAAGACGCTGTAACGGGATCTGCTGCGCTATATAAGACGCTGTAACGGAATCTGCTGCGCTATATAAGACACTGTAACGGAATCTGCTGCGCTATATAAGTCACTGTAACGGAATCTGCTGCGCTATATAAGACACTGTAACGGAATCTGCTGCGCTATAGAAGACACTGTAACGGAATCTGCTGCGCTATATAAGACACTGTAACGGGATCTGCTGCGCTATATAAGACGCTGTAACGGAATCTGCTGCGCTATATAAGACACTGTAGCGGAATCTGCTGCACTATATAAGACGCCGTAACGGAATCTGCTGCACTATATAAGACGCCGTAACGGTATCTGCTGCGCTATATAAGGCGCCAGAACAGTATCTGCTGCGCTATATAAGACGCTGTAACGGTATCTGCTGCGCTATATAAGACACTGTAACGGAATCTGCTGCGCTATATAAGACACTGTAACGGAATCTGCTGCGCTATATAAGACACTGTAACGGAATCTGCTGTGCTATATAAGACGCTGTAACGGGATCTGCTGCGCTATATAAGACGCTGTAACGGAATCTGCTGCGCTATATAAGACACTGTAACGGAATCTGCTGCGCTATATAAGTCACTGTAACGGAATCTGCTGCGCTATATAAGACACTGTAACGGAATCTGCTGCGCTATAGAAGACACTGTAACGGTATCTGCTGCGCTATATAAGACGCTGTAACGGGATCTGCTGCGCTATATAAGACGCTGTAACGGAATCTGCTGCGCTATATAAGACACTGTAGCGGAATCTGCTGCACTATATAAGACGCCGTAACGGAATCTGCTGCACTATATAAGACGCCGTAACGGTATCTGCTGCGCTATATAAGGCGCCAGAACAGTATCTGCTGCGCTATATAAGACGCTGTAACGGTATCTGCTGCGCTATATAAGACACTGTAACGGAATCTGCTGCGCTATATAAGACACTGTAACGGAATCTGCTGCTCTATATAAGACACTGTAACGTAATCTGCTGCGCTATATATGAAACTGTAAATAAATAATAATAAATAAATATCCATACGTTAGCGGTAGATGGGTGTAATTTACTAATTTCCTATAGGTCCAACAGTGACAACATTACTACTTTCAAAAACTAGGCTTAGATGTCTGATTACAATTGTTTGAATTGCTTCTAAACCGTCTGCCATGTTAGTTTGCAAGTAATTATACAAATGATGCGAATCCCTGGAACAGTGTGTTACCATTATAAATCTAATATGCCCATTAGAGATAAAAGGGAATTGAAGGAAATTCTGAACAATTACATTAATTAGATCAGACACTGACTCTGTGCTTGCAGACTTCCTGGCATTAACACGCTCCCTAAATCCATGTGCCAGCCAACCCACATGTCAAACTTTACCTTTACTACTAGGTTACCCATGGAAGGCATTACTGTGCCCCTTACCACAGGGTAGCAGGGAGACAGAGCTTACAGGATCCTAACAATTACCTTCACCTGATCACTGCAGATTATTAATGTCTGGCATATTATGTTCCTTGAACAGGGCTTAGTACGGCATAGCGGGATGACACCACTTGATCAAACAAATGCTACAGACATCCACAGTATGCCCTGTTGCTGAAATTAGGGTGCTGTGCCATTTGATTTCATAAATGACTCTGATTATTAAGAGGAGTATTTGCCCAGTGGTGGTGTTAGAGGTGGGGCTGTAGCACAGTTAAAAAATTCAAATAGGGGGGGCCACACCAACTGCCACCAAATGCCATTCAAAACTGACTTTCTGGCAGTTGGTTGACTCCCCAATTTGAATTTTGAACTATACCGCAGCCCCAAATATATGCATTTAAAACTGGGACAATTTTAGCAGACTGTGGGTGCTACATCCTTACTGATACACCTAATCTGTCTGCTGTGTGTACCCCAATATGTCTTTGAACGACATCAAGTAGGGTGTGCAGTACAGCCAATATATCTGCAGATACAGTATATCGCACCATCTGGTTTTATGTACAGGCGATCTGCCGACCCTAAATTCACTTGCTGCCGGGGCTGACGTCACAGCTGGGTGGCCAAATTGAAATGCCCACCTAGCCTTTGTATCATGTCTGACCCATCAAGCTTCAGATTGGTACACTTGCCCCAATCAGTCAGTCTGCACAATGGGGGATCTGGAGGGTACCTAGCCTTAGTTGCATAATACTAGGGAACACAATGTCTCATGGCTGAAGGGTATTTAAAAAAAAGGCAACAACTGAGGATCAAAAGAAACATCACCATCAAGGACAATTATTACAATCAATGTTGTTTAATGAAAAGACTTTCAGACAGAGGAAATCATAGGGAACGGCTCTGCCAAGATAAATATGAGATGGTTAACAAAGAATATTATTATTATTATTATTATTAGCAAAAAAATCTTCCACCCAAACAAACTGTAATAAAAGGTTGAACTCAATTTGGACAAGATTCCATGCTATTAACTAGAGACGATGAGTCCAGGGACTCAAGCATTGCAAAGAATATGAATCTGAGAGCCAGGGGAAGAACATAGAGAAGGTAGTTATTCAAATGCCATGGGTCAGAAACTAGAGAAGATAGCCATTCGAGAGATAGGGGTCAGAAACCAGAGAAGGTAGTCATGTCAAACCCAGTGGACAGAAACCAGAGAAGGTAGTCATGTCAAACCCAGGGGTCAAAAACCAGAGAAGACGGTCATTCAAATGCTAGGGGACAGAAACCAGAGAAGGTAGACATCCGAAATTCAGTGGTCAAAAACCATAGAAGGTAGTCATGCTAAAGCCAGGGCTCCGAAACCAGACATAGTAATCATCTCAAAACCAGGGGTCAGAAACCAGAGAAGGTAGCCATCCCAAAGCCAGTGTCAGAAACCAAAGAAGGTTGTGTTCACAAAGCCGGGGGTCAGAAACCAGAGAAGGTAGTCATGCCAAACCCAGGGGTCAGAAACCATACAAGGTAGTCATCCCAAAGTCAGGGGTTAGAAACCAGAGAAAGTAGTCACTCCATAGGTGATAGAAACATATAATTTGACGGCAGATAAGAACCACTTGGCCCATCTAGTCTGCCCCTTTTTTAAACATGTTACCTCAAACCATATTTGATCCTTGGTATGAGATATGCACCCTTAGGTGCCACCCTGCGCTCAGTGTCACTTAACCTTACTGTTATGTGTGCTATGTGTTTTAGCGGTGCTTTATATATCACATGCACAGTAAATTGATTAATAACTAGGGAATTTATTGGTCACAAAATTAAAACATATTCTGGGACATTTATCATTGCATGTAGGTACAATACACAATAAAAAATGGATGAATATACAGTACAAATATCAATAAAAATAAAGATAAAAATATATATGATAGCTGCGGATAAAAAAGGGTGGATTAAATAATTTTTGCAAGGTGTCGGTTAGGTTTTTGTACTTTTTTGTAACTGTTATTAAATTACCCTAGTACCGGTACACATGCCACAATGGGGAAGGTGGGGGGTGGGGATGACATACATAGACTTACATAGACTAACACAGTCTTTGTGGTACCAGTGAATAATTGCCACAAACTGTGGCTCCTGTATTCAGTTGGATGTATTTCTACTTCCAATTAGGTAGTCCAGGTCTCTTTACCTTTAGGCTGGGGTGAGTGTCTGCCGGCAGACTCTCGCTGGTGCTGTCACTGTGTGGACAGCGCTGGGCGAGTGCAGGAATTCCTGCACTCGCCCAGCGCTGTCCACACAGTGACAGCACCAGCGAGAGTCTGCCGGCAGACACTCACCCCAGCCTAAAGGTAAAGAGACCTGGACTACCTAATTGGAAGTAGAAATACATCCAACTGAATACAGGAGCCACAGTTTGTGGCAATTATTCACTGGTACAAAGGTAGTCATCCCAAAGTCAGGGGTTAGAAACCAGAGAAGGTAGCCACTCTAAAGGTGCTGGTCAGAAACTAAAAATTGTAGTCACCCCAAAGCCAGGGATCAGAAACCAGAGAAGGTAGTCATCCCAATGCCAGGGGTCAGATACCATAGAAGGTAGTCATCCTAAAGCAATGGGTCAGAAACAAGAGAAGGAGCAGAAGGCAGGCGGGAGGATGGTGAACAGGAGGACGGTGCCGGATGAGCTGCTGCTGCTCACCCAGCATCATCCTCCCTGTCTCAATCCGACGTTGTTTCAAATAGGATTGAGATTGCCGGAAACGGGGCAAAAACCTGTCGGATTTGTACACGTTTTCTGTCAAAAGCAGGTGGATCCGCGGCTATTCCACCAATCCACCTGGTTCTTTGGAATAGTCCACCAAGTACTAAGGTTATACTGCTGGAAATATGATGGGTTTTTTATTAATACTGGACTATTTATTAATTCAAACACATGGGAATCAGTGGCACTGACTTTATAACAGTGTTTGGGAATGACGAATTCAGTGACAATACAAGAATCTCACCTGGCAGGGAAGACATAATGTACATTCTAGCACTTGCAGTAATTTGATATTGTAACATAATTTCATTCTCAGGTTTGTTCTAGGTTGACCTCAGGAACAGCAATATTTTAATTTGATAAAGGTGCACAAAATTTCATATACAGTATTTGAGAATATCAAAAATGCCAAGATGACCCGTCTACAATATCAAGTCTTACCATGGTGAAGGGACTCACTAACTTGGGTTTCTCTGCTTTCTCTTTAGTTTTTGATTTGGTGAAAAATCCTTTCTTCTTGCTGCCATACAGAAAAAACATACATCAGTTCTCCACGTAGACAACAGCTAAATATCGGTAATTATTGGGAACTGAAAGGAAAGATTTATATCTGATATTGGTGGCAGAACGTTAGTGGCCGAAAGCATCAGATTTTAGCATTCATTTTATAGAATGTGCTACATATGTAATAGCTAAAATCACATCTGTTGGCATTGGCAACATCTCCACTTGTCCTCTATAGCAGGGATTATACCCAACAGCGGATATTACAGCATCCTGCCCACAGCCTGAAGCTTGGCAGGTATGAGTTGAGTGGCTTGTACTCTAACTCCAACCACTTTATTAGTACATTGACCCAGGGCTCGCAACAGACATCTTGGGGCCCGGTACACTAATATCTGAGGGCCCCCCACGCTTCCCCCAGCAAACCCCCCCTCCATGTGCCTATACATGTATCGACACCACATGGCCAAACGGTGCCCCCCTGCTGTTGTTAAACTATACATCCCAGCATGCCTTGCCATCATTTTAGCATTCCCTAATAGCAAAAATGTCAGAAGGCATGATGGGACTTGTAGCTTCACAACAGCTGGAGGGTCATAGTTTGGCCATGCCTGTTCTAAAGGATAATATCTAGAATCTAATTGACTTCTATGGGCAACATCTTCCACTTCTAAAAACTCCCACTTTATAAAATGTACCCTAAAGAGAGATAAACACACGCAGGATTGTTAGTATAAATTTGCCCTACTGTATATAATAAATATTTTTGTGAAAGATTATGGGTGAAATTTACTAAAATGGGAGTTGTATGTCACATGAAATGTTGCTATGGGAAACCAATCAGATCCTGTTTCTTATCTTCTAGAGGGTGCTAAATAAATAAGAAGTAGATGTCCAACCTGCGGCCCTCGAGCTGTTGTGAAACTACACATCCCAGCATGCCTTGCCACAGTTTTAGCATTCCCTAATAGAAAACTGTGGAAAGGCATGATGGAACATCTAGTTTCACAACAGCTGGAGGGCCATAGTTTGGACATGTCTGCCCTAGATGTTTTTCCAGGAATCACATATCAAAGAGAATGATGGTTAATTAGTAACATTGCTCTAAGGTGACAACCTGCACTAAACCATAACAGCCTACCTGCTTTCATCATGTAAGAAGGCAGATGAAAGCTAATTGCTTATTAGGTGCTGTAAAAATGTAGCACGAGGTACATTTTAATTAGAAAAAATCTTTAATCTGATCCACTGACGAGCTCAGGAAGCTACAGGTGCAACTCAGAAAGTAGCTGGCGTGTGCGACTGAGCAAAAAGGAAACGATGGAGGTCTGATACTTACCATACTTAAACTGGGCATACCCTAGGCCAGGTGTCAGCCACCTGTGGCTTTCCAGCTGTTGTGAAGCTACAAGTCCCAGCATGCCTTGCCACAGTTTTGCTAATAGGGAGTGCTAAAACTTTGGCATGGTATGCTGGGAATTGTAGTTTCAGGCATGGAGGGCCACAGGTTGCCTAAGTCTCCCCTCAGAGAATCCCCGCCATCTGCCCTTGAGCTGCCTGTGATCTTCCTGGACTGCAGGATAGCATGCGATAAATATTGCATTCAGCCCTTTTTCATGTGGGCACTTGTGTAATATCTGGGCGCCCGATTTTTTCATTGTAAAGACCCGATTTTTAATTGTATAGTCACCCATGGGTGATTTCATACCCCAACTATCCAACTACGCATGGAGTTGATTTTATATAGTGCCCAAAGTGTGACAAGCGCATCGAGCCCCGCGAGGGGACGCAGAATACATGTAAAGTAATCCGCGTCCGCTCGCCACGCTTCGGGCTCGGTGGCTCGCTGCGCTCGCCACACTATATAAAATCAACTCCATGCGTAGTTGGAAAACGGTGTATGAAATCACCCATGGGTGACTATACAATTAAAAATCGGGTCTTTACAGAAAAAATCGGGCGCCCATATAATACACAAGTACCTTAGCCCCAATCCTTTAAAACAGAGCTGCAACTTACTGTGTTTTTTTCTATCCACTCTTCCCAGGGGTGAGGGGGACTACCCCCCAAAAAACAGGGGTCTCACACCTTGCTTGTGGCAATTTACTTCACTAGGGCAATTTACATTCAATTTGGGCACTTTTCATTTGATTGCGACAATCTCATGAAAAGTGCCCAAATTGCATGTGATTGACAGCAGGTCTAATGTGATGCGTGGCTCTGTGCACATTGCACCTGAGCCTGCAAGTTGCACCAGCTGCAGAAGATTGCTTCCAAGCCGGGCAGGCTTGGCTGGGATCACATGCGATATATCAAATGAAGGTACTTGTGTATTATCTGGGCGCCCGATTTTTTCATCGCATGCCACTACTTAAGGCATGCGATGCGATGCGATTTTTCATTGTAAAGACCCAATTTTTAATTGTATAGTCAATACACCCACTTTCCAACGATGCAATACAATGAAAAAATCGGGCGCCCAGATATTACACAAGTACCGGCTAAATTACCCAAAATGGGATCATTTATCCCTGCTCCTTCGTGGCTGACCCACAAAAATCTGCATTTTGCTGCTAGGTGGGCAGAGCCTAATGGCATGTTGCGCCCCCTGAAGTTCACTGCAGAAATTCATCAACGGAATCAGACCCTTTGTGTACATTTGGGATAAAGTATGAAAGTATAGCGCAAAAATGACAGGTGAATGAGGGCACTGTCCATTGATGACAAGGATCTGTAAATGTACCAGACAAAGGCACGCAAACTTATCATAGTCCATAAACTGCATGATGTTTTCTTTTGCCAAACATACCAAGGAATGAGCAATAAAACGAGATTACAAATTTAGATTGAATTAATGATTAAGCTATATAAACCTAGGGAACAATGCAGAACATGAAATGGTAATGTTGTGTAACAGTATAGAACACCTTCTGGAAATGTGGTGTAACAGTATAGAACACCCTCCGGGAATGTGGTGTAACAGTATAGAACACCTTCTGGAAATGTGGTGTAACAGTATAGAACACCCTCCGGGAATGTGGTGTAACAGTATAGAACACCTAAACTCCACACAGACATAGGCATTCATCCACACTCACACCACTTATCTAAGAAATAAAGACGCTTACAACTGAATTGGGCTTAAAGGGGACGGCTTATTTATTTTGAGCAGGGGCGGCCTATTTGAATCTAACTAAAATTTATGTCCCTGCTCTAACTAAGGTGGCGGGCAAAGAACGGCATGCAAAATAAATCACATCGCTGGTAAAAATAACAAAGTAATAAAAATAATAAACTCCGGATCCAAGGGCCTCCTGCCCTTATTTGCCTAGGACCGGCCACCTGCCAGCGTCCATGACAACGGCACAATTTCGAAGCGGACTTTTCAAAGTGGCCACTTGCCCTTAAGGTCAGGGGGTTGACCTTCTGCCTCTGCCCCTGACCTCGCATATCACTAAGGCAGAGCTCACCACTCTGCCCGAGTCAGAAAAAATTGGGCCACCTGCCCTAACCTACAAATGTCCGCAACAATTTACCCTATCCGAAGTAAATGATTGTTAAGGTCCAGATGTGGGCCCACCTGGATCGGTGATGCCCACATCTCGACATCAACCACCAGCTAAATGTAAATACGGCTCTAATTTAAACTACCGTTCTTTCCGCCAAACCAAATAAGCCGACAACAACTAAACGGATAACTTGCAAACGACTTCTTAAAGCAAATTCTAACTAACAATTGGGGCGGGAGGGAGGGCAACGATTCCTGAAGCAAGAGGCAGAATCTTCTGGAAGCAGGATCATCATCCCATCAATCCCCACCTCTAACTTCAAAACAGCCTATCCTGGACCATCATTCAAATCAGCCACCCGTCAATCAAGACAAGCCGAACCCCCGAGCCCAGATCCAGTGTGTGAGCTAAGGATTCCTGCCAATAGCCAGGTGAGTTTATGCTGTTTTCAGCCAGACAAGCTGGCTTCTACAGTCTTAAACTCCACACAGACATAGGCATTCATCCACACTCACACCACTTATCTAAGAAATAAAGACGCTTACAACTGAATTGGGCTTAAAGGGGATGGCTTATTTATTTTGAGCAGGGGTGGCCTATTTGAATCTAACTAAAATTTATGTCCCTGCTCTAACTAAGGTGGCGGGCAAAGAACGGCATGCAAAATAAATCACATCGCTGGTAAAAATAACAAAGTAATAAAAATAATAAACTCCGGATCCAAGGGCCTCCTGCCCTTATTTGCCTAGGACCGGCCACCTGCCAGCGTCCATGACAACGGCACAATTTCGAAGCGGACTTTTCAAAGGGGCCACTTGCCCTTAAGGTCAGGGGGTTGACCTTCTGCCTCTGCCCCTGACCTCGCATATCACTAAGGCAGAGCTCACCACTCTGCCCGAGTCAGAAAAAATTGGGCCACCTGCCCTAACCTACAAATGTCCGCAACAATTTACCCTATCCGAAGTAAATGATTGTTAAGGTCCAGATGTGGGCCCACCTGGATCGGTGATGCCCACATCTCGACATCAACCACCAGCTAAATTTAAATACGGCTCTAATTTAAACTACCGTTCTTTCCGCCACATCAGTTCAACCTGAACTGACCCGCCACCAAACTAATGACAAAATCTCCCTCAACTAACCCTCTAATCTTCTCAAGGCGTCTATCAAATTCTGAAAGAACAAGTCCATGCCGACTATAGAGAGATGCACCCCATCCGGCCTATACAGGGTCTCGTTTCTAAAAGATATGGCCTCATGCCTGACGACCACTCCACCCTCCACTACTATAGCCCTGCCGACAACTGAATTAATCCGCCTCCGTACCAAATCAATGGCACCCGGATTAAGTGCATCCCTCCAAACCCTTCTAGGAATAATCTCTGACCAAAAGAACCGGCAAAATCGCCATTCTCTGATCAAATCGAGCATTAAATTCCTAATCTCAAATCGTATATTGAGACCGGAATTATGCGTGAGGTCGTTGCCCCCCAGGTGTATGATGACAAAAAGAGGGTAACCAAACGACCTAACCGACTCCTCAAGAAGACCCCTCAATGCAGGCCACCTCATACCCCTACGCCCCAGCCAACGGATAAATCGCGTCTCAGGGAAACGCTCAGTATCCGTGGTTACCTGGGACAAGGACAACCAATAAATAAATGAATGCCCCACCATCCAAATCATATTGGTGTCCAACCGTTAGAAATATTGAATATAAGTAGACATTGGGAAAAATAACGCGCCCGGGAATTCCCTTAAAGGTGATTTTGGATTTCTATATTAAATTGGTAGTAACCAATATGACTGTGATATGGGTGAACTATTTAAAACTAGTTATTTTTTGACCCACTTAAATTATTGATAATCTATTCTAATTTTCCGCTCATCATTTAGTGGAAAAGGGGGGTGTGGGGGGGGGGGGTCACCCGATTTGATTTGAGGCAAAAAACACAAATTGTCCACCAGTTGGCTAGAGCCTAATTTAAGACTGGTGGTAACACAAAAAATTCCTCAAGGCCCCCCAAACACTAAAGCGCGTTTGGGCGAGCGGCTACTCCTCAAATGGGCTCACTGGACTATGTCGGTCTGATGTATCGCCTAAATGCACCAGACCGCCATCTTCCAAGTGCTCGTATGTCGACCTGAGACCAACCCGCCGCAGCGGCGGCCGAAGCGGCGCCGATACGGAAAGAGTGTGTACCAAAGTCGGCTGGAGAAAGACCCTGATGCAATATACAGCGCCTGAAAACCGACCTAAACTGAAAGTTAGTAAGGGGCGACCCGTCGATGTGCATCAGCCATCCCCGGGCAATTGGGATCTCAACTCCACATAAGCCAGAGCCGCCGCCACCGGACAGATCCGGCGGTCGCCACTCCGACCCAAATGGACCCACTGACCCCTGCCTGCTACATCAGTCTTTGAGCGCTGTATCTTGCACCATAACCCGTCGTGGTGCACGTCGACATGGATGAACAGCATAGGCGAGGGAGATGCCCTGGTTGCGGACACCAGTTCGCCTACTCTGAACGCCCCATGGAAAGCCATGACAAAAGCCAGTCTAAAAAGTCGAACCTCGTAATCGGTTGAGCAAATTACTCTTAAAGACTTCGAGATTCGACGCAACAGACCAGCATCAATCGGCCGGCGCCTGTCGGGCAAAACCGGCCTGGTTCTGGCCCATCCCTTTAGCATCCTAGAAAAGGATGAAAGACTTGGTAATGTCTCTCTTCCCACCAAGACGCAAAAAGAATGAGATACCTGCCAGAGAGCGTCCCACGAAACTTCGGGACTTACCCTCCAAGTACAGGCTCCATACAAAGGCAATAATAAGACGCTTAGAGCTCTTACCTGTGCCACCCCGTTCAAGAATAAACTCGCTCCAGCGCTCCCATGAGTACAGAACACCTTCTGGGAATGTTGTGTAACAGTATATAACACCTTCTAGGAATGTGGTGTAACAGTATATAACACCTTCTGGGAATGTTGTGTAACAGTATAGAACACCTTCTGGGAATGTGGTGTAACAGTACAGAACACCTTCTGGGAATGTTGTATAACAGTGTAGAACACCTTCTAGGAATGTGGTGTAACAATATAGAACACCTTCTGGGAATGTGGTGTAACAATATAGAACACTTTCTGGGAATGTTGTATAACAGTATAGAACACCTTCTGGGAATGTGGTGTAACAGTATAGAACACCTTCTGGGAATGTGGTGTAACAGTATAGAACACCTTCTGGGAATGTTGTGTAACAGTATAGAACACCTTCTGGGAATGTGGTGTAACCATATAAAACACCTTCTGGGAATGTGGTGTAACCGTATAGAACACCTTCTGGGAATGTGGTGTAACCGTATAGAACACCTTCTGGGAATGTGGTGTAACCGTATAGAACACCTTCTGGGAATGTGGTGTAACCGTATAGAACACCTTCTGGGAATGTTGTGTAACCGTATAGTACACCTTCTGGGAATGTGGTGTAACCGTATAGAACACCTGGGAATGTGGTGTAACCGTATAGAACACCTTCTGGGAATGTGGTGTAACCGTATAGTACACCTTCTGGGAATGTGGTGTAACCGTATAGAACACCTTCTGGGAATGTGGTGTAACCGTATAGAACACCTTCTGGGAATGTTGTGTAACCGTATAGAACACCTTCTGGGAATGTTGTGTAACCGTATAGTACACCTTCTGGGAATGTGGTGTAACCGTATAGAACACCTTCTGGGAATGTGGTGTAACCGTATAGAACACCTTCTGGGAATGTGGTGTAACCGTATAGAACACCTTCTGGGAATGTTGTGTAACAGTATAGAACACCTTCTGGGAATGTGGTGTAACCGTATAGAACACCTTCTGGGAATGTGGTGTAACCATATAGAACACCTTCTGGGAATGTGGTGTAACCGTATAGAACACCTTCTGGGAATGTGGTGTAACCGTATAGAACACCTTCTGGGAATGTGGTGTAACCGTATAGAACACCTTCTGGGAATGTGGTGTAACCGTATAGAACACCTTCTGGGAATGTGGTGTAACCGTATAGAACACCTTCTGGGAATGTGCTGTAACCGTATAGAACACCTTCTGGGAATGTGGTGTAACCGTATAGAACACCTTCTGGGAATGTGGTGTAACCGTATAGAACACCTTCTGGGAATGTGGTGTAACCGTATAGAACACCTTCTGGGAATGTTGTGTAACTGTATACAACACCTCCTGGGAATGTGGTGTAACAGTATAGAACACCTTCTGGGAATGTTGTGTAACCGTATAGTACACCTTCTGGGAATGTTGTGTAACCGTATAGAACACCTTCTGGGAATGTGGTGTAACCGTATAGAACACCTTCTGGGAATGTGGTGTAACAGTATAGAACACCTTCTGGGAATGTTGTGTAACCGTATAGTACACCTTCTGGGAATTTTGTGTAACCGTATAGAACACCTTCTGGGAATGTGGTGTAACCGTATAGAACACCTTCTGGGAATGTGCTGTAACCGTATAGAACACCTTCTGAGAATGTTGTGTAACCGTATAGAACACCTTCTGGGTATGTGGTGTAACCGTATAGAACACCTTCTGGGAATGTGGTGTAACCGTATAGAACACCTTCTGGGAATGTGCTGTAACCGTATAGAACACCTTCTGGGAATGTTGTGTAACCGTATAGAACACCTTCTGGGAATGTTGTGTAACCGTATAGAACACCTTCTGGGAATGCGGTGTAACCGTATAGAACACCTTCTGGGAATGTGGTATAACAGAATCTACTTATTTATTTAGCAATAGATAATATCTGATAGGTTGCCCACAGCAACTTCCCATCTGAAATACAACTCCCACATTAGTACATTTTTAGTGGTTCCCAAACCTTTTTGAATCACCGTGCCCTATAGTCTCAACAATTTTTAAGGTGCCCATAGGCGTAAAGTTTCTTATTGATAAAATTAGAAAATAAATATAAAATTTAGTATATTGTGTTTATATTTCATTGTTAGGTTACTTGTGGTGTGGGACAAGATACACTTCTGTTTGTCCACATAGTTTATGATTTACAGCCATCAGCACTGGTTTTGCCTAGAAAAATTACCGTAAATAATTTCCATTGGTCCTTGACCACCCAAGGCAAGTGCCCCAATACACCCCAGGGCACACAGTTTGGGAACCACTGCCCTAAGTGCTTGTTGGTCTCTGAGAGTGCACAGCAACAGCAGAACATGCAGAGGGAATAGTATCTTGTGTGGGTGGAGTAGACTATAATCAAGTGGTTAGTTTTGTATTATAAGGATTGATGGTTGGGGGGAAATATTAGCTTGGGGTAAGGTAGTTAAGGAGTTAAGGGAGCAACATGGCACATACATGACACACACATTGTTCTAAACCTATTCCACACTCCCCATAGACCTCGAACCTGGCATCTTGATGATACATTGTTGCTTGACCCATTCACTATTCAGGATGTAAAATCTGCTATAATTGATTATTTGGAGCTGGACTCATCTGATGAGCTAGCCCTGGGTACAATCTGGGAAGCTCATAAGGATACCATTAGAGGTAGACTCATTAGTAAAGCCTCATATCGTAAGAAAAAAAGCTTGAACGGAAACTGAGATAGCTCAATGATTAGAACAACACAAACAATGCCCCGGCGCCTGCTCTACACTCTCAAATAACTACCCTTAGGGCCAGAATGATACCATTCTTTCATGTAAATCTGCTAATATTCTGAAAAAAATTAAACAGAAATATTATGATAAAGACTCTATTTTAGCAGGTAAGCTCAGACAAAAGAGGGCGTCAGGTTGGAATAATAAAATATGATTGCAACAATCAGGGACAGCTACTTACGATCCCGTAAAGATAGTCTCTGAGTTTCAAACCTACTACCCTATCTGCCCCTCCCTTCAACTCATCCGGCCTTTCGAGATGTTCCTGCCTTGTCTGCTTTCTTTTCTGATAATTTTCTCCCCTGTCTTACTAAGCAGCAGCTGTTGAACCTGCAGATATTTCAGAAGAGATTATTTCTGCAATTAAGCGACACAAGGCATCTGCGACCCCTGGCCTGAAGGGGTTCACACCCCAATACTCTAAAATATTTTCCACCGTTCTTACCCCTTTCCTGCGGACATTCTTTAATAACCTATTCGAGGGTGCATCTTTTGACCCATTGACTTCCTTGGATAGTATAGTTGTATTCCGAAACCAGGCCGCGATAAGGAATTAGTTACCAATTACATGCCCAATCGCATTATTAAATGTAGATATCAAAATATATGCAAAAATTTTAGAATGCAGACTGGGCCCCTTACTTTCTACACTGGTCCATCCTGACCAAGTTGGTTTTACAGCCGGTCGGCAAGCATTTGACAACACCCGACGGACAATGGATTTCATTCACACAATTCATCAATGGAAATTACTGGTACTCGGGTTGGGTGCTGAAAAAGCATTTGACCGGATCCAATGGCCTTTTATGTTTCGAACCCTTCAATCGATTGGGATTTCCGATAGGTTTCTCCATGGAGTGTTGGCTTTGTATACGAGCCCCAGAGCATGTGTACTAGCCAACGTAGTAGCATCCACCCCATTCCCAATCACCAACAGAACACAACAGGGATGTCCCCTTTCCCCCCTTATCTTTGCCCTTACCATAGAGCCCCTTGGAATACCCCAAGATAAAGACGGCAACTCGCTATCAAAACAAACTTTCTAGCCATGTGGTCTTGGTGACTTGATGTCGCATTGCCACTGTCTGGAAATCAACTGAGGCACCGAATATAAGTGAAATCATAGCTAAAGTACAGTATGTCCATTTTATGGAATTTATTACTAGAATATTGAAAGGCTCCTCTAAAAAGTTCTCAAAGGTCTGGGAACCATGGACCTCTTATTTTGGAGCTCCTCCTACATTCTCCTGACTTCCATATGGCTTGACTTTTCAACATACGGGCTCCCTTCTCATTCTCAACCGTTGGTGTATTACTATAGTTTTGTCTAGTCAGGTTGGCCGCCTTGACCCTCTCCTCCTCCCCTCTTGTTTCATTCTTCTTCTTTCTCTTTACTCTCTTCTTTTTCCCTTTGATTTCTTTTTTCCTCCCAATAGAAAAAACCTGAATGAGACTGTCTAATTTGCTCATTGACATGTTTTTACATTTTTTCATTTATTACTATGTACATTTGCCAATTTATTCATTATGTATTTTTGTGACATAGTGTGATAATATTGTCAGACCTTCTCGTATGTCTTTTCTGTAATATATCTCTCATTCTATTAATAAATTATGTTTAAAAAAGAAAAAGAAGGAAGCAGCACAGAAGAAGTCATGGAGGTGGGAGTGAGACACTGTAATCAGAGTAGAGTAGTGGTGTAGGTCAGGGGGTGAAAGGGAGTGTGACAATGTTAACGGCCCCATACACTACAACGATATGTTTGACCGTGAAGTCAGATGGAATTTCCCTTGTGCTCCCCCGGGAGCTTCCCGGGAGTGATTCCATCCGATCTTGTACTTTGGTGTAATTTTTGCATAAGCTATATCTCATGCGATTTATGACAGTGTGGTATAGGGTTCCGACAGTCGGGATCCTGACAGTCATTAGCCCAACGTCGGGATCCCGACTGCCCGGACTCAGACAGCATGGTGAGCGCAACAAAGCCCCTTGCGGGCTCGCTATGCTCGCCACGCTGTGGGCACGGAGGCTCGCTACACTCGCCACCTATTCTCACTCTATGGGGGTCGTGGACCCCCACAAGAGAAAATAGCGGGTGGCGGTCGGGCACCTGTCTGTCGGCGTTTTGACAGTCAGGATCCCGACGTCGGGTAAATGACTGTCGGGATCCCGACTATCTGGACCGCGTCTGGCACCCGATTTATCAAGCCAAGATAAAACGTATGCAATATATCTTATGGTATACAATTATACCATACAATATATCTGAAGGGCTGGATTAGGGGCTAGGGGGACTGGAAACATGAGTCAAACGTCTTGCGATAAATTTCATGCACAAAAACCCTACATTTTCCATCTGATTCCATGCGATTCCAATCAATGGGATCCCCATGTCGGGCAGTCATCTGGCATCCCTTATTAAGAGATGTATGTTGGTCATGGCTTTTCAATTTAGGGTGTTAGTCTGATGGTTATCACATCCGGGGGGGGGAGTGGTCTCATCCTAAATTCCTGTAATTGTTTCTGGATGGTTTTCGGGTTTGTTTGTTTCTCCTGAATATCACAGAATACAGCTACTGTTTGAACTTAGTCCCGGATCCCCCATAGTTCAGGATAAAGGTTTTCTATCTGATAAAATCACATCTGAGCAGGGAAATAGGAACAGCACTGGCTTATAACAAAGCTATTTCATCATTCATGTCATTGCAAGACTACTGATAAATATATATGTAGCAAACTCTTCTTGGGGGAACTAAGCCAACAGTTTATTGTAGGCATTCATTATAATATACAGACCATTACTTTGAAAACAATACCCTATACCAGGGGTCTTCAACCCATGGCCCGCGGGCCACGAGTGGCCCGCGGAGCTGATCTCAGTGGCCCCCTGCCCGCCAGCCCGCCATGCACAAGATTTTTTTTTTTAAAGTAAAAGAAAATGCTGCCGAGGGAGGCAGTGTAATGGAGTCCCCTTGGGTGCCGCCTACCCGATTTCCATTGGCTGCAGGCAGGGCAGAGGAGTGGATCCAGCGCGGCTGAGGGAGGAGGAGGCACGTCTGGTCACGAGCTGGGGAGTTGGTACCCGGCGAAGCTGCGGGAGGAGGAGACGCAGCTGGCGGGAGCAGGGGACCCGGCACTGGAACTGCAGGAGGAGGAGGCACAGCTGGCGGAGGGGACCCGGCGAAACTGCAGGAGGAGGCATGGATGGAAGCTGGTGACCCGTCAAAGCTGCAGGATGAGGAGGTACATCTGGCGGGAGCAGGGGACCTGGCAAAGCTGCAGGCATTACTGGGGGCATAGTGTGTGGGGCATTACTGGGGGCACTGTGTGTGGGGGCACTGCTGGGGCATTGTGTGAGGGGCACTGCTGGGGCATTGTGTGAGGGGCACTGCTGGAGCATTGTGTGAGGGGCACTGCTGGGGCATTGTGTGTGAGGGGCACTGCTGGGGAATTGTGTGTGAGGGGCACTGCTGGGGCATTGTGTGTGAGGGGCACTGCTGGGGCATTGTGTGTGAGGGGCACTGCTGGGGCATTGTGTGTGAGGGGCACTGCTGGGGCATTGTGTGTGAGGGGCACTGCTGGGGCATTGTGTGTGAGGGGCACTGCTGGGGCATTGTGTGAGGGGCACTGCTGGGGCATTGTGTGTGAGGGGCACTGCTGGGGAATTGTGTGTGAGGGGCACTGCTGGGGCATTGTGTGTGAGGGGCACTGCTGGGGCATTGTGTGTGAGGGGCACTGCTGGGGCATTGTGTGTGAGGGGCACTGCTGGGGCATTGTGTGTGAGGGGCACTGCTGGGGCATTGTGTGAGGGGCACTGCTGGGGCATTGTGTGAGGGGCACTGCTGGAGCATTGTGTGAGGGGCACTGCTGGGGCATTAGGTGAGGGGCACTGCTGGGGCATCATATGTATAAGCAGGAGTACTGCTGGCATTATGGTCTGTGGCATAATGGGCATCAGTGTGGGGCATAATGTGCAATGGGCATAATTTTGTGTGGATTAATGTGTAATGGGCATCACGGTGCGGCATAATGTGTAATGGGCATTATGGTGTATGACATAATGTACAACAGGTATTACGGTGTGTGGCATAATGTCTAATGGACACTATGGTGTGATGCACAATGTGTAATGAGCATTACGGATAAACAGTGTAACAGTGTATATTGATTTAAGTAGCCTTTCATTGTTTGGGTTTGATCTGTGAGGCATACTACAGGTCGGGTATCCCGTATCCGGGCATCCCGTATCCGAATTATTCCAAAAACCGTGTTTTTTTGGAATAATTCCAATTTTTTTTTTTCCCTCCCTAACCCTCTTTTAATACTTACCAAGTCCTCCGGCGTCCACGGCAGGCCTTCAGCATCCTCTCCGGCGTCTCCAGCGGTCCCAGGAGTGCTTTGCGCGAGTGCGCGCCGGTGACGTCACCGGCGCGCCTGGGAACTTGCGCAAAGCACTCCTGGGACCGCTGGAGACACCGGAGATGGTGCTGGTGGCCTGCTGTGGACGCCGGAGGACTCCATGGACGCCGTGGGACCATCGGGGACCCACCAGGGGCAGGTAAGTATGACAAAAAAAAATTATTCCAAAAACCGGAATATTCCCTTATCTGGAATGCTCGTGGTCCCGAGCATTTCGGATAAGGGATACTCAACCTGTATTTCACTGTGTGGGCCTTCATGTTTATATGTCATTGTGCAGCCTTCAGTCAACTTAAGCGTGTGAGGACAACGACCATTCCTGCGGTAACCAATGTCTGGTCATGCAGGTTGCAAAAGAGGTGTCAGGTAATTGTTTTCCTGCTAGTTCGCACTCATTATAATTAGACCACGCCCCTTATAATTAGGTCACACCCGTTTTTGGGAGCGCGTCCACGGCGCGTGCAATTTATTCAATATCAAATTATATATGGGGGGGGCACATATTTTACTGTTTGCACTGGAACCCAAATTGGCTGCTGATAACTATTAGGGTGTGTGTGTGTGGTTATGTGCTGAGTATGGGCGGCTGTGCCAACTATCTATGAAGGACTGTGCTGACGTTATAGGGGAGCTGTGATTCTATGGGCCTGTCCGAATTTCCGTAGGCGATTTTAGTGGCCCTCGGGCTTCAATGGATTTTTTTAGGTGGCCCACGCTGTCTTAAAGGTTGAAGACCCCTGCCCTATACAGAACCTGACAACCCTACATACTGTAGATAGCTGTAACCGCCTGCTACACGTGGGCTGTTCAGGAATTCCTGTGATTATGCCCTTATTTTAAAGTGGCAATCCTATGGCAGGCAAAACTGACATGATTTTGCCTTTTAAATGATTGACGCTTTAAAAAGACTCCCAGGAATTCCCGGACAGCCTGTATCTCGCAGGATATTACATGTTGATGTGTATAAATAAGAGACATTTATGTATCTGTGGTACTGTAGCTACATAATTATATTTTATCTTTCTCCTACTACAATTACAACAAACATCTTTCACTTGTAATATGTAAGCACACTTTTACCTGGTGCTGTGCAGGAAATCTAAGAGGGGGGAGGGGGGGCGGGGGGGGGGGGTTAGGACAGTGGCATAACAGGGGATGTAGGGAGGGCAGACAGCACCCGGTGTCACCCACCATGGGGTGACTTCCAAAGCTATTTCCTGATCTGTGGCAGGAGCCGGGTTATGACCTATTCGTAATACAAATGCATATGACTGACATGGCTGTCGTATGCCATTTACGAATTCGTATTCTGGAGGAAAATATACTAATCAGTCGTATTTGACTGATTCATATTTTCCAATGGTGTATGGATTTGTATCGGCATCAGTAAAAATAAATAAATAAATAATAAAAAAAAACGGCATGGGGTCCCTTCCCCCACAGCCGTAACTAGCCATAGGCTCAAAGAGCCGGTCCTGGTTTTAATAAATCAGGGAAAAATCCCCAAAAGGCCCAAGGGCCGGTCCTGGTTCCAAAAGTACGGGGGACAAAATTACTAGGGGTCCCCCATATTTTAAGAACCAGCCCCAGGCCCAACCAGCCAGCAGGGTAATGTCACAGTCAGGGGACACTTATTATATAAGGTCCCGTGGCCAAAACATTACCCCTGACCAGTCAGTCTGGGCAGGGGTCCTGGGGGAGTGGGGACCCCCCAATTAAGGCCCCACTCCAGGACTTACCTGGTCAGGCTGAAGCCCAGGGCTGTCCCCGGAGCCCTTGTACGGTGGGCATCGGGTTGATAAGTTGTGTAAAACATAGATTAAAACTATTGTATATTGCTGTGGAACTATGAACTATTAACTATATAACATATAGTTAAATAAACACACTGACACACAAGAAAAATAAAACTTTATTACATACATAGCCCACTCATACTGATACTTACCTATGTTGAGCCTGTAGGTAGCCCTCCGTCCGTCCATCGGTGCATCCTGAAGAAATCCTTTGGGTACCTGTGGAAGGAAATAATACTTACAAGGGTCCTCCGGTGTAGATCCGGTCCTCTTCTGCACATGTAGGCATCCACGGTCTTGGCAAAACAAAAAAACACAAACACCCGACTCCAGCGGACTGTGAGAAGGAGACGCAGGATGTGTGTTTACATCCTGCGGCTCCTCCTCCTGATTGCTGCTATTTGTCGCCTACTGGCCAATCAGGAGCCGCTAGGCAATTTGGAATAACCATTCTTTTGCTGTATCAGCCAGATCTCCACACACAGCTATATGCGTATATACATTAGATGGAATTGCTGGCTACTTGGAGATCGCAGCTATCCCAGACCTAGTGAAGACCATGACCTCTCCCCCCATCCATCAATATAATGATGATTGATTATAACTTGTCCGTGCGTGCTGTTATAGAGCGCCCATAACAACTTACAGTGCAGAAGAAGGGGTAATATACATTAGACAATAGAATCACAATGTTATTCAATTACCTGCGGTCCCGTACTGCAGGAAATTATTCCTATTCAATTAGCCCCATAAGCCAGCAGCATCAGGATTTTTGGTACTTATGTATTATCTGGGCTCCCATGTTAAATGCACCCCATTTTTTCATACCCCTACTATCCAACTACGCATGGAGTTGATTTTATATAGTGTGGCGAGCGCAGCGAGCCACCGTGCCCGAAGCATGGCGAGCACATCGAGCCCCGCGAGGGGACGCGGTCTCATAAGAAAAACGGGAGCCCAGATATTACATAAGTACCGGATTTTTTTTTGCAATAGAATCTGGCTGGCACAGGAAAGTTCCCGATTCCTTGGATTCCTTGGTTCCCGATTCCTCGGGTCATAAATGCTTGGTTGCCCCACTTAAGGGGCCGAGAGCACACTTTCACACTAAATATATATTTAATCTTGTAATCTTCGAAAGATTACAAGAGAGACTCCAGATGTCAACAATATTAATGGGGGGGGGGGGGTGCATTCTAAATAACAGTCCCTCTTTTCTTCTCTACATAATGGGTTATCGGGTCAAACTGACCTTTTAATGCTGGTATCTGAGAACTTGTCTTAGATTTCATGCATTATTGCCTTAAGTCCATCAGCTCCAAGCACTATAAAAGCACAAAAGCATTCTTAAGGTCCAAACACACTGGGCGACTATGCCCAGCGTGTATGGACAGCGATGATAGCATTAATCGCTGGGAGGAAAGCTACTCGGTGCAAACACGCTGAGCGGCTTTTCCACTGTCTGGCGCCAACGGCGGGGGGAGGACGGCTTTGCATAGCGGAGCGCTATGCAGAGCCGTCCTCAAAGCCGCTCATCTGCTGGTATTACCAGCAGAACGGCTTTCCCGGTGAGAGTTCAGCACGCTCACCGCTCATCGTCGGGGCATACACACTGGGCGGCTTTCCCCCTGCCCGGCGCCGGGGAGAGGACGGATTTGCATAGTGCAGAGCTATGCAGAGCCGTCCTCAAAGCTGCTCATCTGCTGGTATTACCAGCAGAACGGCTTTCAAGGTGATAATGCGGGAGTGTGCAGCAGCGCTCACCGCTCATTGTCGGGGCATACACACTGGGCGGCTTTCCCCCTGCCCGGCGCCGGGGAGAGGACGGATTTGCCAGTGTCATCCTTACCAACCCCCAGTTTCAGCCCAGGGTTACAATATGCAAATATCCTGTAGTTTCACCCAGATAATGATGACAACTTACACGGGCAGTGCAGTCACACAGGAGCAGCTGGGCACAGACGGAAATCCACAGCCTTTTAGCATATGACATATCTGCAGCTATGATCTGCAGATGGATTGGGCAGCGTGATCCCCATTCACACAGCCTGATCCGTCGTACCTGACATCACAAGTGGGTGGGTGCATTTGCATGCGCCCCGCCCACTGAGCTGTCAATCACCAGCGGCTCCCAGGGTGGCTGTACGGGTAGTCAACAGGTCAACCATACACACAGCACAATGTTCTGATATCTCTCTAGATATATCGGGCATCGTGTGTGTTGCAGAGCCGACGTGATATATATGTGAACAACGCCGTTCACAGATATATCGCTCGTACACACTAGAGGATGGTGCATCGATATATCGGACAGTGTGTACGCACCCTTAATCAGTGATCCCCAACCCTGGTCCTCAAGTGCCCCAACAGTGCACGTTTTCCAGGTCATCGGCAGGTGCACAGGTGCACTCATTACTCACTGACACATTTTAAAAGATCCATTGGCGGAACTAATAATTTCACCTGTGATTCTTTGAGGAGGCCTGGAAAATGTGCACTGTTGGGGGTACTTGAGGACCAGTGTTGGGAACCACTGCTCTAAATTAACCCCAAGTGCCCCATAACATACCAGTAACCACGAAAAGGGAATTAACAGGCTATTTTCATCTCATGCAGGGAAAATGCTGCTGCTGCTGACAGTTTTATTTTAATCCTGCAATTTGGAGTTGTGTTAGGGAACGGCCCTAAGTTAAATGACGCCCGGTGTAGGTATTGAAAGTTCGTAATGCCAGACATCTGTACTAATGGACACTCTAAAAGTGCACTCAAGTGGTGGTATAAAAATGACAACAGATTAGCATTGGCACAGCCGTGCAATATAAAAACCACACAATGTAATTGCTTGTGCTGGCACTGAGAAAAAGATCGAATAATGTAATTTGCTGTATTTTTAGCCAGATAAAATGATTTTCTACTGTAAGATTCAGTAAAACAGTCACATTGGGGGTTATTCTAGTTCATTCTTTCTGACAAAATCCTTCTTAGATGGACAAAACCATGTGCACAGCGGGTGGGGCAGATGTAACTTGTGCAGAGAGAATTAGATTTGGGTGGGGTTTTACTTCAAAGTGAGATCTATATTGCAGTGTAAAAAAAAAGCAGTCAGTATTTTCCCTGCACAGAAACAAAATAACTCACCCAAATCTAATTCTATCTGCACATGTTACATCTGCCCCCCTGCAGTGCACATGGTTTTGTCCATCTAAGAAGGATTTTGTCAGAAAGAATGAACTAGAATAAACCCCATAATAGTGAAGGAGGTGAGGTCACATTTCTCAGCATCACACGCCTATGCTACTGTATATTGATATTATTTTGTGAATATCCGATAGTACGGTATGTTCCACACTGTGGGTGACAATTAATGAGATGCAAAATGTGATTTGTGCAATTTTTTTTTTTTTTGAGCAAAAAACGTCCGAAAACGCACTTGTCCCCAAATTCGCATATTTAATGAGATGTGAACAACGTCAAATACCTCGGTTTTTGCCGCAAAATCGCACATTCGGAAAGTGCGATTTTTAGTCCCGCCGGAACTCACATCCAGATGTTTTCCCATTGAAAAGTATACAAATTGCCTATTTAATTAGATGCAAATTCGGGAAAATGTGTCTAAAAATCGCCACACATGCAGACCAGGTTCTGACAGGCGAATTGGCCAGAACCCTGCACAGATCATTGAGACCTGTGCATGGTCCTGTCTTAAAAAATGTGTTGTTTTTTTTTGTTTTGTTTTTTAAATGGGGTGGGGTCCCCCTTCCTGAACATAATCAGCCCCGAGCGTGGTTGGCCGATGTGTCTCCATGGAGATGCATCGGCCAAAGACGCTAGCAGCCTCTGTACAGCGCTACAAAAGCTGTTATCTGCGCAAAAGAAAGCCGGCTCACCCCGCTGTCAGTGTGGGGTGAGTTGGCTCTGCAGAAGGGAGCCCAGAGCTGGAACCTGGGTTGGTAAGTATATTGGTGTAAAAGTGAGGTGTGTGTTTGTGTGTGTAATAAAGTTATGCTTTTCTGTGTGTGTGTCTTTTATATTAACATTCTTTTTACAGGTGGACTACAAGTCCCAGCAGGCCCATTAATGCCCCCCATGCTGGGACTTGTGGTTCTCCAAGTCCCAGCATGCAGACTTTCATGACTAAAAATCGCACATTATCACTTTTTTGCCCGGAATACGCACCTCATTAAATATGCAAATCCACGGTAAAAATGCGATTTTAAAAAGTGCAATAAGGTGCGATTTCAAAAAGATACTAAAAAACGCATTCTATTAAATGTGACCCTGTATCTCCTATAGCTATCGCCTTGCATTACACAAAGGATAAAAGGCATTTATTACAGTGATAATGATTTATCAGTGTAGAAAACCTTTGACCTCACAGTTACATGCTGAAGAACAGAGCTATAAGGACCCATTCAGCTCAGTCACAGAGAGAGGCTGGATTAGCAAAATATGGCTATTAATATAACAGTTTCTCTATTAAGAGTCAATGAGCCAGATGCACTAAGCTTCAAAAGTGATCAAATGGAGAGTGATAAACAACCAACCAATCAGCTCATGTCTGCCATTTTTCAAACACAGGACAATTCAGCGCCTCGCGCATGGCTGCGAATCCTGCAGTGCGCTCGCCGTGATTCACCATTCTCCTAAGATCGCCGCCAGCCCTCTCTATTCAGCTCGTCAGGGGCTCACTGCCCCTAACGGCAAAACTTGTGCAATACGGCGCACACAGGCAGCAAGGGGGGTGGTGGAAGGCAGGTGGACAGCAGCAGGCAGGATGGGGGAGCGGCGGCCGGAGGATCCAGCAGCGGCAGCAGCTGAGCTGAATTACTACAGACCTCCAGCTCCCAAACCCCCTGGCAGAGAGCTGCCACAGCTGCCAACATCCCTGTTACTGGCTGCCTGTGAGCTAATGTCCCCCGCATCCGCCCCCAAAGCTGCTCAGCTGGCTGCAGGCACAGCGGTTCGCTGGGAAAAAATACAAAAAAACTGACTTGTAGACACCAAAAGAATAACTAAAAAACATTTTTTTAATAAGTACACATTTCAGTTCACCTAAAAAAAGATGTCAAAAGCAGAACGGAGAACTACACCAAAAAAAAAAGTGAACACAGTTCTCCATTTTGGCATTAAATACACTTTCCGCAAACTGTGCCGATTGAAAACCAAAAGCGAATAGCAGCAACTATGAAACAGCGAATTGGCCAGCATTCACTGTTCGCTTCCGGCGAACAGTGATCATTGAATACAGCGAACATCATTTTGGGAGAAAAAAATTGCCGATTCGCCAAAAAGCAGCCCTGTTCACCCAAAAAAAAAAAAATGGTGAATCAAGAGCATTGAATACTGTTCACAGTCTGAGACATGGAAGCTAGGAGCTGATTGGCTGGCTGTTTATCACTTTTGAAGCTTAGTGCATTTGACCCAAAATGTCTACTGCGTAGTGTCGACCATGCAATAGCCATGCGGTAGTAATGTTATTTAATGCATTGCAACCATGCTGGTACTATAACTTTAAATATAATGCATAATGTTTAAAATTATAATGCCGCGCATGCTTACAATGTGGGAGATTATTTTACTACTATGTCGGCATTGTGCAATACACTGTCAACATTTGACAATTACAGATACCTGAGAATAGGAGTAAGAAAATGATATTATATATTTATATATACAATCTATGTTGAAAATAAAATCATAACATTGAAATATAACAAGCTCTAGCATATCATGGATAAAGCAAGATGAAAAGGAAATACAGTGGGGCCCGATTCAGGCCTGCTCGTAGAGCAGCAAATTTGGTATATGCAACACTGGGCGGGCCCCAGGGAATGCAGGCGTCCCCCTGCCTGCTCAGGGCGGGCGGCTGACGTCACATGACGTCAGTGCCTGCCCCAATTCGGAAAACAATGTGCAGCCGAAAAGTAAAGTCCTGGGCCACCTGTCAGCTGCGAGCAAAGGAAAAGTAATTCTATGCTGAGTAACCATCAAATGATTTTTTCCACTGTGCGGGGCGCTAGTGTACCCCTGTGTAAGGGTACACATCCGCTCGCAACATACCGAGGGGATTCGGGCGGTGGGGTGCATTCGGCAAGGCGTTGTTAACCTGCTTGCTCTGAATATACACACCTTAGCCAGCAGGTCTGAATTACCCCAATGTGTGAATAAATAATTGGTCTATACACAAGGCCACCATCACTTAGATTTCAACTCTGTCCATTCATTTTCTGGCTGTGACAAGTGCCGCAGGAAACCTCCATACATTTGTATTACCTACATTAAGGGGTAAATTTACTAATACTACTTTCAGACCGCAAATGCCGTGTCGCACACAGGATTAGGACACGGGTTCTCATCCCCAGAGCAACACGGCAATGCGGTCTGAAAGTTCCGACACGGCATATTGCCGAGTCGGTGACGTCACAGGGGGCGGAGCTGGGCGGCAGGAGGAGGCAGTACTTGGAGCTGACAGTGCTGCCTGCTCCATACTGTGAACGGGACACGGGTCGCTCGACCCAGGCACCCGTTCACACTGCACTTGACACGGGTCATAGCCGTGTTCAACCCTGGTCATTACCAGGGTTGAACACCCGTGTTGCTCGACCCGGGGTGGCCTTTTCAGACCGCACCTTGACCCGTGTTGGGGCCGCAAGAACACGGCAATAACCCGGGTCTAGAGTGCGGTCTGAAAGCGGTATAAGATACGAGTTCTATTGAAGATGGGATGTTTTCCATAGCAACCATTCAGATTATGGCCCTTATTCTGCTTCACTCGCAAAGGCACAAAACCATGTGCACTGCAGGTGGGGCAGATGTAACTTGTGCAGAGAGATTTAGATGTGGGTGAGTTATTTTGTTTCTGTGCAGGGAAAATACTGGCTGCGTTAGTTTTAGTCAAAAGGCAATGTGTACTGGACAGGACACATAAATTGTGTTCAAATCCCTCCTGCGAGCTAAAATAGAGGGTGAAAAACAACGTTCCTGTCTCACGGGGAACGTTCCTCTTCTCCGCCTTAAGTGATCATACACAATATTCCACTGTGTGCACGTATCTGGATCTCTCAAACAGATCAGGTAGATCAGGCCCTTCACCAAGCTTTATTACTTGAAGGAGAAAAAGGTACCATACACCCCGTAAATGGGATTGGCGTCTCCTCTTCTCCGGACAGATACATTCCCCATCTCACTGTTCAGGATGCTCGCAATCAATGAGATTGAGAACGTATCTATTTTTTTTTTTTACAAATTACTTTGGCACTGAAAGGGTTAAATGGTTTGGGTTTGGGTTAAATGGTTTGATGCAGTTGTTCATAAAATCTGCTCCAAAATCGAAAAATTAAAAATAAATAAAAGCACCCATTTGCACATTATTTTAGCAATAAACATAGTTAATAAATCTGCCCCTACGCTGTAATTCAGTTACATCCTTATTAATTAAAAATGATACAAATTACACACCCGATTCTTATACCTCCCAACTTTGATGGTCCCTGAAGAGGGACACAGGCGCGCTTTACAGGGGGGGGGCCTATCCATTTCGACACTGTGGGGGCATGGCCCAGAGGCTCTGTGAGCCTTTATACATGCCCCCAGCCCCCTGGCTGCAGGAATAGATGCTGTGCACATGCGTACAGCGTTTATTCACTGCTGCTCAGCAGCTGATAGTGGGACTTCCACCAGCCCATCCCCTCCCGTCGCGGGACAATGCCGGACGCGGGAAGACCGGGACGTTCCCACGTTAAACGGGAATGTTGGGAGGTATGTATTCTGAACAGTTTTCCCCTCCAATTCTGTATCTGTTTCAGCCTTGTCACAGCAGTGACTATTTTATAAGATTGATATAACACTCAGGGGCGTAACTAACTATTTCGCGCCCCCCGCCGCACGTTTTTTCGGCGCCCCCCCCCCCTCACACACACCTAACCTACCCCCCCACACACACACCTAACCTGCCCCCCCCCCCCCCTTCTTACCCGTACCTGTCCTGCTCTCTGTCGGGACCTGCCTGACGTCACGGTCCCGGCCGGCTCCTGCTGCTACAATGAAAACTGACTCTTAGAAAATGGCTGCCCCATACTGCAGACAGAAAACTGTCTGCAGTATGGGGGCAGCCATTTTCTAATTGTCAGTTTTCATTGCAGCAGGAGCCGGCCGGGACCGTGACGTCAGGCAGGTCCTGGCAGAGAGCCGGGCGAGACGCACACCACGGGTTACTATAGCCCCGCAGCCCCCTCCCCCCCCCCCCCCGGCGGCGCCCCCAATTTCTCTGCGCCCTCCCGCCACCGCGGGGGCTGCGGAGCTATAGTTACGCCACTGATAACACTCTTGGTTGGGTGTGCAGTCGGGCTCTGATATAAACCCGTCTTAAGGAGGTCATTCTGGTTCAGACATAATGCTGCAAAATTCACAGCTTTGCATGTGCTTTAAACCCCGCCCACACAAGTGCCGCCCCCTCACACTCGCACCCAGAGTTTCCCCAAACATGTGCAAATGGATGTTTAGCATAAACGTCCATTCACAGCTTGCATGCGGGGAGGAAATTATTCGATGGTCGGCAACCATCGGATGATTTCTAAGGTGCACGCAAACACTCTCTGGTGTCTTAGATCTGCGGCTACCTTGTACGGGAAAAGGGGGGGCAGCTGACATCCAGTGACGTCAGCTGCCCGCCCCCGGCAACCGCCTCTTCGCAGAATTACCATGGGTTTCCATGGGCGCAGCCCCACGCCGCCACCCCACTCCCCCAGCCTGCACTGCTAGGTGCAAACGGGATGGCGAATAAGCAATTGACCGTGCCCGCTCGCACCAAGCGTCTGCACATGCGCAGAAGCTAAACATTGCTCCCCCAATTGAACGCGCTGAGGAGCGATCAGATTAGAATGACCTCCTAAGTGTATACCAGTAAATCCTGCGTTTTCCCCTGAATGTTATACAGCTCCAAGCCTATGGGCCAGTTTCTCTAAGCTTCAACATTGATAAAATGGAGTGTGATAAACAGCCAGCCAATCAGCTCCTGTCTGACATTTTTCAAACACAGTCTGTGACATGGCAGGTAGCAGCTGATTGGCTGGCTGTTTATCACTCTCCATTTTATCAATGTTGAAGCTTAGAGAATCTAGCCCTATATGTGGTGCTAGACAGACCCTTTGGATGGGGCATGACATCCCCCTCAACAACCATTTCACTACCAACAATAAACTAGGTTTCAAAAGTGCTGTAGTTAAAAGTGATATTGTGGCTGGTACTTCATCACCGGCCAATCAGCTCCTGACATTTTTTCAAACCTATCCTGGAACTTGAAAGTTAGGAGCTGATTGGCCAGTGATGAATTACCAGCCACTTGATCACTTCACTAAGCTTAAGAAATCTGCCCCATTATATACTATCATAATATCACTTGATAAAGGTTAGTCTTTGGTGCTGATTGGATGGAGTACCATTTATCCAGTCATAACAAGAATATCATTAGGTGTTAGATCTGCCCCTTTAGGCCGTATTCAATAAGGACGGCGAGGGGTTAAACGGCGAGGATCGCCGAAAACAAGTGACCCTCGCTGTTTAACCCCAGCACCGGCAGCACACCATATTCAACATTCCGGGGGAACCCTTGCTTTTAAGAGGACAGCGAGGATTCCCCCAAACAGCGAGGCTCGCGGCTAATGCAGGGACCCCGGGGACTATGTAAAAACCGGACCGGACTAGACTCCGGACCGCCGGACAGGACATCAAAATCTGCAGTCCGGAGCTTATAGGGTCCGGTCCGGGGGGGTGTCCTGTTCGGGGGTGTCTTGTCCGGGGGGTCCCTGTGATAGCTATCATCAGGGACATGGGGAAGGGGAGATTACAGCCTCCCCGTGTGGTCCGGACCGTCCGGTTTTTGCTACATGTCCGGACCATACAGGGAGACTTTATTCTACCCCTCCTCCTCTACCTGGTGACAGGTGTCACAGGCAGAACCCCCAGACAGTACACCCCCGGACAGGACACCCCCCGGACCGGATGCTACAAGCTCCAAAATGCAGAGTTTGATGTCTGGTCCGGCGGTCCGGGAGTTTTGTCCTGGTCCGGTTTTTACCCATACCCGGGACCCCGCTGCATTTAGATCCAGGACCAATTCATATAATTTATGGTCGAAGCAATAGGATGGTGTCTGCCAATCATCAGCAAAATGTGGCCCCTCACCACCTAATTAAACCTAAGGAGGACATACTGTATAAACACAATGTAATACTTTTATTTAATTATTTGATCAATTTCTCAACAAGTAACTTTTGGCACAGGGGTACTCTAAAATGGTGCCTTGGTTCAATAAAGTTTGGGACCCTTGAACCACCACTGCCTTATATAATATAGTAGCTGGAATGAAAAGTTCACAAACTAAAATAATCCAAGGTCATCATTCCACAACCTGCTTGAAATCATCATAATCCCAGTGACAGAAACATAAAACATACACAAATCACGGTAATTAAACTAAAAGTACACACAAAACAATGCTATTTCCAACCATAAGTTCTACAATAACCATAACACACAATATATATATACTGTATATAATAAAAGCAGCAGCTAATAGTAATGTATATATGGGAAAGTCACCTGTTGGCTTTGGGCTCGGTGATGGTCACTGTCACATCCCCCGGGCCATTCCCAGTGCCGGACACTGCTCCATTCTGTGCACTCGCCATGTTCAGCCTGTCTGGGGAGGACAAGAAGAAAGGTTGGGGTGATGGGGCCCTGGTTCCCGGTCACTAGAGGGGAGCGCAGTTGCGCACAGGGTGCAGTTTACGCGCAGAGCTCCCCCGTGCTGCGCCCTATGCTGAGCAGCTGCGCGGCCGGAGTGATGGATCAGAGGAGACAGTGGCAGGGGGCAGATTGGGGAGAGGAGGGCATACGCCCAGCTCCTCCCTGTTATACTATTACACAGTCACACTGGCTGCTGCTGCTGGCAGACTGGTAGCAGAGGGGCGGGTGTCACTGTCCCGGGCTGGAGAGCTGCTATATATAGCTGTTAATGTGTAATACACAGTAGATAAGGAGGATTCATGTTGTGTTTGTCACTACTCCGACTATGGCCAGCTACTTACCGATCTGCCTCATTATGCTGTCTCCCTCTGCTGTCTATAATGCATGACGTCATTATACTCTTCCTCTGTTATGGATGATCTCATTTTGCCCTTTCCTGACATCATTATTCTCTTACTCCAGTGTCTGTGATGACATCATGCATTTATATTCTGTATTCAGGTCCCTTGGAGGATAATGGAAGAGGTGTCTCCAACTCAGTCATTGCAGGCTGTGGATTTGATGAATGATTGTGGCAGCTGTTATGGTCCCTATAGTGTCCTGTATCACATTTGTGTATTTGGATCAATAGTTTAAAGTTTGGATTTTTGTCTAGTAATTGTATTTGTTGTGTGTATTTTGCATATTGTGTTGCAGAAATGTGTATAATGATACGCTAGATGCCTCTAGTTATTACTGGGCTTTGTTGGGGACAATGTTGGAGCGGGGGGGGGGGGGGGTTCACATATTCAGGGGGACACCCTTTCCTAGCCTTGTGCACAGACCCTGATACCTGCATTCCTGTTCCCAGATGTAGACATCTTTTTGGAGATATAGGACCTCATGTTGATCCACAAGCAACACTGTGAAGTTCGCAGCGTTAAGTGTGGATTTCAAGCAGCCCGCCTCCCACCCCACACCCCCTTGCTCGCCGGATTCGCGTAAACATCCAATCACAGCCTTGGGTGCAGGGACCAAATAATGGTCGCCAACCATCAAATGATTTGGAGCGTACACGTAAAGCTAAGACACTCTCAGGTGCGATATATATCGCTCAGCGACCAATTGTTCTGTGTGTACAGAGCTTTATATTGCCCTTTACTGGAGATAAGTGGCCCAGCCCAAACCCTGAATAACAGCCCCATACCATCAGTATTGCAAGTAAGGGGGTACAGCGTGGTACGGAGTACCTGTAAGAAATATGTTGCAGGTACACAGTACCACTTACCCCCTGACCCAATGTCAATTCTATTTTTATTTTAAGTCTACATATAATGCATCCGCAGCCCGCCCACCCAGCGTTATGATTGGTGCTGTATGCAGCTACCGGCTACTGCTGATTTAGCCTGTCACACTGACAGGCATCAGCAGCGCCGACAGCATGAAGAGCAGGCTCCACTATTGTAAGCACAAGCTGCCTGGCTCTCCCCCAAGCAATCATTCCCTGTTTCTGATTCCCTGTCTCCTGATGCCACGCCACTATTTTCATTTAGACACTCCAATAGGCGGATTCAGGGGGGGGGGCACCCGGGCACGTGCCCCCCCCAGTCATTTAATTTTGTAGCTGAGGATCAATGAGCCCAGCCCTGTGTCTATTGGCCCCCAGGAACCGGAGATATCGCCTGGCAAAGCTGTAACGTTTTCCCCATAGGATAATATGGGACCCATTAATTCTGACCCCCACCTGGTTCTAACAACTGTCAGTCCCCTCCCTGGCATCACAGAAGCTTGTGGTTGATCTAATTCAATTCCAAATCGCTGGGCCTTCAATATGACACCAGGCTGGTCCATATCGGTCAATTGGTTATAAAGATATTGCAGGTAAACCGATTTTTTTATTTTGGAAATGTAATGGCTGTTCATGTTCTTTAAAGGCAAATTACTCTGGAACCAAATGTTCCAGTTTCATGGGACCAAAATCATTCAAAGCCCACTCAAAAGTTCTTCAATATGATACTTGTCTCATGTAAATGGGTCAGTTGGTTCCAAAGATATAGCCGGTTAACTGAGATAACTGGTTGGTTTTCTCCCCCTCACACCAGAAAATGCAGGGACTAGTCTGGTGTAAAAGGTGCTCTGAATGAAGCCAGGCTCTGCCACTGTCAGTGGCTGTCGCTTCTGCCTGGCAGCTGTCCCCCATTTACCGCGAGCATGTATTCCCCCTTGGCAATGAGCATGTAATCCCACATGGCAACGAGCATGGAACCTCTGGCAATGAGCATGGAACCCTTGTCAATGAGCATATAGATAAGCAGCACTTATGTAGCATAATTTTTCATAGGCATTATCGTGTTTGGCATAATACATAATGGACATAATGGCGTGTAACTTTACGTGTAATGGACATTATGGTGTAAATGTTTAATGCGCGCCTTTGGCGCACAATGTCCCTGTTTATGAAGCGTATTGTGAATTTTGGCTTAATCTGTGTGGCATTATGTGAATTCTGGCTCAATCCGTGTGGCATTATGTGAATTCTGGCTCAATCCATGTGGCATTACGTGAATTGTGGCATAATCCATGTGGCATTATGTGAATTCTGGCTCATTCCATTTGGCATCATGGGGGAAATTTACTAATATGAAAAACCTAGTTTTTCGTATAATTATTTTCCCTACGACTGTTTCAGTCGTATGTAAAGTCGTGTTCCGGAGGGGAAATTACAAAGCAGTCATATACGACTGCTTTGTAACCCTCCGATGTCGTATTCATTCGTATTAGCGGCCGATCAACATGGTGAAGAAAGACAACATGATCCGGAACCAGGACAAGGCACCGGATCAAGACTCTGGGACCTACCTACGGGATCAAGATAGGTAAGTATCAGTGTGTGTGTAATGTATGTATTAAACTTTTATTTTTCAGGTGTCAGTGTGTATTTATTTAACTATTTTTTTTACTGTGGAACTACAAGACCCAGCGGGCCCATTAATGCCCCGCAGGCTGGGACTTGTGGTTCACCAAGTCCCAGCTTGCAGGGGAGGCTTGCTGGGACTCATAGTTCCACAGTTTAAAACAATAGTTTATTGTTCTATTTTTTACACCAAGATCAGCCCGGTGGGCACCGCACAGGGCCACCGGGGACAGCACCAGGCTTCAGCCTGGTCAGGTAAGTCCTGGAGGGGGGGGGACTCCCCCAGGGCCCCTGGCCAGGCTGACCGGTCAGGGGGTTAATGCTTTGGCCGGGGGGGGGGCTTGTATAAAAAGTCTTCCCCCGGCTGTGGCATTACCCTGCTGGCTGGTTTGGCCTGGGGCTGGTTCTTAATATACGGGGGACCCCTAGTCATTTTGTCCCCCGTATTTTGGGAACCAGCCCCGGACCTGGAGCCTGGGGCTGGTTGTTAAAAATCGGGGAACCCCTATTTGTCGGGTTCCCTGATTTTTAATTACCGGCCCCGGCTCCTTCAGCCTGGTGCTGGTTACAGCTGTGGGGGGGACCCCACCCTGTTTTTTTTTTATTATTATTTATTTTTTCTATTTTTTTACACTAAAGCCTGCACAGATCTGACTGATCCGTGCAGGCTTAAAGCAAATACGACAGGGAAAGCAAGGTGTATTTTCCTGTCGTATTTGCGTGCCTGTTTTACACTAATTAGCAGCTGTATTATCAGTACGGCTGCTTAGTAAATCAGAAACCACCATTCTTTTGAATGGTGATTCCTGTTGTATCCTATCGATGGTGTAGACATTCGTATTTGTAAATACAAATACGAATGTCCCATCATTAGGAATACGAATTGTTGTATTTTCGGGATTGTAAATCCCGAAAATATAAATGTGTAAAAAATAGGTGTATTTCTCCCTACGAATACACCTATTTTTTACGAATCCATTTTGGTAAATTTCCCCCCATGTGTCTAGTATTTTGTTGCATAATGTGTAGAAGTTGTATATGGTGTGGTACACTACACTCAAGGACACCCCCCCTGTTGAGTGGCCACACCCCCTTTTCCGGAGCGCGCCTTCGGCGTGCGCACAACTACATCCTTCACTATTGTCGCCATGGTTGGCCTGCATACTTTTACCGCCAGGGCCTATTTTTATTCCCATTCCCACCCTCTCCCTGCTCTCCTTTCTCTTGCCGGTCTCTTAGCATGTACACTGGCACCACTAACAACCCCCTCCTCCACCCAAACCCTCTTTTATCATGGTGCCCCCCCTGTCATCTTATTCTGTATCTGCCCCTGGTCACTCCTCTAGCTTTGTGTGACCAAGCCCCCTCATGACACATGGCCACGCCCATTTTTTGGTGGAGGGTATCAGTACCACCAAGAAAAAAATTCTACTTGCACCACTGCATACCATTATCCCTCCTTTACCCAACTTCACAGTTGGCACAATGCAGTCAGACCGGTAATGTTCTCCTGGAATCCACCAAACCCAGACTCGCCCAACTGACTGCCAGACAGAGAAGTGTGGTTCCTCATTCCACAGAACCACAGAACACGTTTCCACTGCTCCACAGTCCAGTGTCGGTGGGCTTTACACCACTACATCCACAAGGGCCATTCCAGCCACACAGAATGCGGGGCTGTCCGAGCAGTGCAGGCATCTGGTGCTCTGGTCTGTCACCTTCCCTCCCTGCCACCTGTGGCTCGTTCGTATACAGACAGATGGAGGCGTGCCACATAAGCAGGCCTACCTTACTCGTTGTACTCCGCTGCGAGCCGTGGTTATGCCCCTTTTCGTTCCAAAGTTTGAAAAGAGATAAAGTGGATAGAGTATCAACCAATCAGCTCCTAGCTGCCATGTTACAGAGGGCCTTATTCTAGTTCACTCTTTCTGGCAAAATCCTTCTTAGATGGTCAAAACCATGTGCACTGCAGGTGGGGCAGATGTAACTTGTGCAGAGAGAATTAGATTTGGTCGACCTATAGCCTGTCGAACAATAATGGTCAGCCTATGGACTGTCGACTTAATTACTATGACCCATTCCCTTTTGTACTGATTCAGAGATGGACACAGGGTCGATGTACGCAGTGGAGCCATATTTACCACTGCTCAAGTGTCTAAGCTGCCCTACGCATGTGCCGCCATGGTCTTGTGGTGGCAGTCGCTGTATGGATTTATTCACAAATTGAGTGACAGTTGGGGAGCAATTGTGGGAGGTGGTTGTGGTGACTCAAACACATACGTGTTGAGCATGTCACAGCTAGCAATTTCAATCCTATGCAGTAACGGAATCGGTACATCTATCAGAATGAACTTAGGTCTACAGTCATTAGGTCGACCCCACTAGGTCGACTGGCAGGAAGGTCGACCTGATTTAAGGTCGACATGGGCCAAGGTCGACATGACTTAAGGTCGAATTTGCATAAAGGTCGACATGAGGAAGGTCGACTGGTCATAAGGTCGACATGGGTTTTTCACTGTTTTTTTATCCGGACACAGTTGGCAATGAGAATCGGACCCTCGCATCGCTCGCTTCGCTCGCAATGCTTCGGGTACGGTGGCTCGCTTCGCTCGCCACAGCTTTAATAACCTCCTCCACGCCCTAGTGGATGGTAGGGCATGAAATACCGCCTGTCGGCACATGTCGGCTCAAAAAACAGTGAAAAACCCATGTCGACATTATGACCAGTCGACCTTCCTCATGTCGACCTTTATGCAAATTCGACCTTAAGTCATGTCGACCATGGCCCATGTCGGCCTTAAGTCAGGTCGACCTTCCTGCCAGTCGACCTAGTGGGGTCGACCTAATGACTGTAGACCTAAGTTCATTCTAATAGATGACCGCTTCCCGCAGTAACAATGGCGCTGGCTTACTTGTGATGGCCACCAGATAGCTACTCAGAAGGTCGATGATTAACCGAAGCACATACGATGGTTGTGTCTTTGTGCACTGGTGGCGGTTCTGAGACGCCGACAGTGGGCGCCTCAATACAAATCCTGGTGGTTACAACATTTGGACGCATAACTGACGCATACTGAATGGCAACTGCGATGGCATTTGCAACAGCCTCTGAATCAGGCCCTTGGTACATTATATTCAAAACACACAATGGGTATTGGCAAGGAAAGCATTTCTTTTTGGTTTTGCCACCATCTGACTTTCTATCCATCGTTACAGTACATTTCCTTGGACTTCAACCTTTGTTGTCCAGATGAACCTAATTTATGCTGTAATGTCTAACGCTTGAGCCAATCTGAAATTAATTTTAAAAGATGATATCGCCTCTATCTTTCCGCTGATAGACTGTATGTACAAGATGTGACCCACTCGCTAAAAAATCTTGCTGGCACAATTGCACTGAGATGTACCATATCCCCCATATCCTTTATCAATAACGGGTGGAAATTGTACCCCAGAAATTGTACTTCTGCTTCTTTACCCACCACAATTTTGGGCCAAAGCCTTAGATCTTTTCACATTTCAATAAAATTTCACTTTGACATGGAGACGGGGGTTAAAATTTACTAAAGATCGATGTTCGATATTAAAATCTATCTAAATTGATCAACATCGATGACATGATCTAGGATATAAATCACACAATTGTTAATAGACTCATTTAAAAAAAAATGTAAATCGATGTAAAATTGTTTTTTTTTTATCTCCTAAAATGTTTTTCATTTTACCAACCAACAGTCTTTGATTCAGGAACTTGAATGTGAACATGATGTATACGGTTTATGTACTTTGATACCGCTTTCAAACTGCCAAAACGTTTAAAAAACTGTATTTTTAAACGGTATTTAAAACGGTTCTGAGCCTTCACATTGCAGTAGATTACCGTTATAAATACCGTTTAAGTACCATTCACATCAGTCAACACGTTTAATCCCCTGAACACGTTTCAAGGCAGCCGGCCTATCACAGGTCTGTAATCTGTTGTTTTTACTAAATACCGTTTCAGAGCCATTCTCACTGCATAAAATACGGCTCTGAAACGTGTAGGACTCTGCTTTTTAAACGTTTTGAAATACCGGTTTTTCTTTAACCGGTAAATCAACTCTGGTGCTTTCCCACTGCAGCCTTAAACGTTTTGAAATGGGAAAAAAACGTCAATATACCGTTTACCAAGTGCGGTGTGAAAGGGGTATAAGTTGTTAATGTTACATTCCATTTATACAGTATTTTCTCTATACAGTCTTTTATGTCAATTTTCAATCTTTGAGCAATTGTTGGTACTTGTGACTTATCTGGGCGCCCGATGTTGAAATTGTATGCCAGTACCCTAAGCATGCGATTTGATGCGATTTGACGCGATTTCCCTTGAAATTCCCTTGAAGAGAAAATCGCGTTGCATTGTATGCTATTGTATTGCATGCGATGCGATTTGATGCAATTTTAATATGTACAGGCACCCAGATGCCTGTTTCATATGTGAAATGGCCCCCCAGACCCCATATTTAATTGTATACCCACCCTGATGGCTAAATGCCCCCCATTGTTAAAGCCACCCCACTATCAACGCCAACCCGAAGCGTGGCGAGTACAGCGAGCCCGCGAGGGGCGGCGGTACGCGTCCTCCGACCTTTTCATTCCCCACACTATCCATGTCGGCGTGGAGTTGATTTTATATAGTGTGGCGAGCGCAGCGAGCCACCGAGCACGAAGCGTGACGAGCGCAGCGAGCCCCGCGAGGGGACGTGGATACCTTCACAGCTATACGTGTCCCCTCGTGGGCTTCACAGGTATCCGCGTCCCCTCGCGGGGCTCGCTGCGCTCGCCACACTTCGGGCTCGGTGGCTCGCTATTCTCGCCACACTATATAAAATCAACTCCACGCCGACGTGGATAGTGGGGGTATGAAAAGGTCGGAGGATGCGTACCGCCGCCCCTCGCGGGCTCGCTGCGCTCGCCACGCTTCGGGTTGGCATTGATAGTAGGGTGGCGTTAACATTGGGGGCATTTCGCCATCAGGGTGAGTATACAATTAAAAATGGGGTCTGGGGGGCCATTTCACATATGAAACAGGCATCTGGGTGCCTTCACATATTAAAATCGCGGCAAATCGCGACAAATCGCGGCAAATCGCATCGCATGCAATCTGATTGTATGCGATGCGATTTGACGCGATTTTTAGGTGCGATGAAGAAAATCGGGCGCCCAGATAAGTCACAAGTACCCAATTTTTTCTATCTTTTGGAAACAATTGAAGAAATCTTGATTTGAAATTTTCCTCCAAGATCAAATCTAAGTTTCCAATTAGCTTATGCCACTATAGAGTAATGCTCGCATGAGTATTTCTGCAGTAATTCATACCTTTAGATGATCTTCGCGGGGTTAGTTCAGGACAGGATTCCTCCACAAGCATCAGGAAGAAGCACCAATAAAACAGTAGAGAAATGCTGCCAATACATAATTAGTTCAGCTTTATTACATTATGGATTTATTATGTTATTATGTTCAAAATTAAAAAAAAAGTCGATAAGATTTTCTTCACCGAGATCTTATGCAATGGAGGAAAAATAATATTTTTTTGTACATAAATGAATTAGGAACAGAATAAAGGGAAAAACTGAAATGTTGTATCATTAACCTGGGATGCATCAATTTTTCTGAAGAAACCGGATACAGAATACATATCAATCTTTACATACTGTAATAGGAAATGAAGTCCATCGTTGTGATATATCTATAAAGGTTTAGGTGGCGTAAGCCAAAACAATGCGCGGACAGCCATTTTTCTTTAACAACTAAACCTTTTTTTCGACAAATGCTCTATAGAACAGTGAAAATTGTATCAAAATCTGCCCATTGGTTCTTGAGATTACCCGCAGTACAAACAGCCTACTGGGGACTTTATTTTATACTACGGAGGAAAATATAAATAATACACTTGTCAAATAAGAATTTAACCCTTCGGGTGCCAACATCTATGTGAGAGACGTTCAAAATACCCACTAAGAATGTGAGCATCGCTCACATTTGTTACATAAATTCAAAATAAAAAAATGTGTAAAAAGAGATTGTATTTCCGACTAGCTGGCCTTTGAGAAAATTTAGCATCCTTCAAATGGTACAGTACCTCATTTATAGGGAGAAGTAGCTGAGCGGGCTCTGTTTTAGGTGTCAGGTGTGGGGGGGGGGGGGGGGCAGAGACCGCTCAGTGGTCTGGTAGCAGCAATGGCGGTAATGTCAGGGGTGGATTTAGGGGTTATGCTGCCCCTAGGCACAATATTTTTGTCCGCCCCTCCTATTAGGCACGTGGCATGATGCCCTCCCATCAGTACAGCTCCCCTGCACAATACAGTCAGTACCTAAGCATGTGTCCATCATCCACTCTAGGGGGTCCCACTGTCATCTGCACCGGTGGACCCCATCATCAGCACCTGTAGGTCGGCGTCATCCACTCCAGGGGGTTCCTGTCATCCGCTCCAGCAGGTCCCCGTATTTGGCATCGGTGGGTCCCCATAATCTGTTCCAGTGGGTCCCCTGCTGGTATGTTCTATTTTGGCAACTCGCAATGGTAGGGGAATGCCTTGCCACCCCCAACAGCTGCCGCCCATAGGCCCATGCCTCACAGGCCTAGTGGGAAGTCCAGCCCTGGGTAATGTAGCAGTGCTGCTAGTCTTAGCGTGTGGAATCCCCCATGTGTTTCACACACTGATCGGATACAGTGCAATCTGCAATTGTAAATGATCAATTTGTCCAAAGGGGAGAACGTAATCTTTCAAATGGTACCTCAGTTATCGATTTTGGTTAAGTAAGAAGGCAGAAAAGGTCAGTGTCAGAAAAAATCACCCTTTAGAAATAATATATATGATATATTATATTAACATTACAGGTCATTATGATGGATAATAATGTTTGCTTGGCAATTTTCACACCAATTTTCACAAATTCACTTGGTACTCAAAGGGTTAAATACTGAAATAATTTGTCATGTCGGCCAATTCTGGCCAGTCCCAACACTGACCAGCATTATGGGAAATGCTCAGCTAACTCATGGGGGGGGGGGGTTATTCAATCCCCTCTGCTAGTCAGGCCCGTTTTGTTAATAATAGATGCAAATTGTTGTGATCATGGCCGAATATCGACAATCCACAGCCGTTTACATGGACATGCCTCCTTTTTGCAGATCGCCAGGTGGAACATTGAATCCCACTTGGTCACACATCCTTTTACCCCACACCCACTACCCCAGTCTGCTCACAGACTGTCAACCCACACCTGCTACCCACCAGGAAAAGCCTGTCACCCCACACCCGTTACTCACATCTTGCTGGTCACAGAACGTTCGCAAAATGCATCTCTTTAATGGGTGTGGTATAGGGGTCCGACAGTCGGGATCCCGACAGTCATTAGCCCGACTGGCCAGACTCAGACAGCATGGTGAGTGCAACAAAGCCCCTTGTGGGCTCGCTGCACTCGCCACACTGCGGGCACGGTGGCTCGCTACGCTCGCCACCTATTCTATTCTCCCTCTATGGGGGTCGTGGACCCCCACGAGGGAGAATAGCAAGTGGCCATTGGGAACCCGGCTGTCTGTGTTTTGACGGTTGGGATCCCAAAGTCGGGTAAATGACTGTCGGGATCCCGACTGTCGGGACCCCGTCCGGCACCCCTCTTTAACACACCATATGCTTCCCAGGTGAGGACACCCTGATATTACTGCTGTGTTCCCCTTTTGTATTACTGCCTGGCAGTGACTACCGCACACTTGATATCATATGTGACCTAAAGGTGCATACACCCTGGCGAAAATCGATGGGCTGAAAATCAATCAGTGCGTTTTTGCCTGTCCAATTGACTTTTCCAGGGGTGGACGGCTTTCCATAGCAGGACACTATGGAAAGCTGTCCACTATGTCACTCATCTGCTGGTAATACCAGCAGATGAGCGCCGGAGGCCGACGATGATGTGAAAGCGCGCATCAGCGCTCATCGCTGCCCCGTACACATGGGGCAGCTTTTCATCTAAAAGCAGCTCAAACAGTATAAGGAGGTTATTCTGGTTCATGCGCTCCCATGCGAATTCATACGGGAGCACAATGTTTTTAATATGCAACAGTGCATGCGGTGGATGCACCCATGGGAACGCTGGGCCTTCTCACGCTAATGACGCGGGCAGCTGACATCACCGGATGTCAGCTGCCCACCCTGTACACGCACAGGATGCGCGCAAACTTAAGGCACCTGAGAGTGTCTTAGATTTGTGTGCTCCTTCCACATCAATCGATGGTCGACGACTATCGAATGATGTGATCCATCCCCAAAGGCTGCGAATAGATGTTTATACTAAACATCCATTCGCAGCCGTACGGTGATCGCTGCGTGCGAGTGGGGGGTGGACATTACTGCAAGCGCCAATTCTGCTTAAAAAGACACTCAATGCTGCGTGCCAACCAGAATAAGGTCCTAAGGGAGCTTCTTTCTGCTCAAAATCGCCCAGTGTGAGCCTTAGTGGTGCTTCCTGATACCTGTACATTCAGTACTCTTCTAACGTTACTGCCTGGTGCCTGCAAACCGTGACAATTACTTGTGCGACACCCTACTGACTGAATTTTTGCATTCCCTCCCCACCATGTGACCTCCTAATCAGTGGCGTAGCTATAGCTCCGCAGCCCCCGCGGTGGTGGGGAGGCGCAGAGAACCTGTGGGCGCCGGGGGTCTGCGGGGCTATAGCTACCACTTACCCGCTGCTGTCCGGCCGCATCTGCCTGTCACCGTCCTGTATCTCCCGGCGCCGGCTCCTGCTGCTATAATGAAAACAGACTCTTAGAAAATGGCTGCCCCCATACTGCAGACAGTTTTCTGTCTGCAGTATGGGGGCAGCCATTTTCTAAGAGTCCGTTTTCATTATAGCAGCAGGAGCCGGCGCCGGGAGATACGGGACCGTGACAGGCAGATGCGGCCGGACAGGTACGTCGAGGGGAGGGAGGGAGTGGGCCGAGGGGAGGGGGCCGCTGAAAAATATGCGGCGGGGGCGACAATTAGGTAGTTACGCCACTGCTCCTAATGTTTATGACATCCTGCAGAACTCCAAGCTAATAACACCACCTGTGTCTGACCACCTACCATTGCTATGTGCAGTAAGCAGAGCAGTATGTGAACCTTCCCTGCACATACTGCTCTGATAGTCTGTAGACCTACAGTGGCAAACGCAGGATTTTTAGAGGGGGGGTTTCCAAATGTAATCCAAAATCTCCCACTCTGCAGCACATTGAAGTAAGGGGGTTATTCTGGTTCACTCGCAAAGGCAAATTCACTCTCAGATGGACAAAACCATATGCACTGCAGGGCCTGGTGTAACATGTGCAGAGGGAATTAAGGGCCCTACACACAGAGAGATTTGTGCCAGAGATTCATAACGGGAGATTCAGCATGAGAGATTTCCCTTAAACTGAATCTCTCAGATAATGAGCCCACACACAGAAAGATTTGTGCCAGAGATTCATAATTAGAGATTTCAAATCTCTCACAGAAAGTGTTTCAGCGCCTTCAGGGGAATAAAAAAAGTCTTCAAACTAAAATAATGGATTGGAATAAAGCCTGGGGGAGTGAAAAATAATTAAATAATGTAAAAAACATATGGCGTGGGGTCCCCCCCATAAGTATGACCTGCCCCGGGCTCTTGGAGCTGTCTTGGTTCCCAAAATATGGGGGACAAAGTGAGTGGGGGTCCCCCATATTTTAGGGTCCAGTAGCAGGGGGACGCGCTTGACGTGTCCCGTGGACAATGTATTACCCACCCTAACTAGTCAGTACAGGCCGGGAGTTTTTGGGGAGGTGGGGACCCCCAAATAAAGGGGTCCCCCTTCTCCAGGGCAACCCAGGCCTGGGCTGAAGCTGATAGCTTGTTTAAACAGTAATATTGTCTTTTACAGTAGGACTACAGGTCCCAGCAAGCCTACCCCACATGCTGGTACTTGGGAGAACCACAGTTACCAGCATGTGGGGCATAAAAGCCCCGCTGGGACCCCCCAGCGCTTAGGAGGAGTCTTCACCTGGGGGCGGTGGCCTTTTAAGCTCTTTTACCTTTCCTCTGTTTGGAGCTGGCTAATCTAACCAGCTCTAAGGGGGTGGGGGCAATGACGCAGCAAGCCGTGATTGACTGGCTGTGGCCATTTTTAAAATATTTTTCTGGGGGGGGTGGGGGCCCGAGACCAGGGTAGGGGTGGGGGGTGCCATGAGTGGGTAGGTCAGGTGCCGCAAGGGGGGTCCATGTCGGAAGGGGGGGGGGGTCGGGTGCCGCGAGAGGGGGGGTCACATCCGCACAGCGCCATCAGTAATATGCAGGGCCGGTGTAAGGCTTTTCAGCACCCTATGCGAAACTTCAACCCACTGCCCCCCCCCCCATGCTGCCACCAATAACCACTTTCCGACCCCTTAAGGCGTACCTGCCTAACATTCTGGAATGGCTGGGAGGCTTCCAAAAACCGGGTGGTTCTCTCAGCCCCATGGGAAGGCTGGCAAATCCTCTGCTTTCCCTGGAGGCCTCCAGAACCCTCCACTTTACCACCCACAACAGAGTACAAGAGGAGGAGGGGGCAGCAATGTAGGGAAGTATGCCTCAAGGAAAAGTATGGAGGTGAGGTCTTAGAAGTTCCACAGCCACCACCTGCATTAAGTACAACAAGGATCCTCATAGATGTCCTTGATTTTTTTGATAGGCAGACTTGATGGCGCCCCCCAGATCCTGGCGCCCTAGGCAGCTGCCTAAAGCTGCCTAATGGTAGAGCCGGCCCTGGTAATATGACAGCTGTTAATTCTTGCTGTCTTACTAGACGGCGGACGGAGCGGCAAGGCAGATTCAGAGCACTCGCACAGGGCTCTAAATTTACTAGCGGGGCCGTTATTAATCATGGCCAGATTCGGGGCCGCTCTTGAATCGCTGGGTGTGCGATACACACAGCGATTCTCTGCCATTTTCTGAGCAATTCATTGAAAATAGGTAAAATCGCTCAGAAAATGGCTTAATATCATCCTGTGTGTGGGGCCCATTACATTTGGGTGGGGTGTGTACTTCAAATTGATATCTATATTGCAGTGTAAAAATAAAGCAGCCAGTATTTACCCTGCACAGAAACAATAAAACTCATAAACAAATCTAACTCTCTCTGCACATGTTACATCAGCCCCACCTGCAGTGCACATGGTTTTGTCCACCTGAGAGTGAATTTGCCTTTGCAAGTGAACCAGAATAACCCCCTAAGTACGGGAGTTTGGGGGAGCGGTAACAGCCCTGAAAATTGGTCTTTTTATACACTGGATACTGCATACCTCCCAACAGTCCCGATTTTATCGGGACAGTCCCGATTGTCAGGGCCTGTCCCGATGTCCCACCCGCGGGCGGCAGTGTCCCGCGGTGTGGGGGGGCTGTTGGGAGTCCCCCCGTCAGCTGCTAAACAGCGGGGAATAAACGCTGTGCGCATGCGCACAGCGTCTATTCCCGCAGCCAGGGGGCTGGGGGCATGGCTAGAGGCTCACAGAGCCTCTGGGTCATGCCCCCATAGCGGCAAAATGGGGGCGTGGCCTCGCGGAAGAGCCGCGAGCATAGGCCACGCCCCCAAATTAGCCCACGCCCCCCGAAAATTTCGGCGCGCCGCAGGCGCGCAGAAGCATCGTCCCGCATCCTGTGCTGAGAAAGTTGGGAGGTATGATACTGTATGGAGTACAGTATCAATATTTAACAGTACAGATGGTCTATAGTATAGGCTGTTTCAAACATTTAAATAAAATAAAATTGTCAGGAAATTTTTAAACATATCATAAATACACAAACATAATAGAACCAGTACTACACTAATCTCACAATCTCCCACTTTATGGTAAGGTTCCTGTCCCTTCCTCATGGCAGCTACTCTCTGGTCCATTGCAATGTTTGAGGCTCAGATCCACACATACAGTAAATGTGGTAGAAGAAGCTGAAAAAAAATTGTACTGTACCCTGTTTTGTTCTTATGCTGTCCGCTCCACCGCCGGGTCGGAGCAGACATCAGACATATGTGGACCACGGTGCCCCCTCCCCGGTTACCCATCAATTGGCAGGGTCCCGCTGTTCTTCATGATGTTGTCAGCGGCGTAACTATAGCACCGCAGCCCCCGCCATCGCGGGGGGGGGGGGGGGGCGCTGTGCATGTGGGGGCTCCGGTGCTATAGTTAACCCCCCCCCCCAATCCCCCGCAGACTTACCTATCGCGCTGGTCCCGGCGGCTCCGTTCTTCTGCTGAGGACCACCACAAAATGGCCGCCCCCATACAGCAGACAGTTTTCTGCACTTCACCATTATGAAAACGTTTTCTGCACTTCAGAAAACGTTTTCTGCACTTCACCATTATGTTTTGTTTGATTCAGTTGATGTGTCAGTGGTCTTGAGGAAGGGGCGTCAGCTCCGAAACTGTTGACCATGTATACTGACCAGTTTTGCACTTTTATGCTTTAATACAATTTACCCACGTTTTCTTTGAGTGCCGCCTCCTGTTTTCATTTTTTTGAAAATCGTTATTATATATATATATACAGTATATATATATATATACACACACACACACACATACAAATATAAATATACATATATGTATATATGTATGTATGTATAAAATGCCATGGGAGGGGTAGGGGGGCGGGCGCCACAAACTTTTTGGCAGGGGGAGCAAATTTTATAGTTACGCCACTGAGCGAAACCACCTTGTACTGTAGGAAAGGTGTATTTTAGCACACGCTTAAAGTACCACTAAGGCATTTTCTCTACTTGCACTGTATCCCACAACATTCACACTCACCCTGTCACCTGCAAGACCTTACCACCCACCTACCCTTGTTGCAATGTTACACCTACATTACCAGAAGTGCGCATGCCAATAGCATGGCAAATGAGACCTTCACCCCCTCTTCCCCTTTTATGTTGCAATGTCATTTTTTTTTCTGAATCCAACCATATATATATATTTATTTTGTAGAACTTTGCGGCACTCAAAGGTTTTGAAGAAGGCAATAATATCAAACAGAAAAAAGAAATATGGAACAGCGCTGTGCTGAAAAGAAATATGGAACATTTTCATCTAATAAACTTTAAAATATGGGACAATAATGAAATAGATGCTTGACCCGCACAGCGGGCGCATGCGCAGACAGCGGAAATCCACCATAAAAAAGCGGAAGCCATTCACCATGAATACACCACTCCTGAGGAAGCCGCTGATATGTTTTCGAGGCGGAGAAACGCGTAGAGGTCAGAGGGGACATCTTTTGGCTGCAAACAGACACCTTACAAATTGATCTTGGATATGACCGTGTAATAGGGACTGCACCAACGGTCGGAGACAACATTATGGTAGGAATACCCCATCACTGCCTCAAGACTGCAAACCAATCTAAGTATACTCTATTAACCTTGCATGTGCACATCAAGTGTTGACTCTTGATTTATAACTAACCAAAGTTCTGGTTACAAAGTAACAAAGTGTCTGCATGCATATAATGACCAGTTTTGTTGTGAGGGGAATGGACTAATACGTTCTATATATGTTGTGAGTCTTGTCTGTCTATTGTTGGCCATAGTATTGTATAATTTTTAATAAATGTATTCATATTATTCAGCACAGCGCTGTTCCATATTTCTTTTTTCTTTTTGCTTGGTCCATATTTAAGAGGTTTAGGTAATTTCCCCTTTTGGTACAGCTGCAGTGCAGAATATTTTAATCAGCGCTCATTATCACCTGTGTTTCTTTTTTCCAATAATATCAAACAGCCTGAACTGATACGGACACTTCCGGCTTCTTCCCGGAAGTGACGAGATGCTGGACTGGGTGACAGAGTGGATGCTTAGAAAGATATAACAAAATGTAAAATTACATCATATTTTATTATTATACAGCATGAATAAATAAAGAACTTAAAACACTGTTTGTGTAAAACCTTAAATCATAATAATTATACCTTACAGAGTGATGGAACTTATCAGAAACCTCCAGTAGGTGGTGCTAGTACACCATGTTTCAATGTCCTGTGTGTGACGCATCTTGTACAAAAATGTATCCATACATACCTGTATCACTAAAAATACTGTAGGTTCTTAGCAATAGCAATAACAATTAGAAGCATTTCAGGACAATAATATTGTACTCATTTGGGATGCTGTAGGCCAGTATGTACCCAGCACAAGATAGAATTTCCCAAACTCTATCATACAGGATGGTGAAATCAAAATTGACTCATCAAGTCACCTGTGCACAATCGTTGATATTCTTGAAATCTGGGCTGTTAAGGTGGCCATGCACTACTGCTACTTCTCGTAGCAATGTATGGCCATCCGATCCCCCCTTGAGCTGCCTGAGACCTTCCCGGACACAGGGCCGGCGCCACCACTAGGCAGCTCTAGGCATTTGCCTAGGGCGCCGGCACCTGGAGGGCGGCAGTTCGCCCCTCACCCCCAGCACTGTGGTACCTGTGAAGAATCTTGCGTCCCCGGCGTCCCTGCTGAGTGCTGGTGCGTGCAGGGGTGTCCGTGCCGCCGGGGGGAACCTGCGGCGCTGTTATTGTGTATAAGCTTGTCGCGGCCGGCGGGGTCCCTACAGTGAATAGAAAATAACTAGCGCTATGCGCGCGGCGGCGCGGGAAGCGCTAGTTATTTTCTATTCACTGTAGGGACCCCGCCGGCCGCGACAAGCTTATACACAATAACAGCGCCGCAGGTTCCCCCCGGCGGCACGGACACCCCTGCACGCACCAGCACTCGGCAGGGACGCAAGTTTTTTTACACAGGTACCAACCTTCCCCCCCCCCCCCCGGCACCGGGGCGCCCCCACCCCGACTCGCCTGGGGCGCTCCGGTGCCTTGCACCGGCCCTGCCCGGACAGCAGCATTGCATGCAATATATATGGTGGCCCTTTTGCATGTGATTTATCGCATGTGACTCCGTTCCCTGCCTTCGGTGGGGTGGCCAAGTCGAAGGTCAGACGAGAAGGCAGGTCTGATCTGATACCCATGGGACAGCTCATCGAATGGGAAGCCAAACACATGCGATTTGGGCTGATTTCACCCAATTTCTCTGCCCGATCCGTCGGAATCTAGTGAAACGCATAAGGTTATAGGGGCCGTAAAAGAAAGTTTGGAAAATTGTGAAGTAGCATCTGAAGACTACAAATTGTATTTGTAAGCTGTGAATAGTTAAGTAATATATTACGGTTTGTCTTTATGTTTACTGAGGGCGCACTTAAAAAAAAAAGGGTTATGATGCACATACACTTCCCCTCCCCCACATGAACTTTCCAAGGGGTAGAACATGGGGTCAGCCCAGCATGACGGCCATGATGTACAGGACACCACCATGACATGACACTTGTCAGTGCACACCCCACCCAAGCAGAAGTACTGTATGCTTCTGGGATACGGTCATTAGGTCTACAGTAACTAGGTCGACAAGCATTGGGTTGACACCACTAGGTCGACATGCAGCAAGGTTGCCATGGGTTGACATGGGTTGAGGTCGACATGGATCTAGGTCGACACTAGCGTTAGGTCGACATGGGCTAGGTCGCCAGTCAAAAGGTCGACATGGGGTATTTCACTGTTTTTTTTGCGCCGACATGTGCCGACAGGCGGTATTTCATGCCCTACCATCCACTAGGGTGTGGTGGGAGAATAAAATAGGGTGCCGAGCATTGGTGGCGAAGTGAGCAATGCAAGGGGATGTGTTGCACTTCAAACTGTGTCCTCCATGTTGACTGTGTCGAAATTCAAGTAAAAAAACACACTGGCTGTGAATTGTTTTACATAAACATCCATTCACAGCCTGCGGGGGAACACCCACATCTAAGGTTGCTCAGAACAACCTTAGATGTGCGTGTACATTCTGAGGAACGAGGGCGGGCAGCTGACATCCGGTGATGTCCATGTCGACAAACGTTGAAATAGAAAACAAAACAGTTGACCTTTTGACATGTCGACATTTTAAATGCCGGCATTTTGACTACGCCAGCATAAAGCATCACGTATTTTACAGTTTGGCACATCAATCTAAACATTAACTGCCCATTTATAGATTATGGTAAATGTCGGTTGCTGTGTTGTTTTCTGAGCAAAAAGAAATAAACTATTAATTAAAAGTTTGTGCCACTCGCTGCCTTGCCGCACATATTTCATTTGCATTACTGTTAATTTATTGTGACTGGGAACAAGCTCCAGGGTCTCACGCTCAAAATTAAGCCATAGAATTCTAAAGGATGTTAATGATCAGCAGCTGGACAGCTCCCATATTGCAGGAAAAGCAGCTTGTCTGTGTAAAAAGATACACAACCGCTGCTTCTAGCATGTTCATACTTATTTATTTATTTACAGTTTCTTATATAGCGCAGCAGATTCCGTTACAGTTTATTATATAGCGCAGCAGATTCCGTTACAGTTTATTATATAGCGCAGCAGATTCCGTTACAGTTTCTTATGTAGCGCAGCAGATTCCGTTACAGTGTCTTATATAGCGCAGCAGATTCCGTTACAGTTTCTTATATAGCGCAGCAGATTCCGTTACAGTTTATTATATAGCACAGCAGATTCCGTTACAGTTTCTTATATAGCGCAGCAGATTCCGTTACAGTTTATTATATAGCGCAGCAAATTCCGTTACAGTTTCTTATATAGCGCAGCAGATTCCGTTGCGCTTTACAATTGTAAACAGAGATAGAACAAACTGGGTAACAACAGACAGACTTGGAGGTAGGAGAGCCCTGCTGCAAGCTTACAATCTATAGGGATATAGGGGGGAAACACAAGGACAGGCACCAGTAATAGCATAGCAGTCCCACCAAGTTGCAAGTCCATACTTCCAGTGTAATAATCCACATCATTCATGGGTTATGTGAGTAAAGGAGCCCATACACGCTCCGTTGTGGTCCGGCTCCGTTCTGTACTATGCGATGCGTGCTCCCGCGCATCACATAGTATGGTACAAAAAGTATGTGCTGCACATACTTTTTGTACTAGCTACACATCGTATCGCAGTGCATGCACAATGCATGCACAAGGCATGCGATCCGATACGATGTGTATTTAAAAGTACATAACGGAGCTGCAAAACAGAGCGTGTATGGGCTCCTTTAGAACTTGGTGCTCACTGGCTGATTCCCTTTATTATACAGGCAAAGTCCTGCACTGGAATCTGCCTTGTCAGTGCCTAGCGGCCGGATATAGTGAATGCACAGTAATAGGTTATGTAACAGGAAGATTATGTACATAAAACTTCATAGATTACGTATGTAATGTGACATTATCATGGAGACTGTAATTTATGATAAGAATCCAGATGCACTAAGCTTCTAAAGTGATAAAATGGACAGTGATAAACAGCCAGCCAATCAGCTCCTACCTGCAATGTCACAGACTGTGTTTGAAATATGTCAGACAGGAACTGATTGGCTGGCTGTTTATCACTCTCTATTTTATCACTTTTGACGCTTAGAGAATCTGGCCCAAGGTGAGGTTATTGCCTGCATAATAACTATCACTCAGTGCCAGCTGCTGTCTTAGTACCTCAACATTGGTTAAATAAATCACCTAGGCAAATGATGGGTGGAAAAGCATACAGTGTGAATGAAACACTCCTATACTTCATCAGCATCAACGTCCCAGTCACTGTCTTTGCTTTGAACTCCGCTACATGTGGCAGGGTCCGTGCTCAATGTCTCCCTGTTTTGGGCAGATACACACAGTAGCATCGTCCAGGACGGCTTCTCAATCCACTTGCAGGTGAATCGTCATCTCCCTGCAACCAGTCCAACCGAAGCCATAGGGCCACATCGTCACTGTCAGAAAGAGAAACTTGTTCTGCCCATGGGTCCACAGCATTTTAAATACCTCTTATCCGGGTTACCAATCCTGGGATTGGGATCCCGAAATTTATGGCATTTTTGTCCGGGAATATAATCCCAGACTCCAATCCCAGGATTTCGGAATTGAAATGCCCGAGTGCATTTCATCCCTTTTTGAAAGGCATCGCGGAGTACCAACAGCGCTTGGCTCAGACGCTGCCCGCATAGATATTGTGTGGCTGTGCAGCATGAGGTTAGAGGTCATGCTGCACAGCCATGTACCAGGCCACCCCTCCCACCAGAGGACGGCTTCTAAGTCGCGACATGGTGTCAGTAGACCAGTACGGACAGTTTTTCAATCCGGAATCCTGGGATCTATAAAAATGGTCCAGGATTGGCCCCACTACCTCTTATGTGTTCACCTATTTCTAGCTGCACATGGACCTTCCTGCATTGTTCATTGCTATCTTGCAGGTGCCATGTTGTGTGTGGCTCCAGCATGCCTGCTAACGCAGAATGGGGCAGATGTATCATAGCTGCGCGATAAGCGCAGCTATGATACTTCCTGCTTCGCCTCAATAGCGAGGCGAAGCAGGAAGGGACATCGACAAGATGTATTAACATCTTGTCTGCCGAAGCGGGGGAGCGTTAACTCCCCCCTCCGGCGATGTCCCTTTCTGGAGATAGCGCATCAGTTAATACTGATGCGCTATCTCCTGTCCCCCGGCCGGCCGCACTGGGCATGCGCGGGATCTCGCTGTTCACGCGAGATCCCCAGCGCAGCCCACAGCTGACAGCAGGGACAGCGCTGTCCCTGCTGTTTAGATAGGGCTTCGCCAGCCTGATGCTGGCGAAGCCAAACCCGGCTTCGTGCGGAACGGTCAGCGATGCTGACTGTTCATACATTCGGCCTGCTATCATTTTGATAGCAGCGCCGATATGGACAGGGGCGCATAGCGCCCCTGTCCATTACCGCATCCTGGCGCCGTCATACATGGGGAGAAGCGGTATCAGTGCACATAACGTGCGCTGATACCCCTTCTCCCCCATAACGACGGATCATACATCTGCCCCAATGTGGCAAACAGACACAGACCAGAAGAACTACTACAGTACACAAATAAAAGTCATGTTTACACAGTTGTCGCAGTGTTCACAACCCCACTACAAGTGGCAACATTTAACCATTACACAATGGACATAACATTCCTACATTCATGGTTAACATAATTCAATAGGGACTATGTAAAAAACGGACCGGACATCAAAATCTGCAGTCCGGGGCTTGTAGTGTTCGGTCCGGGGGTGTCTTGTCCCAGGGGAAGGGGAGATTACAGCCTCCCCGTGTGGTCCGGGCCATTCTGTTTTTTGCTACATGCCCGGACCATAAAGGCAGGCTTTATTCTCCCCCTCCTCCTCTCCCGGACACTACAAGCTCCGCACTGCATATTTTGATGTCCGGTCCGGTGGTCCGGGTCTTGTCTAGGTCCAGTTTTTATCGATACCCTAATTCAATACAAGTGATGTTAGACAGTTTTGGACAGAATGAATGTATATCAGGATAAACCCCATTTCTCAGAGTCCTGATACCTCCGTCTTGTCACAGCGTGCTTTATTCTTGCTTTCACACAGCATGGGGGTAAATTTACTAAGATGGGAGTTCTACTGTACATGGAATGTTGCCCATAGCAACCAATCAGATTCTACATATTTATTTAGCACCTTCTAGAAGAGTGATGGCTCACCTTGACACTCCAGCTGTTGTTGAACTACACATCCCAGCATGCCCTGCATCAGTTTTACAATTTGGCAATGCGTAAACTGATGTAGGGCATGCTGGGATGTGTAGTTCAACAACAGCTGGAGTCTCAAGGTGAGCCATCACTGTTCTTGAAGATACTAGAGAGAATCTGATTGGTTGCTCTGGGCAACATCCCCTCTTTAAATGAACTCCTGTCTTAGTATGTTTACCCCAACGTAACCACCATGAATATAAAGATGGGTGTTGGTATATTTAATTAATGATAATTGTTGCAAAGTTCACTTATATGGATTTATACAAAACAAAATTACGTTTTATCATGATTATAGCCCTCTGTAAAATGCGTAAACACAACTTCCCTTCTACTGTACCTCTTATCTTAATAGTATATAATATTTAAAGCAGGCATGTCCAACGTTGGCCCTCCAGATGTTTTGAAACTACACATCCCAGCATGCTTTGCAATAGTTTTAGTATTCTCTAATAGCAAAACTGTGGCAAAGCATGCTGGGATGTGTAGTTTCACAACATCTGGAGGGCCAACGTTGGACATGCCTGATTTAAAGGGCTGCTGCCTAAGTACATATGTGTCACTGAATGCAGAGTCACAAACACTCATAGAGATATATTTATAAGCCGCATGTGAGATCTTTGCAATAGACGTGTTGTGTCATTATTATGGTTACATGTATTTGGAACATTAAATCATTTTACAAATGGATTTGTTTATTTTTTTTGTATCTTACAATAAAGCACAACATAAATGTACAGTCTAGCAGCAGTACTTTCCTTTACGTATACAGCGCCTTTCTATCATTTTACAATGGAGGTTATTACAAACTGGAAGAAGTTAGTTGTAAATATAATTATGCCTTTTTTCCACTATGTGCACTTTGTGAATCCTATGCAATTAAATGTGCTAAACAGAAGTGTCCAATTATGGTCATTTGTGCTCCAGAACAATCCTCTAAAAACTCTTATTAAATCTCTTTGAAGGCCGGTTGCATATTCTACCTAAAGGGTGGTAGGACAGCTCCGATCTCTTGGGAATGAGGTTTGTGCTGAAATTGAAATGTATTTAATCTGGGAAAGAGCTGAAATTCTGCCATATACGTCTGTATATACTCTAGGGCTGCCACTACACAGCAGGGCCTCAGCTGGAAAACATATGCGTTTCAGCAATCAAGCTAATTCCAGACAAGAGGAGAGCCAGAGTCCTCCCTTCATTACATAATATCATAGGAAAGTGATAGAAGCGTTTTAAAATATCTCTGCTCATAAGAACATCATCAAATGTCATCTGGTTTCTAAAGATGTATACTGTAGGTCATAGTTGCCTTCCCTCCTGCCTGCTGTGGGAGACTCCCATTTCAGTGTGTAATCTCCTGCTGCCCTGAATGATAAATCTAAAATTCTGGATTCGCACTTTGGTGTCTCTGATAAAGCTCAACTTATTCTGCCGGGGGTCATTAAGGAGTTTCCAGGCAAGGACATTGATTTGCTGGAGTCACTGCTGATGGCTCTCTTTAGCATACACCACAGCTCACTTCAAACACACACCACAGATAAAAAAGACTTTGGGTCAGATGCACTAAGCTACAAAAGTGATCAAATGGAGAGTGATAAACCACTGATTTAGAGGATAATATAAAGATATAGAAAACAGCACAGACAATAAATGGATATAGGGCTTATAAATTGCAGTCAGCCCAGTGTTCACTATGAAATAACTTCTAAAACACCCCAAAAAATTATACTGTAGCCTGGCCTAAGGTAAAAAGTGGGAATGAGATTTAATTCAGCTATATTGTATTTCTAGCCATCCAATGAAGCTACAGTACTTGTGAGAACATTTGATTACATATAAACAAAGAATGTAATCCCCTTATATTTTACACTAAATGGATTATAAAGTCAAGTTGCCATAGAAGCAACCAAAAATTGCTACATTGCTTTTTGGGGCCCTCTGTCATGTATGTGTTCAAATAGATGTTTAAGTCAAATATAAGTTAATATTCCTCTAATATGAGAGATATGATGTCATAAAAAATACAACAAAAAAATATACTACAGATTTAGGGGGAAATTTACTAAGATGAATTTGTAGAAAAAATGTGGGTACTTATGTAGTATCTGGGCGCCCGATTTTAAAATCGGGTCGGAAAAATCGCATCGAATCGCATCCGATATCGCATGAGATGCGATTTTCCATAGGATTCAATGTTAACAAGGTCCTGTTCATTTCCCCACTATCCAAGTGGGCACAGAGTTGATCTTATAAAGCGTGGCGAGCGCAGCGAGCCCGAAGCGTGGCGAGCGGCCGCGGATTACTTAAAATGTTTTCCGCGTCCCCTCGCAGGGCTCGCCACGCTTTGGGCTCGGTGGCTCGCCACACTTTATAATATCAACTCTATGCCCACTTGGATGGTGGGGAAATGAAAAGGACCTTGTTAACATTGAATCCTATGCAAAATTGCATCGCATCGCATGCGATATCGGATGCGATTCGATGCGATTTTGCCGAAAATCGCATCGAATCGCATCTGATATTGGGGCAGATGTATTAAGCTTTGCGAAGAGATAAACTTGAGATAAAGTGGAGATAAATTGGAAAGAGATAACGCACCAGCCAATCAACTTCCAACTGTCATGTTTCAAACACAGCTGATTGGCTGGTGCGTTATCTCCTTTCAATTTATCTCCACTTTATCTCAAGTTTATCTCTTTGCCAGGCTTAATACATCTGCCCCTGTATGCCTTAAGGTAAGGCATACAATCACAAAACCAGGCGCCCAGATACTACATAAGTACCAAAATTTGTATTTTCCTACGAAAATACAATTTTTTTTTGGTGTATTCGTATTTTTGGCATTTACTATGCCAAAAATACAAATATTCGTATTCATATTTATGGCACATTCGTATTTGTATTTACAAATACGAATGTCTACACCATCGATAGTATACGACAAAAGAAAGAATGGTGGTTCCTGATTTACTAAGCAGCCATATTGAAAATACGGCTGCTAATTGGTGTGAAACAGGCTCGAAAATACGGCAGGAAAATACAACTTATTTTCCTGTCGTATTTGCTTTAAGCCTGCACGGATCAGTCAGATCCGTGCAGGCTGCAAGGTGTAAAAAAAAATAGAAATAAAAATAAAATAGAAATAAAAATAAATAAATAATAAATAAAGTCCTGAGCACAGTGGAATAGAATGTCCCTAGTCCGTGCGCAGCATTATATAGGGTCCAGACAATGAGGTACAATAAAGTTCTTCATTGGTCAAGAGGTCAGGTTTCGCTTCTCCTGATTGGTACAGTAAAGATGCACAGCTGGTTCTTTGTTTAAGGACTCGTCATCGTCTAGGGCAGGGGTGTCAAACTCAAATTCATAGGGGGCCGCATCAGCAATTTGGTCACCCTCAAAGGGCCGGGTGTATCTGCGGTTGTTGGCGGCAGCCAGGAGTGGGAGGGGGGTGCGTGGTGGTGGCTGTGTCAGTGCCTCTCTGTTCACAGCACACCACTGCGATATATATATATAGGCGTGTGTAGGACGGTGGCACTCGGAGTAAATCAATTAAGACCAGGAGACCTTGGATGTATATATATATAAAATATACACACAAACACACTTAGAAAGCAAGTCCCTAACACTTGTACTGTATTCACACAGAGGTGACAGTGGCACTCACAGAATGAAGCGTATGAACAAACGCTTACAGACACTTCTGAATCTCAACTAATTCTAATTAATCCTGTGAGTGCCACTGCCACCTCTGTGTTAATGCACTCTGTCATAGTGGCCCACCGTTCTGCACCATTGATAATTGCCCTTGTAACACACACCTTTGTGGCCTCCGTGACTGTGCCCTGGCCCGCGCAGTGTGTCCCGCACCGTACCGTCAACCTGCTCCAGAGTCCAGCCAATAAAACCACCAGGCCGCCCTCCAGCTCGGGTCTAGTTCCTCTGTACACGCATCATGTGATGATGTCGGTGGGAGGAGGGCAGCGTCACTCAGTAGCGCGGGGCGGTGTGAGTTGTTCGGCGGCCAGCGGGTGTCCAAGAACACTGCAGCAGCAGTATTCAATGTCTCCCAGCCACGTCCATCACCCGGGTCTGCGCTGCTGCCGGCACCGCTCCTGTCAGACAGTCCTGTCCTGTCACTTTCACATGCACAGGCTGCGGTAGCCGGCAGCCAGCAGCTACAGTATCGGCTCAGAGGAGACGAAGCGCCTTCAAAGGGCCGGCGGGGGGTGGGTGGCGGCGGCTGCGGGGGCCACAGACAGGTCTGGCGGGCCAGATTTGGCCCGCGGGCCTTGGGTTTGACACCCCTGGTCTAGGGGTTCATCTGGTTTCAACTGGATTTTCTTCAGTGAGCCCTTCCTCAGGGCAATGTATAGATTGATAAATATAATGTCCATAACTTCAGAATGGTATATGCTGTGCATTTAAAACAAACACCGGAGGACTGCGTATGAGAAGCTGATCACATAGATACTAAATATGTTCTGGGGAAAACGTGTGTTATCCTTAATACTATGTGTTGCGGTATTTAACCATATAACTATATTTTATTATTTGTGATTGTGGAGTATGATTCTCAGTGTATTATCATGGCTGCCCTTTGCGTTCGCACAATAATCCTGCTCGCTCCGGTACACTCTTTACGGAAATGGCGGCCATAGTATACTAGCGTGGTGATGATGCAACACGACTTCGACAGCTTCCAGATACAGAACCTGTGATTGGCCTAGTGGGGCATTAGACAACTCTCACCAAACAGTCATTCCCTTTGCATTCAGTAGGAGCAGGGAGAACCATTTATATTGTCACAAGAGATGCTGTGTATTATTTATACCAGTTATCAGAATGGGCACAGTTCTAGTCTGAATTAGGCTTGTGCTCTAAGGGCCCGATTCAGACCTGCTCACTAGGCTGTGTGTGTTCGGAGCCCAGCGAGCAGGTTAACGCCGCCCTACCAAACGCACGCGCCCCACCCCTTCTGCCGGCCGAGCCCAAACCCCCACACTGAGGAGAAATTATTCAGTGGTTACTTACCTTCAACTGATTTCTCCTCCTCTGCCAGGCACTTGCAGCCGCCACGTGACCCAGGAGTTACATATTGCATCATGCTATACTACTGGCAATAAAGTCTAGGGCAGAGATTCCTAAACGCGGTCCTCAAGGCACCCCAACGGTCCAGGTATTAAGTATATCCATGCTTGGCCACAGGTGACTTAATTAGTAACTCAGTCAGTCTGATTTAAGCATCTGTGCTGAGCCATGGATATTCTTAAAACCTGGACCGTTGGGGTGCCTTGAGGACCGCGTTTGGGAACCTCTGGTCTAGGGAACAACAAAGAAGTAGGAGGGCCCTGCTCGCAAGCTTACAATTTACTGTATAGGGCAACAGGATTTGATGCATGACTGTAAGGACAACATATTGTATATTGGGCTATCGAGAGGGTCTTGGTGGGATAATTGATCCAGTCACACTGGGTCATTGGGATGCGTAGGTGTAGAAAGAATTTCCCAACCTCGATCCTCAAGGCACAGTATCAGTGCATAGTGATATCCAGGCTTGAGCACAGGTGACTTAGGCCCTTATTCTGATCGGTGCGGACGGATCCGATTATGCGGCCAGGACCGTGCGTGCGAAACCCCGCCTTCCATACGGATCGCCAACTCCGTCCGTACGCGGTAATAAGCTGGCCGAACAGACCGCACGTGTATTTTTCACGGAATACGCCTCCTCCATCTCAGGGAACCTCCCCCATCATTCGATGGTCGCAGACCATCGAATGCAGGACCGAGTGGTCCACCAGCTCCCGCAACCTCAGACCACACGGACATTTTTCCGTGCAAAAGCAGGGATCTGGGCGGGCAGCTGACATCCGGCGATGTCATATGTCCGCCCCCTACACGTGCGTCACAGCCGCATTACCATACGTACGCCCAGCGTTTGCATGGGAACGCCCATGAAATGCGGGGCGTACGCATATGGTAATGAGCCCAAATAGCCCTTCACGCCCCTCTCCACCCCCTGTTCGGAGTGTTCACATTTCATGCGGGATTTGGCCGTACGCCCCGCTCGCACATGCGCAGAGACGCTTCTGCACATGCGCAGACACAAAACATCGGCGGCACGAACGCACGCGGATATTACCGCACCAACCAGAATAAGGGCCTTAATTAGGACCACAGTTATTTTGATTTAACATCTGTGCTGAAGCCTGGATAGCACCGGCACTGTTGGCGCGTAGACTGTGTAGAGGGCAGTTGTGCGTAGACCGGTGATGGCTAACCTTGACACTCCAGATGTTGTTGAACTACACCTCCCAGCATGCACTGCTACAGTTTTGCTATTTGGCCATGCTAAAACTGATGCAGGGAATGCTGGGATGTGTAGTTCAACAACAGATGGAGTGTTAAGGTTAGCAATCACTGGCGTAGACTGTGTAGAGGGCGGTTGCGCGCCGACTGTGTAGAGGTGCGGTTGCGCGCAGACTGTGTAGAGGGCGGTAGCGCGCAGACTGTTTAGAGGGCGGTTGCGCGCAGAATGTGTAGAGGGTGGTTGCACGCAGACTGTGTAGAGGGCGGTTGCCCGCAGACTGTGTAGAGGCGGTTGCGCGCCGACTGTGTAGAGGGTGGTTGCGCGCAGACTGTGTAGAGGGCGGTTGCACGCAGACTGTGTAGAGAGCGGTTGCGCGCAGACTGTGCAGAGGGCGGTTGCGCGCAGACTGTGCAAAGGGCGGTTGCGTGCAGAGGGCGGTTGCGTGCAGACTGTGTAGAGGGCGGTTGCGCGCAGACTGTGTAGAGGGCAGTTAGGCGTGGACTGATTAAAAGGCAGGTCATTAGTCGTAGGAACTTGATAAAGTGCCTGAAGAGGTGAGTTTTTAGGGTGCATGCGCAGATCTACAGAAATCACGTTCTGCAATTTTCGGAGCCCATGGGTCTGAATTAGGCCCAAAGACAATCACTTAATACAGACAGTGTTTTGTTCACCTTTAAGGTCAATGAAATGTTCTGGCCTCCAGTTGTCATAATAGTAGGCACTGTAGGGTATACACAAAGAAGATAAGAAAGGAAAATAAATGAAGTGCGCTCAGCATAGTATCAGCCAATAACCTGTATGGCAGTAATTTGTGAGCTGTTACACAAAATACATTATCATATGTAAAACATAAACACCCACTCAAGGCTCTAACATAATATTTCCTTCTTTTCATAAAACCACTTATGTTATAAAGTCATTGGAAAAATATAAATGTACCTATTGTGTCTTATTCAGTAGGTTATACTACACCTTACCATCAATAAGAAACACATAAAACATCTTAATTGTGCCGATTGTTCAGCTGTAGTGTGCACCCCAGCCTCTGGTTACTTTCCACGATGCGTATAAATTATCCTGGGAGAAACATTTCACGCAGCGGATGAGAACGTTGCGGCACGACACGACGGCAGACATTGGAAGTGACGTATTTTTTTTGTAAATTTACATGAAGCTAAAAATGTACCATTTTTCTCTGGACTGGCGATGGGCTTTAATCAGGTTCCCGACATTTAAAACACAGACTGTAAAAATACCGACAAGCATCAGCAGACAATCAAAATACTGACATGTTCATAATGCCGACATTCATTATGCAGACATGGTCAAAATCCCGATACAGTCCATATTTAAAAATGTCAACATGTCAAAAAGTGACATGGACACCTAATTTGCAGTCACTTGGAATTGGACTACATTTTGACTGCACTGACTTAGTTAGCAGGTTATCGTGTTGTGCGGGACTGAGCATCCAGATCGCTTGGGATATACACACGGAAAGATCTGTGCTTACTTTCTAAGCAATCTAGTCAGATTGCTTAGAAAAGAGCACAAAATCGCTCCGCGTGTATGCCCCTTTAGTGTAGGTAAGAATGGGTATGAGGGTCCTGCTGCCAAGCTTCCATCTTGGTTTTAGTCAAAATTCGCTATATCGAATGCGCATCGTTAATGACCATTGATGTATTCTGAAAATGCAGATCAATTTGGCTATATAGCCAAACAACCTGCATGTTTCGCAGGCCCCTGGTTACCTATATCGGCCGCGGACAGTCTTAGCTAGTGTGTGTGTGTGTGGGGGGGGGGGGGGGGTTTAGTTGTCCTGGTCGTGCAGCACAGAAGGTGTTGGACAGCTCCCTTTGGAATATGACTGCATCTGCGGTTGTCAACCCCTCTGTCATTAACTTTCTGTCTGATGTTAATCAGATCAGTACCACACTGTCGGCCAGATTCAGTATAGCAAAAAAGCAAGTAACATTGTGTCTGGAACAAACCATTTTGCTATGCAAGAGGAGCAAATATATTTAAAAAGTTTCTCTGCAGTGTAAATACTGCCTGCATTTGCATGTACAGTACAGTATGTAGCCCAAAGAGATTAGACATTTTATTTTTACACTGCAATTTATATTTCAGTATGTACATACAGATGTTCTAATGTTGCCTCTGATTCAGCCGGGGGCTGGTGATCGAATCCGCCAGAACGGGGCTCGCGCGTCCCCTTCCGACAGAGCACACCATCGACTCCAAGCCACTCCCCAGTCCTCCTAACCCTGCCCGTCTCCCTGAAGTGGAAACGGTCAGGGATTACGTCCCCGCCCCTGAAATACTGGGACGCGCACGTGAGTGTTAGAGAGAGAGTCAGTCAGACGGAGCGCCTCTCCGCCAGCAGTGGCATTCTGGCGATTCCCGGCAATGAATAAAAGGCCCTCCATCTGTACCCACCCAAATTGCTCTCTCTGCACATTTTACATCTGCCCCACCTGCATTTTGATACGGATTTGCCCATTTGCCTTTTTTTTTGCTTTGCTAACAAAGCTTAATCATGCTCTGTAGCTGATCGTCTTTCCTTTTGCTGTTTGGATAATAATAATGTATCACAGTATAACTAGTCACCTGCCCATCAAAATGACCCGCATCCCTGTCATGCTGAGGTAAATAGGAGTTTGTGGGAAGTAGGGATATGTGTGTGTGTGTGTGTGTGTGTGTGTGTGTGTGTGTGTGTGTGTGTGTGTGTGTGTGTGTGTGTGTGTCCAAACAGAGTTTCGCTAGGCAACCTCAAGGTAAGCAGCAGTGTCTTTCACATAACTATCATATATACCTATGTATCAATTGATTGAATATATATATATATATATATATATATATATTCGTGGTGTGCAGCACTCCAGCCAAAGTCTTCAAGGTACAAAAGAGCTTTATTAGAACAACGTTTCAATATCCAAACGATATTGTCATTAGGTACCCACAGTGTCCCACTTCCGGTATCCGGCGGACGTGACGTCAGCCCTGCCGGGTGACGCTGCCATGGAGACCTAAAAAACAACAACAAAATACATATTAGAACAAGACAAGCACCGGCGGTATTACTGTGTGTTCGCTCGGCGTGTGTGAATACATGATCAAGATTATTAGATTTGGTGAAACACAACAGTGCTATCAGTGGTTAGAACTTAAAGTGTGTACACACGGGGGCGACATTGGGTGAAATCGCTGGGAATATGGTCGCTGAGCGACCATATTGCCAGAGATTTGGAGTGCTGCTGGCGATAAATGCAGGATGTCAGCGCCGGAGAGATCAGCGCTGCTGCGTCTTCCCCCCTTCCCCGTGATACATACACAGCGGTGGCTGCTGCGTGCACAGAACGTACGGGGGGCATGACTGTGTAATAACATGATAATAACCCCGGTGGCAGTGTGTACCCGATACACCCCGCCCCCAGCATACGTCAGAGGGAAGGCGGATCCATACCATGAAAGCTGCCCCCCCCCTGCCCCGTGCCGCTTCTCCCTCCCTCCTGCCTTCGTCTCTGTACCCCCCTGTAGCAGTGTCTCCTTTTCATCGCTGATGAAAAGGAGACACTGAGCACTATGATTGCTGGCGATATATTGTACACAGCATTAGTGGGACATGTTTATTTTTAAAAAAGCCTATGTAAAAAAAAACTGTATGTAAAAAAAATATATATATATATATATATATATATATATATATATATATATATATATATATATATATATATATATATATATATATATATGGAACAAAAGAGCAAAGGGGGCGCCTATGGTGTAGTACCTTTCTAATTGTTTAAAAAAGACAGTTTAAAACGTCTGTTTAAAATAAATGAAGCGTCCGTACCAGACAGTTCGTCAGGTGTGGACTTAAAACCACATGATTCAATACAAAATCCCACTGGCACATCAGCTACAAGAGCAAGCCCGCCGTCAGCAGATGGTAATTACAGACTCACGGAACCTCTTCAGCGCGACACACCGCAGTGTCCAGCAGAGTCGGTGCTTGCACGGGTCCCGGCAGCTTCTCCTTAGCCCGGTCAGTAGGGATAGTCTGGCGTCACTCTGGCCACGTCCCAACGCGTTTCGTCGTCAGACTTCGTCAGAGGGATGGCCACAGTGACGCTGACTCCCTCTCTTAACTCACAGTCAACCAATCATTACTCGGGAATTAGCATGCAATTACATACATTGGATACGTCATAGTATATTCCTTCTCTCGAGAACGACCATGTTTTTTAACACAGCAAAATCAATGCCGTTTTTAGTGACAGTGGAGAGGGAGGTTTACACATTTATATTGCGTGCTTGTGTTACGGGATATTTTATATATATGAGTTACACCTATCGGTGTTTTTAGTACTAAGTTATTTGTACAGATTTTTGGCCTCCGGTATTGTCAGATTTTGTATCCGGCAGGTCAGACATAAATTCATATTATTTATTGGCAAATTCTTTGTTTTTTGCGGGGCTTTTTATATACATATATATGAGACTTGTCTTGTGAAGAAAAAAAATTTTTTTTTAAGATATTAGAGATTTTTTTGTTTTCTTAAAGGGGCAGTACATAATAAATTTTTGTGAAAAACTTTTTCAAAAATAGAGATGGGCAGGAAATTTTTTTACAGAATTATTCTCAAAGCAGATAGGGTTCTAGGACTTCAACTTACAGGTTGTTCAAGAGGCAGGAATATACTTTACATGGAAGAAATACAGACAATCGGTATCATATCTTTTTTGTTAATTTTTTTTTATTTTTTACTAGGCGTCTTGGATAAACGGGGTTATCTCATAGTTTTCGTTTAACAACTATGGTCAGAATAATAGAAGGGATAAAAGCAGGGAGTGGCAATATCCCAGGAAAACATCAAACTACTATAAAAAATGTGAGCAGAGACCTATAGAAATGTCCAATAGATATGAGTCACTAAGAACACAAGATGACCATTATACCCGACAATCAGGTTTTTTAGGCGAGCGAGGGCATGCTCAGTCCCTTATCAATCCCCATGCAGGGCGGGAAGAACCAAACCTAACTCCCTTAGGGAGAAAAAGAAGGCTCCCAGACAGAGAGGACATAGAGCAGGTAAGAAGAGAACCAAAAATGAGGTCACTGAACCGGTAGATTTAGACAAGGGCATCTTCAATTTATCAAAGAAAAATCTTAATGATGTTGAAAAAAAGGTTTTGCAAAAAGGCCTATCCTATGCTCCATCTACAAGTTCGGACAAATTTAGTTTATATATAGATTTAAATCTATATATAAGGAAGCTCACCCTTAAACGGCACTTCCTCCGCAAGTCTGATGCGGCAATTAAGAACTGGGAAGGGAATCAGCCATCAAACTCGTCAGGCCTAAAAAATAAATCTACTTTCTTTCCACTTGAATCGAAAGGGCCCTATGTAGAGATGTATTCTCAACTTGTTAAGCAAGACATTGAGAGCTTGAGCAAATCTAAGAACACAAAAAACCTAACGAAAGCAGAATTTGAGGCCCTCAGGGGATTAGCAGAGGACCCCAATATTGTCATTAAGAATGCTGACAAGGGGGGGGGGGATAGTTCTGATGGATAGGGACAATTATGTCCAGGAAGCCTATCGATTATTGAACGATCCAATATCCTATACGAAAATCCCTAAAGACCCCACCCAAGACTTCTTAGTGGAACTCCAAGTGTTACTCAAAGAAGGGCTTAAGAACAAAAGCATAAACCTAGATGAATATAATTATCTACTAAATCAGACTCCTCGTATTGCAACCTTCTACCATATCCCCAAAATCCATAAAAGCCTAATTTTACCCCCAGGACGTCCAATAATCAGTGGGATAGGGTCTCTTACATCAAGAATTTCAGAGTATGTTGATTCCTATATCAAAAAATATGTACCCCTGCTAGATACTTACATACAGGACTCCACTCATATTTTACAAATATTAAATAATTTAAACTGGTCCAACGAATATAAATGGTGTACAGTTGATGTGCAGTCACTGTACACTGCAATACCACATGGAAAAGGGATAGAGGTCGTCCGGGAAAGACTCAACAAAGATCCTGAAATTGGGAAGGATAAAAATAATTTTATATGTGACTGTCTAAACTTTGTCCTTAAGTTCAATTACTTTATGTTTTTGGAAGAATTCTTCATTCAGCGCTGTGGGACAGCTATGGGGAGTATTTGTGCCCCTAGTCTGGCGAATTTGTATATGGGCCATTGGGAGAGTGGTCTGACCGGAGGCCCATATGCAGACAAAATAGTAATGATAAAACGGTACATAGACGATATTATCGTTGTATGGAAGGGTACCAAGGAAGAATTTGAATCCTTTATGTCATACATCAATGAAAATAATTATAATTTAAAATTTACTCATCATTTTAATGATACAGAAATAGAGTTTCTAGATCTGGTGATAAGTACAAAAAAATTTGCCAGTACTGGACAAATTGATACATATACACATTTCAAACAGGTCGATAGCAACAGCTATCTGGACTTCCAGAGCTGTCATCTAGCACGCTGGAAGCAAAATATCCCATATTCACAATTCACCCGACTCCGTAGAAATTGTTCAAGCCTGGATAAATTTGAAGAACAATCAAAAATATATGAGAACAGATTCAAGGAAAAAGGCTACCCTGTAAACAATATTCTGGACGCCCAAGAAAGGGCTAGACAGACCAATAGATCTGATCTCCTTGTATACAAAAACAGGCGGGGGGAGAAAACGGAGGGGGCTTTTTTCTGCCCTTTTGTTACAAAATACAGTGATACTGAAAGACAGCTAAAGAAAATATTATGTAAAAACTGGCATGTCCTGAAATTGGACCCGGTACTGGGAGGCCACATACCAGAACAGCCAGACATAATATATAAAAAAGCTAAGGATATAAAAAGTATAATATCAAAAAGTTGTCTGGAGAAAATACATGTAAATCCTACAACAAAGATGTTTGGGGGAATTGTGGGATCTTATCCTTGTGGTGGGTGTAAGATCTGCCCTCTAATGCTAAAAGGGTCCAAAACGTTTAAAGATCAAAAAGAAACAACAGAATACAAGCTAAAAAGCTTTATTAATTGTGTATCTTCATTCATTGTCTATATGCTTGTATGCCCTTGTGGCTATAAGTATATAGGTAAGACAAAAAGACCGCTGAAGCTCAGGATTCTTGAGCATACAAGAAATATTAAGAACAAAATTACTAACCACAGCGTACCCCGCCACTTTGCTCAGTACCATAATGGAGATCCAAGCCTCCTGAGATTTATGGGGCTTGAACATATTTTTGTTGATAAAAGAGGAGGAGACAGAGAGAAAACATTGACCAAAAGGGAGACATTTTGGATCATAACTCTAGATACACTGATTCCAAGAGGCTTAAACGAAAACTATGAGATAACCCCGTTTATCCAAGACGCCTAGTAAAAAATACAAAAAAAAAAAAAAATTAACAAAAAAGATATGGTACCGATTGTCTGTATTTCTTCCATGTAAAGTATATTCCTACCTCTTGAACAACCTGTAAGTTGAAGTCCTAGAACCCTATCTGCTTTGAGAATAATTCTGTAAAAAAATTTCCTGCCCATCTCTATTTTTGAAAAAGTTTTTCACAAAAATTTATTATGTACTGCCCCTTTAAGAAAACAAAAAAATCTCTAATATCTTAAAAAATTTTTTTTTTTTTTTTTTTTTTCTTCACAAGACAAGTCTCATATATATGTATATAAAAAGCCCCGCAAAAACCAAAGAATTTGCCAATAAATAATATGAATTTATGTCTGACCTGCTGGATACAAAATCTGACAATACCGGAGGCCAAAAATCTGTACAAATAACTTAGTACTAAAAACACCGATAGGTGTAACTCATATATATAAAATATCCCGTAACACAAGCACGCAATATAAATATGTAAACCTCCCTCTCCACTGTCACTAAAAACGGCATTGATTTTGCTGTGTTAAAAAACATGGTCGTTCTCGAGAGAAGGAATATACTATGACGTATCCAATGTATGTAATTGCATGCTAATTCCCGAGTAATGATTGGTTGACTGTGAGTTAAGAGAGGGAGTCAGCGTCACTGTGGCCATCCCTCTGACGAAGTCTGACGACGAAACGCGTTGGGGCGTGGCCAGAGTGACGCCAGACTATCCCTACTGACCGGGCTAAGGAGAAGCTGCCGGGACCCGTGCAAGCACCGACTCTGCTGGACACTGCGGTGTGTCGCGCTGAAGAGGTTCCGTGAGTCTGTAATTACCATCTGCTGACGGCGGGCTTGCTCTTGTAGCTGATGTGCCAGTGGGATTTTGTATTGAATCATGTGGTTTTAAGTCCACACCTGACGAACTGTCTGGTACGGACGCTTCATTTATTTTAAACAGACGTTTTAAACTGTCTTTTTTAAACAATTAAAAAGGTACTACACCATAGGCGCCCCCTTTGCTCTTTTGTTCCAGATTGCTCGTTCTTGTGCCCTGGGATCGGGCACCTGCATTGGGGAGCTGCTGTCCACAATCTAGGACAAGTGTACCAAACACCTGAGTGTGGGACAATCACTTCAGAAGAACCCAGTGAAGGGTTAAATTGACTGCAGGTGTCAGCGCACCACAGCTAATCGTTTGTTTGCATATATATATATATATATATATATATATATATATATATATATATATAATCTTCTCATATGACTTGTAGCAATAGTTGAATAGTTTAATAAAAAAAAATACATGAGAAAATGTAACTAGTGACACTAAGTTTCCTTCTGATATTGTGTATGTATATGTATGCCCGACCTACACTACCTCATCCCTTAGCAAATGCACCATCCAGCCCCTGATAAACTCATACCAAAAAACCCATACCTCACTCACTGAAATACCCCTCACCCCTCCCTCACCATCATTCTGAACCCATACCACACCCGCTGAAATACCCCTCCCTCGCTATCATTCTGACCCCATACCTCACCCACTGAAATACCCCTCCCTCGCTATCATTCTGGCCCCATACCTCACCACTGAAATACCCCTCCCTCGCTATCATTCTGGCCCCATACCTCACCCACTGAAATACCCCTCCCTCGCTATCATTCTGGCCTCATACCTCACCACTGAAATACCCCTCCCTCGCTATCATTCTGGCCCCATACCTCACCACTGAAATACCCCTCCCTCGCTATCATTCTGACCCCATACCTCACCCACTGAAATACCCCTCCCTCGCTATCATTCTGACCCCATACCTCACCCACTGAAATACCCCTCCCTCGCTATCATTCTGACCCCATACCTCACCCACTGAAAAACCCCTCCCTCGCTATCATTCTGACCCCATACCTCACCCACTGAAAAACCCCTCCCTCGCTATCATTCTGACCCCATACCTCACCACTGAAATACCCCTGCCTCGCTATTATTCTGGCCCCATACCTCACCCACTGAAATAACCCTCCCTCGCTATCATTCTGACCCCATACCTCACCCACTGAAATACCCCTCCCTCGCTATCATTCTGACCCCATACCTCACCCACTGAAAAACCCCTCCCTCGCTATCATTCTGACCCCATACCTCACCACTGAAATACCCCTGCCTCGCTATCATTCTGGCCCCATACCTCACCCACTGAAATACCCCTCCCTCGCTATCATTCTGACCCCATACCTCACCCACTGAAATACCCCTCCCTCGCTATCATTCTGACCCCATACCTCACCCACTGAAATACCCCTCCCTCGCTATCATTCTGGCCCCATACCTCACCACTGAAATACCCCTCCCTCGCTATCATTCTGGCCCCATACCTCACCACTGAAATACCCCTCCCTCGCTATCATTCTGACCCCATACCTCACCCACTGAAATACCCCTCCCTCGCTATCATTCTGACCCCATACCTCACCCACTGAAATACCCCTCCCTCGCTATCATTCTGACCCCATACCTCACCCACTGAAAAACCCCTCCCTCGCTATCATTCTGACCCCATACCTCACCACTGAAATACCCCTCCCTGCTATCATTCTGGCCCCATACCTCACCCACTGAAATACCCCTCCCTCGCTATCATTCTGACCCCATACCTCACCCACTGAAAAACCCCTCCCTCGCTATCATTCTGACCCCATACCTCACCACTGAAATACCCCTGCCCTCGCTATCATTCTGGCCCCATACCTCACCCACTGAAATACCCCTCCCTCGCTATCATTCTGACCCCATACCTCACCCACTGAAATACCCCTCCCTCGCTATCATTCTGACCCCATACCTCACCCACTGAAATACCCCTCCCTCGCTATCATTCTGACCCCATACCTCACCCACTGAAATAACCCTCCCTCGCTATCATTCTGACCCCATACCTCACCACTGAAATACCCCTGCCTCGCTATCATTCTGGCCCCATACCTCACCCACTGAAATACCCCTCCCTCGCTATCATTCTGACCCCATACCTCACCCACTGAAATAACCCTCCCTCGCTATCATTCTGACCCCATACCTCACCACTGAAATACCCCTCCCTCGCTATCATTCTGACCCCATACCTCACCCACTGAAATACCCCTCCCTCGCTATCATTCTGGCCCCATACCTCACCACTGAAATACCCCTCCCTCGCTATCATTCTGGCCCCATACCTCACCACTGAAATACCCCTCCCTCGCTATCATTCTGACCCCATACCTCACCCACTGAAATACCCCTCCCTCGCTATCATTCTGACCCCATACCTCACCCACTGAAATACCCCTCCCTCGCTATCATTCTGACCCCATACCTCACCCACTGAAAAACCCCTCCCTCGCTATCATTCTGACCCCATACCTCACCACTGAAATACCCCTGCCTTGCTATCATTCTGGCCCCATACCTCACCCACTGAAATACCCCTCCCTCGCTATCATTCTGACCCCATACCTCACCCACTGAAAAACCCCTCCCTCGCTATCATTCTGACCCCATACCTCACCACTGAAATACCCCTGCCTCGCTATCATTCTGGCCCCATACCTCACCCACTGAAATACCCCTCCCTCGCTATCATTCTGACCCCATACCTCACCCACTGAAATACCCCTCCCTCGCTATCATTCTGACCCCATACCTCACCCACTGAAATACCCCTCCCTCGCTATCATTCTGACCCCATACCTCACCCACTGAAATAACCCTCCCTCGCTATCATTCTGACCCCATACCTCACCACTGAAATACCCCTGCCTCGCTATCATTCTGGCCCCATACCTCACCCACTGAAATACCCCTCCCTCGCTATCATTCTGACCCCATACCTCACCCACTGAAATAACCCTCCCTCGCTATCATTCTGACCCCATACCTCACCACTGAAATACCCCTCCCTCGCTATCATTCTGACCCCATACCTCACCCACTGAAATAACCCTCCCTCGCAATCATTCTGACCCCATACCTCACCACTGAAATACCCCTCCCTCGCTATCATTCTGACCCCATACCTCACCCACTGAAATACCCCTCCCTCGCTATCATTCTGACCCCATACCTCACCCACTGAAATACCCCTGCCTCGCTATCATTCTGACCCCATACCTGCAGAGGTGGTGGAACTCATTTATTTATGCCAACTAATTACAACCAGAGGCAGAGAAACGGATAATAAATAAAAAATACACGCCGCCCGATTAGTCAGGACTGACATCCCCAATGAGGGGGTGCCCATTAAGCTGCTGGCTCTGGTACAGGTGGCAGATCACCCATACACAGAGCAAGATGTGCCAATATATCTTTAGATATATCAGTCATGTCGCACAGCTGATGCTATATATCTGTGGACATATCGCTTGTATACACTGGCAGATGATCCACCGATGTATCGATCGTTCAATCAAAGGCCCGATATATCGGAAAGTGTGTAAGCAGCTTTAATGCTCCTTGAGAACATAGGAGAATACAAGGGTGACCCGAATCACACTAGGTGACTCTGGGTCAGGTGCACCTGACCTGAGTTGTAGTTCCCAGCTGCTGCTCTATGACAGGATAGTTAGTCCTGTACTGATGCACAAGAAAGAAAAAACAAGGGTTTTTTGAGCAGCGCTATGTGCAGTAAAAAAAAAAAGTGGTTACTGTAGTGAAAAAAATATGAGTAAAGATTGGTTAGATCTAGTACAAAAATGTATTACTCTAAAATAGGAAATAGCATGTAGCCAGAATACATGAATACTTTAAAAAGACATGGATAAAATATGTTCGTATCTCACCAACCAACCAAGGAGTTTGAATAACCTGGATGTTCCCACAAGTCCAAACGGAACTGAGGTGATGTCCCCAATTGGGCAATAGGGAGGGAGGACCAGATGTAGTGTCCAGGAGCGGCCCAAGTTGGCTCGAATAACCGACTCCCTCCGCTAGATGGAATATAGCGGGCTAGTATCCTCAACCTCTACCTTTTTTTGCTGGGTAATTGTATCCAAATTGGACGGGGGTCCGGATGGAAAACAAGCGGGCCGGTAACCCCAGGATCTCCTGTTGGTGTAGGTGGTTGCTGTAAAGGTTGGTGAGAAATCCAACAGGAGATCCACCTACATCAACAGGTAGAGGTTGAGGATACTAGCCCGCTATATTCCATCTAGTGGAGGGAGTCGGTTATTCGAGCCAACTTGGGCCGCTCCTGGACACTACATCTGGTCCTCCCTTCCTATTGCCCAATTGGGGACATCACCTCAGTTCTGTTTGGACTTGTGGGAACATCCAGGTTATTCAAACTCCTTGGTTGGTTGGTGAGATACGAACATATTTTATCCATGTCTTTTTAAAGTATTCATGTATTCTGGCTACATGCTATTTCCTATTTTAGAGTAATACATTTTTGTACTAGATCTAACCAATCTTTACTCATATTTTTTCACTACAGTAACCACTTTATCCTTGAGAACAGAGTATTGCTGCTTTCAGACCGCAAAACTGGCTTTGACCCTGTATTTGAAAACATTTCAAAAAACGGGTCTGCCAGGTAAAACCCCTTTCACACCGCATCTCTTAAACGGTATATTACCGGTTTTTAGACACTGGCAGACCCGTTTTTGGAAACTTTCCAAAAACAGGGTCAAAGCCAGCCAGCTCTGTAATGTACTGTCCCAACTAACTGCAGTGCCCCCCCGCCCCCCGTGTGCAGCCGGTACCTCAGTTATTGCGGATCCCGGCACTGCAGTATGGACGGTTGCACCTATGAAAAAAAGTGTCTTTCAGAAAATGTCTGCCCCATAGGAAAACCTGTTTTAAAAAACTGTCTTTGGTATGGGGCAGCCATTTTCCAAAAGTCACATTTTCCGAAAGTGCACTGCCGGGATCCGCAAATTACGGAGGTACCGGCTGCACGGGGGGGGGGGGGGGGGGGGGGGGGGGGGGGGGGAAGCGGCTCCAGTGCTGTGAATATTTAATGAGCGCTCATTAAATATTCACAGCGCTGAATTTAGGACCCAGCTCATTGGCTGGGTCCTAAATACCGTTTCAGACCCGATTTTGATGCCAAAATACCGGGTCTGAAATGGGTAGGACCCTCCATTTTTACCGTTTTACAAAATCGGCTTTTGTAAAACGGTAAAGTGGTCCTGCACCTTTCAGACCGCACAGATTATCGTTTTCAAACGGTTAAAAATCTGCAAAATACCGGTTTTTAAGTGTGGTCTGAAAGGGGCATTAGTTAAACCCTTTTATATATTTATTGAGGCTCACTTACTGCTACCTTTGCCTCCACGCAGCACCTGACAGGAAGGGGAATCTATGGACTACTGCTGTAGATTCATGGTGGGAAAACCTGCGAAAAACTCCATTATTAATAGTCCCAAAATCAAAAGAGATGCATACTGTAGGTAATGTGGGGAAAATCAATCAACCCACCAGTGGACTGCAAAGTGGGCAATTAAAAGCCATTTGACCAGTGCACTGCAGTGCAACAACCAAGTGAGCAGGTGTGGATCGTTTTATCGACCAAACTATGGTCATTAGGTCGACAGGTGGCAAGGTCGACAGGTGTCTAGTTCGTTTTTTCACAGTTTTTTTACCCAAATGTCGACATAGTCAACATGGACACAGTTGGAAGTGAACCACAGCCCCTCGCCTCGCTTGCTTTGGGCAAGGTGCCTCGCTGCGCTTGGCACACTATATTATTCTCACACCACGCCCTAGTGGATGGTAGGGCATGAAATACCGCCTGCCGGCACATGTCGGCTCAAAAAACAGTGAAAAAACCCATGTCGACCTAACAACCTGTCGACCTTGTCCCATGTCAACCATGTGTCGACCTAAACCCATGTCAACCTAGACTCCTGTCAGCCTTCACCCATGTCGACCTAGAACCCTGTTGACCTTGCCACCTGTCGAACTAATGCCCTTATTCTAATCGGAACGGTACGGCCCGCGTGCGGCCGTACCGCCGATGTTTTAACACTGCACATGCGCAGAGGTGAATCTGCGCATGTGCAGCCCCCTTCGCCGCAGACGGATTTCGTCCGCCGCAAAGGGGGCGGATAGGGGCGTGAGAGGCATCATGCCCTCATTTCCCTATGTGTACGCCCCGCGTTTCATGGGCGTTCCCATGCAAACGCGGGGCGTACGCATGCTAATGAGGGCATGACGCCACTCATGGGGGCGGAAAGCTGACGTCGGCGGATGTCAGCTTTCAGCCCCCATACAAGCTACCACACGGACGATTGTCCGTGTGGTCTCAGCTTGCGGGAGCTGCCGCGGCGTGCGGCCCTGCCTTCGATGGTCGTCGACCATCGAATGCAGGGGGCAGCTCCCACCATGGTGGAGGCGTACGCCTCCACCATTTTCGTGCGGATCGCCAGCCGTCCGTGTACGGACGGCCGTGGCGATCCGTCTGGTGGGCGGCCCTTGGTTTGTGCGGTCGGAGCCCCGTGTGCGGCTCTGACCGCACCAACCAGAATAAGGGCCTTAGTGCTGTCGACAATACGACCGTATCCCAAGTGAGCATGGTGCTGTAATACTGGACATTGCAAACTGAGGCATTGCAGGACTGCTCTTTCCTTATACACAGTGAATGCAGTGTAGCACACATGACAGTGGGATTTCCTAGTGAAGGCTGTCAGTGTCCTCTGCACATCTCAGGCAGGCACCCCTGCACAGCTCAGGCAGGCATTTGTGATCTGCATATTCTCAGAGTACTTCTTGCCCTGTCTTATAGGATGACACAGTGTTGCTTCCTCCATCACTGCTGAGTACGTACATGAACCAGCCTGTGTGGTCTGCACATGGCTACCTGCTTGCATATACAGTGTTGCATCCTTCATCACTGCTGAGTACGTACATGAACCAGCCTGTGTGGTCTGTACACTGCTCTCCCTGAAGGCTCCTTGCTTGCTGGCTGATACGGTGTTGCATCCTCCAGGCAGCCCAGCTGACCGTGCTTTCAGCCTCTCACGCAGCTGACTGACTGACTGGTGCTGCTGGATACTCCTGGCAGCTCCCCACTTCCGGCCCAGTCACAGGAGGAAGGTCTCTGGGCTGGCTGCACAGAAGCAATCATCCAGCTGCATGACTAAGAAGAGGAGCAGCTGCTACCCCACTGCTCCCAGGTCTGTGGTGGAGCAGTCACTGGGGGGCTGAGGCACCTGCTGCCCTGCAAGTGTCTCCACCTCCTCCTCCTCATTACCACTGATACATCATAATAGCAAGCTGCCAGCCCCCAGGACTGTGCACATGACTGTGTGTACCACCCTGCCTACCAGTGCAGCACTGAGCCCCTGCCTGCACGCCAGCATGCTCAGCCTCATGTGCTGCCTGTTACTGGAGTGAGCTCAGCCTAGTCACAGACTGGGGAGAGACAATAGTGGGGGGAGGTGCTGCTGCTGGATGACATTAGTCAGGACAATAATATTCATAGAACTCAGGAGACAAAAGGCTGTCACAGTCCTGTCTGGAGATGGCTTCCTTGAACCTAGGGCTGAGCCTGTCCAGGAAGAAGAATGCCTTCAGGAATGCAGCAGTGGAGAGGAAAAACCTGATCACAGTCTGCAGGTAACGCAGCAATTGCACTGTGCATGCAGAGTCAGCCTGGGAAGGGGGGCACAACTTATCCTGGGGTTACCTCTTGTAGTATCTGTAGTGACTGTGCTGTGTTTGTACTGGGTGCATCACCAACAAGCCCCCCACAGATGTGCAGTTTCTGGGGGTTGTGGACATTTATTGGCATGTGCAGGGTTACAGCTCTGCAGTTCAGTCTGCATGGGAAGCCCACTGTAAGGTTACGACTGCAGTACATCATGGGTAACCCGCTGTAGGGTACCTACTGTAGCACTGCACGGGAAGCCAGCTGTAGGGTTCTTACTGCAGTACTGCAAGGGAAGCCTGCTGTAGGGTTCCTACTGTAGCACTGCATGGGAAGCCAGCTGTAGGGTTCTTACTGCAGTACTGCATGGGAAACCCACTGTAGGGTACCTACTATAGCACTGCATGGGAAGCCCACTGTAAGGTTACGACTGCAGTACAGCATGGGTAACCCGCTGTAGGGTACCTACTGTAGCATGGCATGGGAAGCCAGCTGTAGGGTTCTTACTGCAGTACTGCATGGGTAACCCGCTGTAGGGTTCCTACTGTAGCACTGCATGGGAAGCCAGCTGTAGGGTTCCTACTGTAGCACTGCATGGGAAGCCAGCTGTAGGGTTCTTACTGCAGTACTGCATGGGAAACCCGCTGTAGGGTTCCTACTGTAGCACTGCATGGGAAGCCAGCTGTAGGGTTCTTACTGTAGTACTGCATGGGAAACCCTCTGTAGCGTTTCTACTGCAGCACTTTATGGGAAGCCAGCTGTAGGGTTCTTACTGCAGCACTGCATGGAAAGCCAGCTGTAGGGTTCTTTACTGTAGTACTGCATGGGAAGCCAGCTGTATGGTTCCTACTGTAGTACTGCATGGGAAGCCAGCTGTAGGGTTCCTACTGTAGCACTGCATGGGAAGACAGCTGTGGGGCTTCTTCTTTAGCACTTTATGGGAAGCCAGATGTAGGGTTCTTACTGTAGTACTGCATGGGAAGCCAGCTGTGGGGCTCCTACTGTAGCACTGCATGGGAAGCCAGCTGTGGGGCTCCTACTGTAGCACTGCATGGGAAGCCAGCTGTGGGGCTCCTACTGTAGCACTGCATGGGAAGCCAGCTGTGGGGCTCCTACTGTAGCACTGCATGGGAAGCCTGCTGTGGGGCTCCTACTGTAGCACTGCATGGGAAGCCAGCTGTAGGGTTCTTACTGCAGTACTGCAAGGGAAGCCTGCTGTAGGGTTCCTACTGTAGCACTGCATGGGAAGCCAGCTGTAGGGTTCTTACTGCAGTACTGCATGGGAAACCCACTGTAGGGTACCTACTATAGCACTGCATGGGAAGCCCACTGTAAGGTTACGACTGCAGTACAGCATGGGTAACCCGCTGTAGGGTACCTACTGTAGCATGGCATGGGAAGCCAGCTGTAGGGTTCTTACTGCAGTACTGCATGGGTAACCCGCTGTAGGGTTCCTACTGTAGCACTGCATGGGAAGCCAGCTGTAGGTTTCCTACTGTAGCACTGCATGGGAAGCCAGCTGTAGGGTTCTTACTGCAGTACTGCATGGGAAACCCGCTGTAGGGTTCCTACTGTAGCACTGCATGGGAAGCCAGCTGTAGGGTTCTTACTGTAGTACTGCATGGGAAACCCTCTGTAGCGTTCCTACTGCAGCACTTTATGGGAAGCCAGCTGTAGGGTTCTTACTGCAGCACTGCATGGAAAGCCAGCTGTAGGGTTCTTTACTGTAGTACTGCATGGGAAGCCAGCTGTATGGTTCCTACTGTAGTACTGCATGGGAAGCCAGCTGTAGGGTTCCTACTGTAGCACTGCATGGGAAGACAGCTGTGGGGCTTCTTCTTTAGCACTTTATGGGAAGCCAGATGTAGGGTTCTTACTGTAGTACTGCATGGGAAACCCTCTGTAGCGTTCCTACTGTAGCACTGCATGGGAAGCCAGCTGTGGGGCTCCTACTGTAGCACTGCATGGGAAGCTAGCTGTGGGGCTCCTACTGTAGCACTGCATCGGAAGCCAGCTGTGGGGCTCCTACTGTAGCACTGCATGGGAAGCCAGCTGTGGGGTTCCTAATGTAAAACTGCATGGGAAGCCTGCTGTGGGGCTCCTACGGTAGCACTGCATGGGAAACCAGGTGTAGGTTCCTACTGTAGCACTGCATGGGAAGCCAGGTGTAGGTTCCTACTGTAGCACTGCATGGGAAGCCAGGTGTAGGTTCCTACTGTAGCACTGCATGGGAAGCCAGCTGTGGGGCTCCTACTGTAGCACTGCATGGGAAGACAGCTGTAACGTTCTAATTGTAGCACTACTTGGGTCAGATACACCAGCAGTTGTGCACTTCTCATCAGTATGACATGGAACATACAGTAATGCCGTCTCTTGTCATAGGTAAGGGAAAAGTTTACATAGTGCATATTAGGGGTATGGCGGTCCGACAATCGGGATGCTGCCTGCCGGTGTTCCATCAGGGGGGTGAGTGCAAAGAATCCCATTGAGGGCTCAGTGGCTTGCTTCACACTCTAAAGGTTCTTTTCTCCCTCTATGGGGGTTGTGGACCCCACAAGCGAGAATAGCCCCTGTCAGTCGGGATCCCGACTGTCTGGCATTTAAACAGTCAGGATTCCGATGTTGGAGTACTGACCGTCCAAATCCCAACTGTTGGGCAGTCATCCAGCACTTGCATATTCGATCCCTGATAATAGTACCTGAGAGTTCTGGTATGTACAGTTGTACAGTAGCCCTGTGGTTTCATTTTCTGCTTTACTCCTTGTATATTCTGTATGATTAATGCATACTCTGCATCTGTGATCAGTGGGAAACTACTAGTCCCAGCATGCTCTGCCTGATGAACATAATACTGTACACCGTAACTAATGTTTGTTTGTGTGTGCTATTGAGGATGTTCACTGAGCTAATTGGATGTTTCCAGCAGTAGTTGTTAATAAAGAATTTGTTAATGTCCTCAATTAACCAAGTCATATACTTTGTTATGGGTAGGGTGTAGACCGAATGACCGTATACCGTTAGCATTTGCATGGCTTTCTAGCATTCTGTTAGTATATATGCTATGGGAACAAGTACTAGTATGTACAGTAGGTGTTGACATACTGTAGGTGCGTTAGCTGGTACTGGTATAATTTTGCTTCTATATGGGGTAATGCTGGCATTATGTTGGACATCATTCTTCCAAAAACAATTGTTAGCTTCTATCTTTCTGCCCCTTTCAGATCGCACCTAATTACGGTTCATGCCAGTTTGTTGCCGGTTCGACCCGGTAGTAGGTGTGATCTGAAAGGTCTTACCGTGTCCAGCAAACTGGCATTAAGAACTGCTGAAAAAAAAAGCAGGGTTCGTTGCTGGGTTGCTGTGCAGTGTGAATGGGTTAATCGGGGCAAGCGAGCCGGGTTCCCATTCACACTGATGGAGCTTTCGGCTTCCCACACACTACTTCCTCCCCCGCCCCCGATGCCACTCCTCCTTGCCCCCGTATGATGTCAGAAAAATGGCAATATTGCCGGTTCACTGAAGGGACCAGAAAATTCATCTTGACTGAACCGTTTCAAAGTCCCGGTGCGACCCTGCATTTTGTGATGTGAATGCATACAATTGTATAAAATCAAGCAAGTGCTTTATTATATTATTAGATTTCAAACATATTTACTAATTAATATTAGTTTTAATTTTTTTACTATAAAGTAAAGATTTTATAATTTGTTTTACTAGCCGTAGTTGCAGACCTCCAGTGGGACCGTGTGGTTTATTACACCTGCCCAATGTGTTTTGTGTTTGCACTGTAACATCCTCCTCCATATCCCCTCTCTACCATCACACGACAAGCTGAAAGTTTTCGTGACCCAGTCTTATTTGTTTACCTTCAGAGAGGTATTGAAAAGAATGGGAATTTCTGGCCTTCATTTGTCCGGACCTGGTCGCCTCTGTATTACTGTGAAACTGGTCCAGATAATGGCAGTGTATATTAATTTAGCTGCTATCATTCAATGACCTGCCTGATGATCTGGACCCTCTGACATTAGGCACTCCTGATTGGTGGGGAAGAAAGTACTGCGCAGGTGCCGTCCGTACTTCTCCCAGGGGCAATAACAATAAATGATTGTTCTTTCAGTGCACTCTCTGGCTGTCAGACCCAACATCCAGGGACAGTGCTGTGGTGGGAACATGACAGCTGTAGCTACTGAAATATATAGCTGCAGTTGTTGGAACCTTTGTCCACTGACGGTCATACATTGCCTAGCGTATATAAAAGATAGAAGCAGCGCTAAAGATTGGGGTTCAGCCATTGAAGAGACACTACGGCCATGAAACATCCAGGGATGTGATATCTGCACCTATACCCCTTAATGACAGTTTATACCCCTCAGTGTGATGAGTGGAACACTGGTATGCACTTTTACTGTATCATACTTTATAGCAAATGAAAAGGAGATACAAGCAAAAAAATGGTAAAATGATACGGCCTACTATAAAATCTAATATTGCAATAAAATAAAAACATAATCTTATATGTTATATAATCTTTTTGTAATTTATGCCTTGACTCTACTGATGTTCCTACATCCAGCCAGCTTGTATCAGGTATAATAATTCACATTCTAGTAATCGCCCTCTTCACATCAAAAGCAATTATCAAGTTAGAGTCCATTTAATTTGAAATGAAATTAAAAGCTACACTTACTATAATCCCCCCCCCCCAAATCCCCCACCCCTCCATTTCAATTGTAATGTACTATTAGTTCAGTGCACTTCTGCAACAAGCCTGCTTCCATATGGTCAGACAGGCTTGTCCATTCAGTCTCCTGTACACCAGCAACGTCTTGACATCCGCAAGGCAGCTACTGTACCCAGGCCTCAGGAAAATTGTGCAGGCCTGCATGGTCCGAAATGAGGGGAATGTAGTTCATTCTAGCACCCTGCACTTTTTAAAGCCCATGCAGTTCATCTTTCCTGCTGGGGGAGGGGGGGGGGGGGTGTCATTGTCTGCTTTGTGTTTTTTTTTCTAGCAGTCTACAGACCAGACTGCACTAGAAGCACCAACTCAGACAGCGACACCCCAGGCAGGAAAGAGGAACTGCACATGGTTTTTAAAGGTGCAGGGTGATAGAATGGTCACTAGGAATGGGCTCAGGTAGCTGAGACTCTTCAGGGATTTCCCACAGTGACTAGGTGGGCCAGTTCCACTCTGAATATCAGGCAATGACCTGACCAAATTCTATGGTGTGTCCTTCGCGGGCTGCAGGCTATATTTTGCTCAGTCTGGCTTTAAAGCATATCATTGAACATTACAATCTACTTGAGTGAGAAACGACTGACCACAAATAACAATAACTCTGTAATAATAATAATAACTGTCAAATCTCTCAGTTCAGTTAAGGCATAGGAATGCCACATACAGTAATGTATATTTATTTATTTACAGTTTCTTATATAGCGCAGCAGATTCCGTTGCGCTTTACAATAGTAAATAGTGATAAAACAAACTGGGTAACAACATACAGACTTGGAGGTAGGAGGGCCCTGCTGCAAGTTTACAATCTATAGGGATATAGGAGGTAAACACAAGGACAGGCACCAGTAATAGCATAGCAGTCCCACCAAGTTACAAGTCCAGAAGGGAAGCTACATAACACTTAATTGCCTCAGAGGGTTATGCGTCTATAACTTAAATATGGTAGGCTTGCCTGAAGAGGTGAGTTTTCAGGGAACACTTGAAAGTTTGGAGACCAGTGGAGAGTCTTATTGTGCATGGAAGGGCATTCCATAGGGTGGGAACAGCCCAATGAAAGTCCTGTAATAGTGAATGGGAGCTAGTGATCAGTGCAAAAGAGAGACGCGGAGTGGTCCAGATGGGAGATATTTTGTGATAAGTAAAGAGATATATGCTGGTGCAGTATGGGTAATAGCTTTATATGCGAGTAGAAGTGTTTTATATTGAACACTGTAAGATACAGGAAACCAATGGAGGGACTGGCAGAGCGGATCAGCAGACGATGAGCATCTTGCTAGGAAGATCAGCCTAGCAGCAGCATTTAAAATGGATTGCAGTGGTGAGAGTCTGTTCTTGGGAAGACCAGTTAGGAGACTATTGCAATAATCAATGCGGGATATAATGAGTGCATGGACAAGAGATTTAGTAGTGTCTTGTGTGAGATCTGTCGTATTTTGGATATGTTTTTTAGATGCATGTAACATGATTTGGAGACAGATTGAATGTGGGGGAAGAAAGGATAAGTCAGAGTCGAGGATGACCCCTAAGCAATGAGCTTGTGGGGTAGGGTAGATTGTCAAGTTGTTAACAGCGATGGAGATATCAGGATGGTAACTGCTCTTAGTTGGCAGGAATATAAGTCATTCCGTTTTGGAAATATTGAGTTTGAGTTGGCGAGAAGACATCCAAGATGAGATGGCAGAGAGACATTCGGAGACTCGACCCAAAACCACTGGTGACAACTCTGGGGTGGATAGATTGATTTGAGTATCATCCGCATATAAGTGATACTGAAATCCGAAAGAGCTGATTAGTTTGCCAAGAGAGGAAGTATAGATTGAGAAAAGCAGAGGACCTAAGACTGAGCCTTGCGGAACTCCGACTGACAGAGGTAATGAAGAGGAAGTAGAGTCAGAGAAGCGAACATTGAAAGAGCGATCAGATAGATAAGATGTGAACCAGGAAAGGGCTGTATCATTAAGACCTAGGGAGTGTAGTGTTTGTAAGAGAAGAATGTGATCGACAGTGTCAAACGCAGCAGAAAGATCTAGAATAATAAGTAGTGAGTAATGGCCTTTAGACTTAGCAGTTACCAGATCATTCTCCACTTTAGTCAGTGCTGTCTCAGTGTTGAGAGCAAAAGCTTGACTGAAGCGGTTTTAATAGGGTGCGAGAATTAAGAAAGTTTGTGAGGCGAGAGTAGATAAGTCTCTCCAGTAGCTTGGAGAGGCATAGGAGCTGAGAGATAGGACGATAGTTAGAGATAGAGTTATGGGCCCCATACATCAGCAATCACAATTAATGGTTTTCCAGATCCAGTGATTTTTTTTGGCCAGATAAATGGTTTCTACAATCTTTTTGACTTGTCCACACATTACAGATTTATTTCAGTGATCGGCAGATTTTTCCCATCTAAAGATTGAATCTTCATATCTGGAAAGTGCCCATACATCACCTCAATCGATTGTCATTTCAGATGTTACTTATTTTCATAATGTAAATAGATGAAGAAGACGAAACGGGAATGCCCACACATATAAAAATCAACCGCAGATAATACCAGATTATTAAACATGTTTAAAAACCTGATTCAGCAATCGATTGGCCATCAATTTTTGATCGGGATCGCCAAAAGGGGGAGCCCACACATTAAAGATGAGTTGTGACAATCATCTCCAGATCTGAGGATTGTCACAATTAATTGCTGATGTATGGGGCCCATTAGGGTCAGAATTGTGTTTTTTTCAGAATGGGAGTAATCACTGCATGTTTAAGCAGAGAAGGAAAAGTACCAGTAGCAAGAGAGAGATTGCAGATTTTAGTTAAGGTTGGAATAAGTACAGGAGATAGATTTTTAATGACTTGTGCAGGTATAGGATCAAGAGTAAAGGTAGTAGAGTAAAAGGATAAGAAGAGTGTGGATACTTCTTTTTCATTTGTGGGCTCAAATGAAGAGAAAGTGGCAGAGGGTTCAGGTGGGGAAGAAAGAGGGTTAGAGGTTGTGGAAGAGCATACCATTTCGTCTCGGATGTTATCAATCTTGTCCTTTAAAGTAGGAGGCAAGTTCTTGTGCACTGATGGTAGCCGGTGGGGGAGGAGGGTACAAAAGAGACTTAAATGTGTTAAAAAGTCGCTTAGGGTTGGTGGCATGAGAAGAGATGAGAGATTGGTAGTATGTTTGTTTGGCAGTGTCCAAAGCATTGCAGTAGGAGTGGTAGCTAGTCTTATATGTGAGGAAATTAGTCATATTACGAAATTTACGTCATTGGCGTTCTACTTTATATGACTGATTTTGTAGTTGCCTTGTTATTTTGCAGTGCCACGGCTGGCATCTAAGCCTGCATGGGGTGTAATGGGTAGCTGGAGCCACTTCATCAAGGGCTGTTTCAAGAGTCTGGTAGAGGTGGGTAACAGCAGAGTCAGGAGAGGTAAATGTAGAAATTAGTGAGAGCTGTAGTTGCAGGGAGGTGGAAAGTTGTGGAAAATGAATAGCATTAGTATTTCTGTATAAAATGCATTTCATTGGATCAGTAAGTGTCCTAGGTTTACAGACCTGTTATTATAGTTGCTAAATTGTAGTGGGCTAAAGGACCTTTCACGCCCATGGGGAGGAGCAAGGCCGGGGGGCCTATCCACGCCATCACTGTTTGCCTATAATAACTAGGTGGCGAGCAAAACGAGCCACCGCATCTGAAGCATCGCAAGCGAAGCCCGCAAGGGTCTGTTTGGGTCCCTTGTTCTGACCTTGCTCCTCCTCTTTCCGCACCCTCTCCTCCCCTGTTACATCGGAAGGTCCCTTAGCCCACTTGAATTTAGACCTGACTGACCTGTTATGGCCATCAGTGTGATATACCCTGTTAGGTTTTACAAGGCATAAACAGAGCTATTTACACATTGCTTAACATCTGACCACATCATGTGTTATATTTCCTGATTTCAAAATAGAAATTCTTAGCCCTGGAGGGTTCTGTGCATTCATTGTTTTAGCAAACTCAAGACAGAATTTGTATGTATTACATCTAGCAATTACCTAAATGTAGCAATATTTTGGGCCAGATTCTCTAAGCTTCAAGAGTGATAAACAGCCAGCCAATCAGCTCCTACCTACCATGTCACAGACTGTGTTTTGAAAAATGTTAGGTAGTAGCTGATTGGCTGGCTGTTTATCACTCTACATTTTATCACGTTTGAAGCTCAGAGAATCTGGCCCTTTGCATGTTGTTTTAAGGCTCATACATACTTGGGGGACAAGTGTGACGGGCCCCAGCGATCTGAAGGGCCCCAGAGCTTCCATGTCCCGGCATGTCCGCTGCCTGTACTAGCTGGTAGCTGGCCTGTCAGTGACCCTCACGGCCCAGCCGTCCACTGTGAACGACCTGCATTGCTTGCTCATAGTGCTTGGCGTTCTTTTGTGAAAGTGACAGGCCAGCAGCAGCCGGGAGCCAGCAGGAAGCAGTAGCCAGGAGCCAGGTCAGCAGGACTGAGAACGAGAAAAGTCTGCACCTAAAAACAGGATCTAGAGCAGCGAAAGTTTAAATGAGGCTCATGCAGAAGACGTTTGTGGGGGGCCCCATAAATATCATTGTACAGGGCCCCATAAATATCATTGTACAGGGCCCCAAGATTTCTGTTGCCGGCCCTGCTCTCTCACATGCCAGCAATGTATATATTAATGGCACCACTGGCCACCAATGATATTTGTAATGCAGTAATATATACATTGCTGGCACATGCCAGCAATGTATATATTACTGGCACCACTGGGCACCAATGAATATTTTTTATGGCAGCGATGTATACTATTCTGCCACTGGCTACCAATCCGGTCCGGTAAATAAGCCCCAGTGTCCGAAGTCCGGAAGGGTGGCATACCCGGACTATAGACTGACCGGGAACAGGTAAAGTCTGGCAGCAGGGTCAACACTATTTACTTACTCTCCACGGCAGCTGACACAGTTGTGAAGCTCCGTACTAAATTGCTGAGTGCCATTTTCAACAGCGACCAGCGATGGTCATTGATGAAAATGAAACACTTTGTTGGGGGGAAGCCACTGGTCGCAGAAGCAACCACTGCAGGGCTGGTCACAGGAGCGCACTCCTGGCAACCGTTGCCTTGTACACACAGGGATATGGTCACTCAGCAACCATATCCCTGGTGATTTCGACTGAGATGCGCTGTGTGTGTGCACTGCCTGGAGAGATATCAGGGCCAACAACCAGGTCTGCTGCTATTTTGCTCCCGGCAGCTCAACTCTCTCGGCTGGGCTGACACTCTCGACATTCGTAAACTCCCCCGTGGCAATGAGTATTTCACATCCCCCCCTCCCCCTGGCATTGATAATGAAGGGCCCTGGCATCGAGCATCAAGCCCCTGGCATTATGGTATGTGGCTTAATTGGCATCATGGTGTGTGGCATAATGTGTACTGGGCATCGCAGTGCCCCAAGTAAAAGGCCCCTAGAATTAGGGGGGGTCCTTGGGCAGATTCCCATTGAGTCCGTACAGTACATTAAGATGGTCCAGTTTGAGATAGATAGCGGAGAATTTGCCAAAAGCAGTCATTCAGCTGCGAAGGGGGGAGTTTAATTGGATGCAAAGTCTAAGCAGTTGCTTAATTTAAGCAGTTACTTGAATAGTCCTTGGGGGGGGGGAGGGGGGGCAAATTAGTGCTAAGGGATGTCAGAAAAATCAGACTTGCTCTGGGGGCGTGTGAAAAATACACATCACCTCATCTCATTTTTTCTCCGGTAATTGCAGAAGAAAACCCCATGGCTGTTTTTTTTTTTTTTTAAATGTCCCTTTCTTGATTTAAAAGGAATCTGACTGGTTGTGTAGTTATTAATCTTATTACCTGTATATTTAGCCCTTTGCAGTCCAATTTTTTTTGCAATTCAAACAGTCTGGTTTAAATGTTTAAATAAATTGTCATTTTTTTTATTCAGAAATGGTCTACATTGAATGTTGAACGATGTTAATGTTCTTATTTTAAAGTGGCTCACCATTGGATCCGCTACCAGCGCTAGGGCTGTTGGACCTGAAAGGGTTAAACATCTCCCTTCAGAGGCATGGAGATCTGTTCTGTGACCCGTCAGAGATGGCGCTGGGTAAATGTTAGCTGTAATAATAAACTTGCACCACTTAGCGATAATAACATGTTACAGTTACTGCCACGGTGGTGATTTTAGGTTCTCTTCTCCCCTGCGGCAAACAGCATAAACTCTTTTTCTTGGATACATGTTCTGGTTTTGCAATCTGTTACACACAGATCTACTAGGGAAAAGGCGTTATTTCCCTGTAATCTTCTAGTGCTAAGATGGTTTAAGATCAGTGGCGGAGGAAAGTGTTTATAATCTATAACGTAAGATAAAAACCTGTAAATCAGAAGAGACTTCAAGCTCATAAAAATTATCTTGATGGTGTTAAAACGCTGGGGCAGAAAAACGACCGCAGGCGGCAGAGAACGCAGATAACGGTTTCATAGCGTTCTCATGACTTGTGCAACTGATGGGCCCCATACATCAACAATCACAATTTATGGGTTTCCAGATCCAGTGATTTTTTGGCCAGCTAAATGGATTCGACAATCTATTTGACTTGCCCACACATTACAGATTTATTTCAGTGATCGGCAGATATTTCCATCTAAAATTGCATCTTCATATCTGGAAATTGCCCAATTGTGAAGATTGTCACAATTAATTGCTGATGTATGGGGCCCATTAAGGGCCCCATACATCAGCAATTAATTGTGACAATTTCCAGATATGGAGATGATTGCCACAATTAATTTTAGATGTGTGGGCTCCCCCTTTTGGCAATCCCAATCAAAATCACCAATCGATTTGCTTAATCAGGTTTTTAAACATGTTTAATAATCTGGTATTATCTGCAGATCTTTTTTATATGTGTGGGCATTCCCAATTCGTCTTCATCTATTTACATTATGAACAGCTGAAATGATAATCGATTGGGCAATTTCCAGATATGAAGATGCAATCTTTAGATGGAAAAATCTGCCGATCACTGAAATAAATCTGTAATGTGTGGGCAAAGTCAGATAGATTGTAGAATCCATTTATCTGGCCAAAAAATCCCTGTATCTGGAAATCCATAAATTGTGATTGCTGATATATGGGGCCCATAAAGATTGCATCTTCATATCTGGAAATTGCCCAATCGATTGTCATTTCAGCTGTTCATAATGTAAATAGATGAAGAAGACGAATTGGGAATGCCCACACATATAAAAAAGATCTGCAGATAATACCAGATTATTAAGCATGTTTAAAAACCTGATTATGCAATCGATTGGCGATTTTGATTGGGATTGCCAAAAGGGGGAGCCCATACATCTAAAATTAATTGTGGCAATCATCTCCATATCTGAAAACTGTCACAATTAATTGCTGATGTATGGGGCCCTTAAGCCCGCTCCAAGCAAAAGCTTGTGTGAGAAAGAGATGTAGTTTCACTCTCTGCCAGCAGATGGCACTGCCTTACATTGTAAGCTGGGGGAAAGTTGTATCACACGATGGGGACATTTACTAAGATGGGAGTTCTGTTTCACATCATACTTATATACTTATTTGCTCACTCGACTTCCACTATCACATCTATGCTGATAACACTGAAATCTACCTCTCCTCTCCTGATCTCTCTCCCTCTATCCTCACTCATATCTCCAACTGTCTCTCTGCTGTCTACTCTTGGATGACCCAGCGCTTTTTCAGACTTAAAATATCAAGGACTAAGCTGACCTCTTCCCACCCTCCTGCATAAAACCTGACCATCTCTCATCCTAACCTACTGTTTATGCCCACTTCATTCCCTTCTGTGTCACCCCTGTCTGTCTAACGCTACCTTTTTAGAATGTAAGCTCTCACGAGCAGGGCCCTCTCTCCTCATGTGCCTTTCTTAGAATATATAAACCACTGCCACCCTGATGATTGCTTCAGTGTCCTGTCACTGATGCAACTATCCGTATTAACCATGTACTTGTCCTAAACTGTCTTGTTCTGTAATTTGTTATGTGTTTTTGCTAATAACTATACTCTGTAAAGCGCTGCGGAATATGTATGCGCTATATAAGAAACTGTTAATAAATAATAATAATATATTTAGCAGCTTCTAGAAGGTAATAGTATCAGGTTGAGCATAGCAACATCCCATCTGAAATACAAATGCCATCTTAGTAAATATACCCTGATGAGAGCAGGATTCATGTCGCCATCCATTCACCTACTAACTTGTCACAGGGGGTATGGAAGATTAGGTCTCCAGCATGTTGGTCGACATGCAGGCAGGGCGACATAACTAAGTCAACGTGGGTTAGGTCGACAGGGTCATTAGTTCGACACAAGCATTAGGTGGACAGTCAAAAAGTCGACATGGGGTTTTTGAAATGTTTTTGTCCCAAATTTCGACACAGACGACATGGACACTGAAAGGTAGCATCGTTGCGCTCTCCATGCTTCGAGCACTATTTGATTCTCCAAATAAGAAATGAAGAGAGCAAAGTGAGCGACCGTCACACAGCAGCGCTGGTTCATCTCTGGTGGTATGGTGCAGTATGCTCTGGGTAAGCTGCACCCCCCTAATATTTTTTTTTATTCTCCCACCACGCCCTACTGGCTGGTAGAGCGTGACACACCGCCTGTAGGCACGTCGGCCTTGTTCATTTCTTCACTCTCTACACTGCTTGATAGGTCAACCCCGATACACTGTGCTCTGACATCATCATGTGAGTGGGACAATTGGGTAAGTTGAACTAATTTAGAACCATGTTACATTGTCAGCGTTGTCTATCAGGGGCGGGGCCAAAGTGATGCACCATCACGCCACCCTTCTGTAACCAACAGACTTCACATTAACTAGAAAAGGAGAATGTATGATCAGAATGCAGAAGTTTATTCCAATGTCCTTCATTGTTTTAATGCTGAGACCCAACACTTGTTACCTATGTACTCACGGAATACGATCACTAGGTCGACATGGGGGTTTTCACTTTTATTTTTTTTAAGCCGACGTGTCCACAGGCGGTATTTCTAGCCCTACCATGCACTAGGGTGTGGTGGGAGAATAAAATAGTGTGCCGAGCGTAGCATGGTGTGCGCAGAAAGCCATGCAAGGGGACGCGGGGCTATGTTTCAGAGTCCATGTCGACTGTGTCGACATTCGGGACAAAAAAGGTGAAAAACCATACGTCGACCTTTTGACTGTCGACCTAATGACCCATACTGACCTTCAGTCATGTTGACCAGACCTTCCTGCCTGTCGCCCTTCAGTTATGTTGCCATTCATATATGCCGACCTAGTAGTGTCGACCTAATGCTTGACGACCTGGTTGCTGTCTATCGAATGATCCATACCCATACTCATTTGATTGCACCCTTGCCCAAACCCTAGTGTAATCAATTTACAGATATATTTCCTTTTTAACCTTGCATATTTTCCCTTCCTCTGGAATTACCCCCTTTTTCTGATCTTTATTCATTCTGTCATTGAAAACATTCTGTGTCCCTAGCCCATCTTATCTTTGTACAATTCCATGTTGTCTCATTACTCTGCAGTGGAGACTACGCATAGCTGTAATGCAATATATTACAGTGTGATGACCCTGAACCATTATCTGCTGACCTTTGCAGTCCTACCAGAAATATATTACGCTTTGGAAACGTTTAACCACACACTACAGTTACTTGTGGGACTCCTAGTCTATATTCGGATATATATACACAGCTGCTGACATATTAGCTGCTTTGTACAGCATTAGCAAATCCTTGTGCTGCAGGTTTAGGGGAGTATTCGATCCCGGCCGCTATTTGCGACAAAGGAAATAGCGGCAACCGCTTATTCAATGCTGTGTTTCCAGACCGCATTGAAGAGGTAGATCGACAGGACGGGCCCGACTTTAAAAGCAGTCGCCCCGTTTTTTGTCGTGATCACGGCCAAATATCGACAATTCACGGCTGTTTGTGCGGACACGCCCCCTTTTCACCGATCGGCAGGCGGGACATTGAATGGGGCCTGGCTATCTGCAGTCAAAAAAAAGGAAACGGGCCAGGGTCACTGCTGTCAGGCCGGATCAGGGATTGAATGCCCCCCCGAGTCTATGGGGTTGAGATAGCTGTGAAATGTTATGTTAGCTTTTAATAAGTACATTTTTATAAATGTTATCTAGAAGCCTACGGTCCGGAAAAGGCCAGGCCCAGGATGCGCTTGAAAACCAGGGATTGGGTTCTCCTGACCACCCAGAACAGTGACCAAATCTCCTGGATTCAGGACACATTTACTGAGTGAAGTGAGCGGTCCAATAGCTACTGTACCCCTGACAAAATAGTCATTATTGAGGTGACAATCAGAAATTCTTACTTTGGTGGTCAGACCGCAATTTTTAATACAAATGCTCCTAACACTTGTAATAAGTTCAAGAAGCAAGGACCCATTCACAGAAACAGGAGAGCCCGAGGGAAAGTGCAATAGTGTACAGTCCCGGAGGATCTGCTCACGGTAAGGAAGCTACTCAATAAACTTTAATGTTTAATTGGTAGTGATCCTTTTAATGCTGTTGAAAAATACTGCTGCCGGCCCTTTGCTCAGAAATGGCTTCTAGCACAGAGTAGACTGCACTTGGGGGCATTATAATAATAATAATCATATTTATATAGCGCACTTTCTCCAACAGGGACAATATCTTACTTATTTAGTGTTTGCACTATGGAAAGGATAATGATGCATTGACGGTGAACAGTTACATATTTCCGTATGGATGTAGTTGTCCTTTCAAGAAACCATGAAGTACAGATGGAGCCGGCTTCAGTGTTGCGAGGGCTGGCGATAGAACAGTCAGCCACCAGGCCCCACCATCCGTCTGAAGGGGGCGCACACGCGCACGATACCCTTGCGTGTCCCATTCCGACGGAGCTCCCCACTACCGTCCACCGTTGCTGGTCCCCGCCGCCTACCAGCACCCCCCCAACGCTGCCAGTCTCCCTGAAGCAGAGACGGGCAGGGTTTCCGCCACCGAGTGACTGGGACGCATGTGCGTGAGACACCCGTCCCAGTCTGATGGAGTCCATCTCAGTCAGCTTAGAGTTAGCATGTACATTATCTAAAATGATCAGTAGAATGCGATTGGTTACTATGGGTCTTCAATGGTCCATTCTTCGCTGTTTTTCACTGCTCAATCCATCAATCCATCCATCCAATCTATCCTACAACACTGTTATTGGGTAAAACCTCTGCTACTGTGACTTATCAGAAGTGGTGGATTTTACAATACTTAATGGCTGCAGTCCTTTAAAGCCTGGTTGTTTCCTTTTGCCAGATATAAGCCCCTCCCGCTGTCAGACTTAAGTCCCACCTCCTGGTGATGTCAGCCATCAATCACCGGGAGGACAGGGAACCGGAAGAAGATCAGTGTCAAATAGAAACCATCACCACTGCACCAGGCCAAGCATGTAAGGAACCACTGCTGCTTACTAGTATGTTGGACCTGGCATATGTCATGTCTCCTTAGTCTATCTCCTCCCTGCTGCTTGTTGGCCCCAAGTACATTCTGTATAGGTAGAAGCTAATAAGGTTGCTATGAGCAACTACTCGTCTTGTCTTTCTTTAGAAGGTTTGATGCATATAGCGGGCTATGGCAGACATGTATTCTTTCTGTACCAAGGTAAAACCATTTGATCTTTAGAACAACAAATGAGCGGGAAACTCCTAAAAGATCATGTTTAAGGTCGAGTTAAATTTATTATGTTTTATGCATTCCAAAAAGATTTTGATTAAGGAACAGCGCAGACAGACAACTTTGCTTTATTCATAATGTGTATCTGTCCGTGGAAGAGAATGTAGGTTGTACGCTCCAATGAGGCAGGGGCTGATGCCTGCGATCAGATATTCTCCGTACGGCTCAGCGTAATATGATGGCACTATACAAATAGCCGCTGAAAAAAAAAATCATAAATCCAGCTAACGCAAAGGATTAGTGTCTATGAAAAGCCGACTAGTAAAGTTAGAAATCATTTTTATGAATCTCCAACAGGGCTGGAATTGTTCGGTCGAGTGGAATAAACGGAAAGATGCTTTAATCAACGTAACGGACTGTTGTCAGGGATGTTCTTATAGGACGAGAGAGGCAAAATTGTTCGTGAAGTGACAGTGTCTATTCTAATGTACAAAAAAGGAATAAATAAAATATATAAAGCCGAGCTAATTCCGACTAAAATGGTAGAAGACCCTGACAGTCGGGTTTCCGACGGTTGTTTCTCCAACATCGGAATCTCGACAGTCGGGAGCTCAATAGGGGGGCGAGCGCATTGAAGCCCCTTGTGGGCTTGGTGGCCCGTACACACTACCCGTTAAGTCACATTGTAGATATAGGGGGTTATTCAGACCTGATGGCAGCAGCGCAATTTAGCAGCACTGTGTCATCGTATAGCCACTGCCCAAGACAGAGTAAAAAATGACGTGTAAAAATATCACAGGTTGGCGATTTACCTGCAAATAAATTCACAGCTCACCATCTAATGATTTTCCAGGTAATTAGTGCACCTCGTTACTAAAATATATATATATATATATATATATATATATATATATATATAATATACCAACACAATTATGTTTCTCAAAGCTTTTTAACAGTGTCAGCAGTATTGCAACATGATACCTTGACTTTAAAAAGTCTCGACAAGGTTAAAGTAATTTCATTGTGTCAGTGTGCTGTCAGCATGTCCACTGACCACAAAGGGACTGTCGTAGCTGTGGTAAAGTGTCCTATGGTAAAAGAATTTAAAAGTGTATATGAGAAACCTGTGACTATTGTTAAGATTCACAAATATTTCAATATCACAATCTCCAGTGAGTAAGGCGGGAAAGGGCGGTTGTATTTCTTGTTACCTTTCTGTTATTGTACCATTTTGTGCGTGAACATATCAGAATCTTCAAGCTGGCGCACTTATTTTCTGAGCCGCCTAAACACTTTTGTGCCTTTAAGATCTGCTACAAAGAATAATCCTTACCTAACGTATGCTGACACCGTACATTTCTCTGCTACAATAACTGTTTGGGTTCTTAGCGGGGCTAGTGCCAGTATAATCACCCAGGATGCTGTGTGCTATCTTCACTCAATAAAAACGTGCTTGGAATTCATATGTATTAGTATCTAAAGTTTCATGTTTGTTGTTGTTGTTGCTGGGTTTTTTTTTGTATTCTGTAAACTTAAATCAAACCTGGAATTTTGACAAAGGGGAATGTTTTACACTTCTCTTCCCTGGCATGCTCCTACATTAATATTTGAAGGTTTCCCCTTCTCTGTTACTTACAGTATATGGCCAGAGCTGAATAAATGCATGCGTGTCTACGAAGATGTACCAGAGGCTGTAATCTGCGCTGAACCTGCTTGTGTGGCATAGTCTGGGGTGGGGGTTTGCATGCCTCAACAGAGCAATTCGCTCTGTCGTGCGCCATTTAGTGGAAAAACACTGTTTAAATTTGCAATGCACACATATGCATTTTCAACCCATCTACACATACAGCCGCAGAAGCGTATCTGGAACTAATGGGGTGTAGGAAGTCCTCAAATGCAGACTATGCAGAGTTAGACCTATGCAAAAATATGCCTGCTTGTAGTTCTAATAGGGCGTAAATAGTGTAAACAATTTGATACTGATCGAATCTCACGGCGCCGTGTACACATACTTAGATTGTACAATACAGATCTGTACTATATAGTAATTTCCATCCGCTTTTGATTAGCTTATACAGGTCGAGTATCCCGTATCCGAATATCCGTTATCCGAATTATTCCGAAATACGGACACATTCCAGAAAGTGAAAATTTTTTTTTTTTGCTAAAAACTCACTGGGGACATTTGTGACAGCATCACTGGGGACATGATATGTAACTGGCACTATATATGTGCAAGACAATGATTGCTTGGCATTCAAATTCAGTGCTGAGATAGTACACACATTTTGTTTCACGTTTTGAAACCTTGTTTTTTGAACAATTAAAATATATTTGTGTGTATTTTATGTGGTAATAAAATATATTTGTGTGTATATTATGTGTTTATACAGCATAAATGCAAGATACTTCAAAATACATCATTGAAATATTAAAATATTCCGAAATACGGAATAATCCGTTATCCAAAATTCTCCTGGTCCCGAGCATTTTGGATAAGGGATACTCAACCTGTATAAGCAAAATGAAATAGACTACATTGAATTGTGTGTACACCCCATTACAGTTCGATTTTTACTATGTTTCGATTTGGTTTTGATTTTGCCACACCCATTTTGCCATTATGGGGGCATGGTCAGAGGCTCTGTGAGCTGCTGGCCATGCCCCCAGCAACTCTGGTTGCGGGAATAAATGCTGTGCAGGGGTAGGGGGGTGGGGGCTGATGTAACATGTGCAGAGAGAGTTAGATTTGGGTGAGTAAAGTCCCCTACACACGCGGTGACGGAGCCTCTGTGCTGAGCAAGGTGCTTAAGCAATCCGTGCTGATCAGTGTTCTCTGGTGATAGAACACTGGCGATCTGACTAGATTTATACTGCATGCAATATAAATCTAGTCAGACGATGGTGACACGCAGGACCGCGCATCGCCATCGTTGGGATTATGCACACGGAGCGATCCATGCTTCATTTCTAAGCGATCCCCCAATATTCTGTTTCTGTGCAGGAACATGTGTAGGATTCCCCATAGGTTAGTGCCTTCTGCGATTTATGTCCTGTAAAAAAAAGTGTATTGTGCCTCATTTTTTTTAAATAAAAAATTATAACCGCGGCTTCTCATCTCAATATGATTATTAATTGGTTGGCTCGGCTGCACAAAGACGGCGACAACTCCATTTTTCAACAGGATGGAGAACACATTCACCACAGAGCACTCCCACAGCACTGGACTGGTGTGCAACAGACGGCAACGTGTCTCCTGTGCTGGCCACTGCAATGTCCTGATCTATCAACCTGTGAGTTTTTTTTGAAGGGCAATGTATATGACAAGGAAAACGGTCTTCCATTATAGCCTCCATACACACGAGGCGATCTCAGCCCCATTTCTAAGTGATCTGACTTGATCGCTTAGAAATGGAGCACGGATTGCTCCATGTATAGGACCCATGGACCCACGCATCTCCATCGCCTGCAGGGAAAGACAGGCCGTGCACTGTCTCTCCTGCCAAAATCGCAGCTTTTTGCTGGATGCTCCACATGGATTGCTCAGCACACATCACGGTGTTCAGCGTTGTGTGCTGAACGATCCGTGCTTAAGCACCTTGCTCAGCATCGCCTCCCCCCGTCACCCCAGCTTTAGTCTTGTTGGTTCTAAACAATGTATCCGAACAGCTATTTAGTGTTCAATCTAGCATCTTTGAAAACCCATGTAGTTCCTGTTCCCTGCCTGGGGTGTCGCTGTCTGCTGTGGTGTGTCTAGCACGGGTCTGGTTTGCATATCAGTGCTGATATGAAAAGTGGGTACTTGTGTATTATCTGGGCGCCCGATTTTTTTCATCGGGTCGGAAAAATCGGGACCATCGCATGCAACCAAATCGCATGCGATGCGATGGACCCGATTTTTACATTGTTAAATGGTCCCTGAGACCCGATTTTACATTGGGTCCAATGTTAAAAGACCCCCAGACCCCATTTTTAATTGTCTAAGCACCCTGATGGTTAATTATGTGAAATGCCCCAACATTGTTAACGCAACGCCACTATCAACGCCAACCCGAAGCGTGGCGAGCGCAGCGGTACACATCCTCCGACCTTTTCATACCCCCACTATCCACGTTGGCGTGGAGTTGATTTTATATAGTGTGGCGAGCGCAGCGAGCCACCGAGCCCGAAGCGTGGCGAGGGGACGCAGAATACATGTTAAGTAATCCGCGGGGCTTGCTGCGCTCGCCACGCTTCGGGCTCGTATGTCGCGTCCCCTCGCGGGGCTCGCTGCGTTCGCCACACTATGTAATATCAACTCCATGCCTACGTGGATAGTGGAGTTATGAAAAGGTCGGAGGACTCGTACCGCCGCCCCTCGTGGGCTCGCTGCGCTCGCCACGCTTCGGGTTGGCGTTGATCGTGGCGTTAACAATGGAGGGGCATTATGGGGTCTGGGGGGCATTTAACATTGGACCCAATGCGAAATCGGGTCTCAGGGACCATTTAACATTGGATCCAATGTAAAAATCGGGTCCATCGCATCGCATGCGATTTGGTCACATGCAATGCGATCGACCCGATTTTTCCGCAAAAAATCGGGTCCATCGCATCTGATTGAATGCCTTAAGTTAAGGCAAAAATCGGGCGCCCAGATAATACACAATTACCGAAAAGTGTGGTCAGTGCTGACCTCACTGTGCTAGAAGCACTAAAGCAGACAGCAACACCCCAGGCAGAGAAAAGGAACTGCATGGGTTTTCAAAGATGGCGGGTGCTAGAATAAACACTAGCTATTGCTGTAGTTTATGCAGACACAAGAATTTGACTACCATGTCCATATCTGCTGTGTGTCTTAAGGTATTAACATTGAACGGTGTAAGTTGCTGAAATAAACTGCCACAGTTTCTCTACAAAACAGCGCCATCTTCTATATCGACGTTATACTATTAATTGTTTAATCTTTTTATTTCTTGTGTAATAACACTATTTAATGTATGTTTGTAGAATTGCATGTTTAGTTGTGTGAACTTTGCACTACTAAGGAACGTTTAAGGACTTTCCATCTTCTGTGACATAGGAAGTTATATGGTAATTGTCCTGGATAGCGGGGGGTTTGGTGTTGACCCATGGAGCCTTTGTTTAAAGCACTTTCCTTGAAATGTACTCAAATGGGTATACTTGCGTTTATAGAGGTTTCTAAGAAGGTGTAAATCAGATTGTGTTTACGACAAGTTTGCTTCTAAGGATGACATTAACACCATTTACTTAATTTAAAAATGTTGTAAATAAATTTCTATTTAAGAAATGTTCGGCCTAAGAGTGCCACGATTATGATACTCTATGGTGCCGAGTTTCAAAAAAGTCTCGGAACCTCTGCTGTAATACAGTAGGTAGCTTGTGGTGGCAACGACTTAACCACCAACTGTGCAGGGGTCCGATTCGTTAACAGGTAGTTACTGATGGTGAAGTGCAATCCCAAGGAGTAGGAGTTACTCAGGGATGATAACCACCCTCTATTTTATTAGTGCTAAAAAGCGCTGATCACCTGGCGGACCGAGGTCGTTTGGGCGCACTGAGCAAAAACTATCAAAGTCTTACGAAAAGAAAAAAGCTATCAATGACATTTAAAAAATTGGAATGTGACGAGCCCAAAAGAGAGATATTTTACAGTAATGTATAAAAACAGATGAATGACCAGAGGCGTACTGGTAAATGTTTCTAGTACCAAGAGAGAGGAACTTATAAGAGCAACATCAACCTGACAAGGCTTCTGTGGTTCTGCTGATTACATTTTGTAGCTTTTAGACTCTTCCAAGTGTTGGTATAATGACGCTGGGTGCAGCAATGCTCTCAGCTCCTTATGTGCGAGTGCCGGTACAGTCAGTATTGTCTGCTGGTTATGTTATGTTACTGTAAACCCAGCCTTGGCGTGTGTGACGCGCATCACAATGAACTTGTCTTAGCCATTTAAATACATCGGAGGAAAGTAAAAAATCATGAATCTGTATTTGCTGGTAGCCTAGCCTTTACATAAATTGTTCTTTTCCTTCTTTTCTTTCTGATGCAGGATAGAATATTGAAGTGACAAATTACATTGTAAGGAGTCAGAAAAATAGTCTCTTTCTGCATTTCAAGTGCAACAAACTGAAACGATGGTGACCTTTAAAAAAAAAAAAAAAAAAAAAACATTTAAACTTTTTTGTAGTAGCGGAAACCATTCAGGATTCCTATACATTATGGGCCTGACTGTGAATCCTTAGATGTACTAGGGATGGCCATCGTTGCCATTGCCATCGATGGCAAGAGTGCAACTGGCCATCGATAGTGTGAAACTATCCAATGGATGACCATCAATATTTGTACCAGTTGATGGTCATTATTTTTTTTTTTTTTACTGATTGGCCGGTGGTTCAATAAAAACACGGGGCGGGACTTTGCGGGTGTCGGGGGTGGAGCTATACTCTATGTGCGCCTAATGTATGGGCAGTGTATTAATAAAAAAAATAAAAAAATTCCCACTGTATGACCATTTGGGCATGGATGGTAATGTAATAAAAACCACCTAAAAAAAAAAAAAAAGTCCATGTCTACCTTAAGATTTTCCGACCTTCTGTCATTGTCGAAAATGCTTAGGAGTAGTCACTGTCAACCGAGGGACCGCGTACCGAACCAGGCAGGCTTGGCTGGGATCACATACAATATATCGTATGCAAAAGGACCACATACTATATACTGTATATATATCGCATGTGATCCTGCCGCTCGGGAGGGTGGGGCGGCTCAAGGTGGGGGATCGTGGGTGACTTCTCCCTAGTGTATGCCCAGCGTCACACTACTGAATAGGGAGATTTCTAGTAGATTGTAAAGTAACAGTGGTTTTATGAACAGCAAAACTAATCATTGCTAGTAAAATGCCCAAATTGTATCTCATTTTTAATTTATTGTAAGTTTAGAGAAGAGATCATTGGCCGTGATTGCCTATATTATAACCACATGTATAAAATGGTCATTGAGCCTTTGTTATCATCGAGGCAATCACAACATAATATACTGTAATGCATTCATCTTCCTTGATTATTAAATGTATGTGCAGTGGAAGAAAGTGAATGAGTGCTTTCAATCAAACCGCTCTGCAATTCCCTTCATTATATGTTTGTATGTATGTATGTATGTATGTATGTACGTATATTTGTGTGTGTGTATATATGACTATTTCTAACACACTCCACAGCGTATGCGTTACACAGAGGGTGTGCACAAAGGTGCTGTTACTATTGATATGATTGAAATTTACTGCATCAGTAATGTTATGGGCAGGTTCTGGGTATTTCACCAATGAATATTCACACATGGCCGCAGGTGTGAACACATAATGTATTTTCTTTGGGGCGAGTATGCAGCACATTGCCCCCAATAGCTGCATTCATGGCAAGGATGATGGAGGACACCCCTGCATGTTAGGAACCCAAGTTTTCCTGTACATACCTTTTTATTTTTTTCTTGACTACTGCAACGTCCTTATGCCTGGTCGACATGGTTAAGGTCAACACAAGCACTAGGTAGACAATGGGAAGGTCGACAGTCAAAAGGTTGACATGAGGTATTTTTTTGTGTGCCGACAGGCGGCATTTCATACCCTACCATCCACTAGGGCATGGAGGGGAGTATATTATCATAATGTGCTGAGCGCAGGGACGAAGAAAACTGCAAAAAACATGTAGACCTTTTTACTGTTAACCTTCCCATTGTCAACTGTGGTGAAACAAGGTTGATTTCGCCAGAGAGCGCTACAGTATATTTCTTTGGTCACAACTCCCCTGTAAAGGGTTAAAAAAGGAGCTGCCCAGCCTCAGAGAGATTGTTCGGTACTTGTGTATTTTAGCGGCGCCCCCGATGTTGGTCGCACAATGTTTTAATCGCATCGCATGCCATGTACCCGATGGCATGCGATGCGACGCGATTTTTGCCCCCTATACGATTAAAAGTTGTATAAGCACCCTAATGGGTGCTTACAATGTTAAGTGCAGCCCCACGCCAACCACCCACTATAAATGTGAACCCGAAGCGTGGCGAGCGCAGCGGTACGCGTCCTACAACCTTTTCATCCCCCCACTATCCACGTCGGCATGGAGTTGAGAATAGACTCGCCACACTTTCTATTCTAAACTCCACGCTGACGTGGATAGTGGGGTTATGAAAAGGTCGTAGGACGCGTACCGCCGCCCCTCGCGGGCTCGCTGTGCTCGCCACGCTTCGGGTTCACGTTTATAGTGGGGGGGGGGGGTGGCGTGGGGGTGCATTTAACATTGTAAGCACCCATTAGGGTGCTTATACAATGTTTAATCGCATTGTATGGCATTGTATGCCATACAATTTTAAAATTGTACAACATTGCGCGATATTGCCTTTTGGTATGCGATGCGATGGGCGCCGCTAAAATACACAAGTACCAAGTGTTTTACAGCCAGGTAGCAGTACCTGGTTCAATGCAAAGCCAGGAATGGGTCTCTGGGGTGTGCCTGGGGAAAACACAGGTGGGCTCTCAGGCACACGGCTCCAGTCCAGGTTTTTAGAACTGCACAGCCACAGGTGGGAAGTGGGCTGATTGCAGTGGAAGAGATTTTAACCTTGTTCAGTTTGCTGCTCATTGCGCTGATCCCTGGAAGGGGCCAGTAAATAGGCAAGTATTGTAGCGCCAGGGACTTGGACTGCCAGTGCCCAGAGGCACCGAGACACAGCGTGCAAGAAGTGCTGCATGGACAAGTGTCTTTATTTCATTGTCTATATGCTTTCAGGGGCAAACGCAGGATTTTCAGAAGGGGGTTTCCATGGGGGGCGGAGCAAAGCATGGAGATGGACACTTAGGTGACCCAGTATATGTCGGGTCAGTTAAAGTATTATAAATAGACCAAATGTATAATAATAATAATAATAATTAATAATAATTATACAACAGTGTAGACCCCTGGGCATATCAATGTATTGGGGCCCATACTGATCCTCCAGCGGTAGGGGTGGGGGAAGCTTTAATGTCCCGCGGGTGGTAGGGGGTATTATATCAACCGCTCAGCATGTAGGGCCTGGATCAGTAATTTCCACTAATTACCCCATTTACTGCACAGATGGTGGGAGAAGGGGACATTGGGCGGAATGAAGGGTCCCTGATACATAACTTCCAGGGTGGTAGAGGATGTTTAATATGCAGAGCAGGGGTGTATAGTGGAGTGGGCTTATTATTATTCCTAATTTTCTGGTGGGAGGACAGCTTGCTTGACTGCGGATATCTCCAGTTCCCGGAAATAGATTTCTTAGATTTTAGTGGAATTAAAAACTAGAGAATCCCACTTACCAAATGGTATAGGGGACTAGTTGATCAGAGTTCAGGAGGCAGAGCAATCTGCCCACGAGTATATAATACTACATACCAGGTGTGTGTAGCTGGAGCAGTAACCAGCTGCTCGAAGGCTGATATCTCTGGTTCTGCGAACAGTAGAGACAAGCTACTAGTGTCCATCAAAGGGGGAGAGTCCCAGCTTTAGGAATATACCCTCAGAAAAGCTCTAAATCAGACAGAACCTGAAATATCTGTCTGGGATTAGCAATTAACAGGCTTGGATGGGGACCACTGCTTTGAAGTCAGATATCTCCGGTTCCCAAGGGCCGATTTTTAAAATTCTTATACCCCTGGAAAGAGGGGACCCTCAGCTTTCAGAATAGGGCCCTTACAGTCCTGGGGGGGTTTCTGGGTACTCAGAAACCCCCCCTGCGTGCGCTACTGGCTTTATTTGCTGTAAAGTGGACTTGTGCACAATTACTGTAAACTGCCTGCTGTGTCCTGTCTGAACGGCGAACCTGTTACACGACCTTAGCCATGTCGACATATTTCATTTTTCGATCTAAGCCCTGTGGACCTTTAGTGGCCAACCTAATGTACAGTATGTTCACCTTAATAGTGTCGGCCCTTTGACGCATACCCACAACAGTGCCTCTGCGGTGCTCTCTTCATCTAGATTGTGAGCTCACGCGCCGAGCCTCTCCATCCTATGTGCACCTTCACTTCTGTGTACCTTTTGGTCCTTGTGTCATATTAGGTATTACGTATTATTCGCTATAGTAGCTGTGCTGCGCTTTATATTTTTGTGATAACTTACCATCCGGTTATGATGTGAGTGATACAGGCTGCCTGCGCGCTTATACAGCAGGTATTACAGTATGTGTATGGCTTTCTATTAGCATATTGCCTTCTACTCTGCCTTTGGCACCAAGAAATAATGACAAGCGATTGATTTTGGCGGCTGATGAACACCTACAGTTTTCTAGGCATGAGGCAGCCTGCCTCGCGAGAGTAAACACCTATGGCAGGCTCCGTGTAATGTCCTTCCAAGCTGAGCGCTGCTCTGTGTATCGCAGCGGATGTGCCAGCCAAATTATTTTCCTACTTATTTTATTCCCTCATTACTGGACACGCACTGCGTCCAGCTCCGTTATCCAGGCAGTCTGTCACAGGATCGTTCTCCCTCAGTGCAGTGCGTGGTTCCGCTCCAGTAACATAGGGACACATGAAAGAAGTATGAAACTGATGGGGACAGGATGAAAAATACTTCAGTAGCAATACATATACACAGGCCATTACTAAGGATAGTGGGCCAGATTCTCTAAGCTTCAAAAGTGATAAAATGGAGAATGATAAACAGCCAGCCAATCAGCTCCTGCCTGATATTTTTCAAACACAGTCTGTGACATGGCAGGTAGGAGCTGATTGGCTGGCTGTTTATCACTCGCCACTTTAGCACTTTTGAAGCTTAGAGAATCTGGTCCAGTAAATGAACTATACTAAGTTGCATGACGTGGCACCATAGTGGCGGGTTATCTGGCACTCACTTCAAGCTGCATGGTAGCCAGACATAATGTATGACCCAGTTCATTGTTCCTGTGTGCAGTCAGAGGAAACACAAGGTGAGCTTGGCTGTGTCAGCCAGTACATCAGGGCATCTCATGCTATTCGAATTAAAATGGTAGCGGAAGTACCATGAAAACTGCTGTGAAGTTTGTCTTGAATGGTAATTTCCACTGAGCATCATTAGCTGTTAGAGGTGCAGACGGTAGGACTATGTGCCCCATATTTGCATATGTTTTTTTTTTTTAACTAGAACTTTGTGGGCCCCATAGCAACACTTTAAAAAGGACCCTACTTCTACAGATAGTGGTGGTACAGGTTGACACACACGCATGTGTGGTATGGAGTTCTTCGGGCACTCCTCTCTCTGTTTAAATCCAACTCGTATGAGCTGCAGGGCTTGGGAGAGCGAGGCCATAGCCTCCCTTCGAGGTACTCACCACTCTCCTGGGCCCAAGAGCTGCCCTTCTGTCAGGTTTGGGCATAGGGGGAATAGTGCCCAGGAAGGCCGCTCACTTACAGGCTGGGACGCAAACAAAACGAAATGCACATGACCACAAGAATGGGCCACCGGACGGGCAGGGGGGTGAGGGGTGCAGGGTACAGGGTGCGAGTGGGTGAGATTGCACATAGGGAGAGAGGACAAGCTTCTGCTGTCTCTCTCCCCACCTCAGCACATAGCACCGAGCAGCGTGTACTGAGCTGGGGAGAGAGGCTGTACTGCAGCAGCATCCTGTCCTCTTTCACTATCTGCCTGGCTCTCTGCATTAAGGGATGGGGAGAGGGACCTCCCCCTCTCTCAGCACCACTGCCCACAGCTCCATGTGTACATGTACTCACAGGGGGTGCTCAGCAGCTCTTATGTTGCTGTTGTTCTCAACTCTAACTTTACTGTAATCCTTGGGACCTAGGCAGCTGGCATCAGGAGGTATTATGCCCAGACACAGGAGGGAGAGGAGCAGAGGATGCAGGAGGCCTGAATGCTCGGACTTTAGTCACGTCTGGACAATGATGCTGCGCATAGTCCTGAGCAAGGACTGCTAGGAGGTGCTAGGGGGAGATGATCGTTCAAATCACCCCCTTCACCAACACTGTTTGGAAGACTTGCAGGCAAGGTGGGCCCTGGAGGCAGTCTGGGCCCCATTGCTACTGCAGCCCCTGCGCCCATGTTAATTACGCCACAGCGAAGGGGGGTGTGGCACCTTGCTTCTGGAAGATGTGGAAGCCATAAAGTAAGCTCTGGTGGAATTTAAAAACAGGGGACTGAGAATATTCTTTGTGTCATGTTCTTGCCCACCTTTCAGCAAGTTAGGGGTCTCCAAGGGGGATTTTGTGCTCTTTCCGGAGTCCCTATATATCAGGAAGCCTAACTTGAACAGCAGTAAAGAATATATATGGCAGGCGTGGCAGTGATGTGTATGAATTCTTTTATCTGTTATGTTTGGGTTTAGTTATTAAATCTGAGTGAGATAAAATGAAGACCAATCCGCTTTTACCTGTCCATTTCTAAAACAGCCTATAAAGTGACAATTAGGGGCTAATTGGTTGGAAAGAGAAAATAAAGTACCAAACTTTGATAAATATAACCCCTTAATTCAGGCATGTCCAAATGGGATATGGTCAGAATCCCGACGGTCGAAATACCGACGCCAGAATCCCGACCGCCACAAGGCCGGCACTTTGTCCCTCTATGGGTGCCACAACACCCATAGAGGGAGAATAAAATAGTGTGCCAAGCGTAGCGAGGCACTGGGCCCGCTGCATGGCGAGCGCAGAGAGCCCGCGAGTGGGGGGCAATCCACAGCCCCCCCTTGTCGGCATTGCGGTGGTCGGGATTCCGGCGATGGTATTTCGTCCGCCGGGATTCCCCCTGCCGGGATTTCATACTGATCCCGTCCGAATTTTGGCCAACCAACTGTGGATGAAACTACAAGTCCCATCATGCCTTGCCACAGTTTTGCTATTAGGGAATGCTAAAACTATGGCAAGGCATGCTGGGATTTGTAGTTTCACAACAGCTGGAGGGCCACAGTTTGGACAAGCCTGCCTTGGTAAAAGAACCAGCAGCACTCTATTGTTTGTGAGGCAGTGCTATGTACAGCTTTTACGTTCCCAGAAAGTAGTGCAGAGTATGTTGGAGTTTATGGTAATTATTGAATATTACGAAAGGTTGACTTGAAAAAGTGGTGTTCCTGTAAGAAACTCCCATTATATCTCACCTGTCTTTATTGAGGGGCCTATTCATCAAATAAGATTAACTCTTTGAGTTCCAACATCTCTGTGAGAGATTAGCAAAACATCTGCTAGGAATGCCAGCGTCCGTCACATTTGTTATATAAATTCAAATTAAAAAATTGTGTTTAAAAAAATATATTTCCTATATAAGGCGAACATTACAGGTCAGTATGATGAATAAAAATGTTTGCTCCGCAATTTTGACACCTATTTTGACAAATTAACTCGGCACTTAAAGGGTGGACTAGTGTTTATTCGAACATCCGATCTAATTATACTATACTGGCCGCAGGAATCGCCCAGTGTGTACCCAGGATTATATTATCACGCTACTTCCAGCTCTTCATCAGGACGTCTCTTATCGGAAGCCCCTTCTCCTGGCAAGAAGAGCTTTATAGCGAATTTGCGTGAAAAATACTTATCACGTCCACATTAAAAATGCAGATTGAGATAAATATGCCTCCAAGTGCTATTTGTATTTGGTTTTTTTTTCTGATAGTTTGAATACTGCATTTCTTAGGCATTAAATTTGTTTTCAAAATGTCAGCCATCACTGTTATTACCAGGCAATGCTGAATATACACATATATTTGAATATATTGGCAGAAGGTCTCTTCTTTGAAAGTTCTGTAATTGCAAGGCATTTCTCCGATTAACATATTTTCCATCTCTCGCGTAATCCCAGTGCCAGGAAGCAGACATTACCTTACAGTGCGCCTCTACTTTCTGGATTCTTATTAAATTATATCAATTCATCTTTGTCTTTGCGGAAGGTTGAGGAGGTGAGAACTGAATTACCAAGTGGGGTTCATTTTAAATGTTGTCTCTTCCTCCTATTTTATTTCCATTTACAGCACAACACAGCACCAATACCTCTGCATTGTACACAGGGCAATGGTTGGCTTTCTGTGGCGTCCTGTTCCTTTTTTTTCGTCCGTGTACCAGGCTCAAAAGCTACCTTGGCTGAATTAATTAACTGTCAGTGAAGATATTTTGGAAGCTCTATTAAATAATTCACATCCTAAATTCCTCAGATAATCCTCAAAGAATGTAAGGCCAGTTCTAGTCCTTGAGGCCTTTATAATTTTTGTACTCACTGTTGTCAAAATGCATTATATTTGCTGGAAATGTTACTGCTAGTACATTGCATGTAAATGGGGACATCACGGGTAACTTTTATTTGCAATGTGATCTTTCTTGGTCACCTGGCAGGCGCACAGGTGTATTCATGACTGACACATTTTGAAACATCCATCGATGGAACAAATGATTTCACTTGTGACTTTTGTGAGGAGACCTGGAACGCATCCACTGTTTGGGGTCCTTATGACTAAGTTTGAGAACCTTATGCAATGTTGCACACCTATTGCGCGATTTGGGATCATTGTGTTGAGGCCAGGAACAAATGTTGGCTGCATCAAGGTCAGCGGCAAGACCTTCATTGTTCTCTTTAACCACATATGCAGCCGCTAGTTAACCACATCAATCAAGCACATTACTGCGTGATATGTGGGTTTACTTGCATTTTGAGCCTCTATTGTACAAACGTGTGCCCGAAGGTAATCGCGAATTGCAGTACAAGTAAAACAAATTATTATAACCTGTAGCACATTGGCTGGCATCAGTTTGACTTCACGAGGCTGCTAAATTCTAAGTTAATTTGTGGCAATTTGGTAACATACTTTCCTATGGACAGTACAGGTTTCCAGTGGTCCCATGGAAATCTGCTACTGGACAGGGTAGTGGCTTCACTAGGAGTTAAGGTATTGGGGAATGGATGAGTAGTCTTATCAAATTGTAGGCCTGAACTGACTTTAATGCAGGTATGTTGTGGAAAATATGGGACATACTGTACAGCCCCCCTATACGCTATGCGATTTTTGGCTCAATTTCACCCGATACCGGCAGGTCAGGCCGAGAAATCAGGTGAAAATCCACCCAATTCACATATGTTGACATGTGATTTAATGCGGGTCCACGTGTGCATCGGACCAGAGTCGGAGGTTCAACATATGCTGCATTGCCGACCTCCGACTTGGACCCCCTCCTGGGGGTGGGAAACAACTTTGCATGCGATACATCACATGCAGAAGGACCATATCTGATGTTTTGCATGCAATCCTGCCGCCCGAGAAGGTCCTGGGTGGCTCAAGGGCAGGGCTGGGCAACACCGGCCCTCCAGATGTTAATGAACTACACATCCCAGGATGCTTTGCATTAGTTTTGCTATGTGGCCATGCTAAAACTGATGCAAGGCATGCTGGGATGTGTAGTTCATCAACATCTGGAGGGCCGGTGTTGCCCAGCCTTGCTCAAGGGGGATCGGATGCGACTTTTACCCTCTGAGAAGTTGCAAAGTGTATGGGGCCTTAACTCTTCAGTGCAGGCTGTGTGTGTTTTTTTTAAATGATTATTTATTCCCATGAATGAGAGGGAACGAGCTTGTGTGTAATGCTTTGCCCAGGGACTAAAAAGCTGTTAAAATGAAATACATGTGTCTGGCTTTACATTGCAAGGGGTAACATGCTTTGTTGAGGCTTCGGCCGTGGAACTAAAGGCTCAGTGCCCCGAGGATCTAAGGGCTCAGTGCCCCGAGGATCTAAGGGCTCAGTGCCCCGAGGATCTAAGGGCTCAGTGCCCCGAGGATCTAAGGGCTCAGTGCCCCGAGGATCTAAGGGCTCAGTGCCCCGAGGATCTAAGGGCTCAGTGCCTCGAGGATCTAAGGGCTCGGTGCCTCAGGAACTGGCGCTTCACATCTGTTTGGCGCAATGAATATTTGACCGTGCCTTCGTGATGCCAAAACCTTACAAGTTTCTTTGCAGCATACTGACTGATGTTGATTAAGAAATAGCCTCCTGCAGCGCGGAACGGCTGCTCACATTAGGGTGGATGTCTTATTTGATTCATTGACTTTTGTCTATCTATAATGCTTAACGAGCCTGGTTTTCTGGTTACAGCTTTGCTTTAAAATTCACACCTGAAGCGATCAACATGGCTCCGAGGCACAGTGTTTGTTGTCAGATTAAATAGATGAGAACATACATATGGTCCTTCTGTTATTGAGTCGCCCCCAGCAGCACTCGGCGTCCTCATCTACAGATAATGCCGAGTGTGACTGGGGGCCGGGGAAATGGGCAGCATTTTGTTCCCCTGCAGGTGTGTACCACTGCTTCTACCTGCTTTATGTTTGTTCTTGGAAATTATCTGATGGAATTGTGATTTTTATGTTCAGTACTGACTAATAGTTTTATATCAACAACGGTTTTTTTTTATTTTGTTGATTTGTTTTTACATTTCTTTTGGTGTTATGCACCATTTGTGATCAGGATCATTTTGATCCCCAGTGTACTTCTTGTGTGTTTGTAAAATGGCATCGGACAGGATTTACAACGCAATGCATTGTGGATGTGATATATCCTGCCACTTACAGTATAGGGTGTGTACTGGTGTTAATAATGCCTGTAAGCACTTATAAAATGTGATTTAGGGCAGCGACGGTCTCAGTTTCTCTAAATATCTGTTAAAAATGTCCTCATTTAAATTGAAACTCAAATGATTATAAACCCCCGAACACTATAAGTCAGTTTTTCTCTTTCAATGGTCCTGGTGACACAGCTCAACACTGGGATGTAGGAGGGTCCGAAGGAGCCAGGCACCTATCCTAAAGCTTTAGAGGGTAGGCTCCTCCCCTACTGCATCCCTGGACTCTCCAGTTCGTGTTAGGTGCCCACTGGAGTGGGTGCTATTCTAAAGGGCTGCGGGAGCAGCCGAAGAAATAGAGTAGTTAGGGAATTTTTATTGTTTTATTAACTTTCACCCTAGCTAGGTAGGCACAGTGTGAGGATTCTCATAGTGAATCCTCACACTGCTAGCGCAGCAGGAGCTGACAGAATCGCGTCCTGTCAGCTCACTGTGCACAGGGGAGACGCTGTCTGGCCTCCCTGTGCAGCGCTTTTAGCCTCTTTTAAGAGGCTGCCTGGGCTCCGGAGCATCCTGAAACCGGCTCCACGTTTAGGTGGGGATCATGGGGGACAGGCGCTCCGTGATGGCGGCGGCCATTTTATGCGGAGCTTACACGCTGAGCTCCTGATTGAGAGGACAGCAGCGCTGTGACAGGCATGTTCCAAGTGGTCCCCATTCGAGGGGGAGACACTGGAACTAGGAAATCCTACCTAAGGAGCGGCTGGCTGGGGGTGGTTGGCGCCAAAAGGTCACGGACCCCGCAGCAGCAGGGACTTTTGGTCTCTTCCTTCACTCTGACTTTGGCGCCTTTCAGAACGCTTGCAGCGGAGCTGAGCTGGCTATTTGATCCTGGCAGAGTGACTTGGATTTCCTGGGCATCGCTTCCCCGCAGTTGAAACCAACAGACAGCTAAGTGACTGGGTGCATTGCCTCTGTATAAACGCTTGTACATTGTTTGCACTGTGTATACTGATAGTTATACATTTATCGCTTACATCATGTCTGAGCATCAGGCTGTGGTTTTGGGGGAGGGAGCCCTTAGTGCACTGAGCGCGTGCAATGTTTGCACACAAAAGTTTGTCCCTGAGCAGATGGCCAAGGGGGGCTTATGTATTACTTGCGCTGATGTGAGACCCATGGGCAGTGAACCCCATAGGGCTGAGCAGAGTGAACCTGCGTGGGCCAGTGCCCTAGGCAGGTCAGTAAACGCTTTGGTGCAGCTTCTAGACAGGCAGAGTGATGTGTTGGTAGAATCACAGAGACCTATGCCATCATCTCAGCAGTCTTCTGGCTCCTTGCCTCTTACCCAGGCAGATCCTGCGCTTATTCAGGTGATGCAGGATACTGCAAAGGGGATCAACAGGTTCAGTGAAATACTGGACAAAATGGATGATGTGGCAGGGACTCCTAAAAGGTCTTATGCTATGCCTACTGTGGTAGATGAGGAGGAGGGAGCGTATACTGACACCCCCTGGGATCAGGGTGATGATTTTGAAGAGACCTCTGCTGCTGGTATAGAGGATCTTATTGTAGCTGTGAAACAGGCTTTAAAACTGTCTGTGGAGGATAAGACTCCTGTTAAAGGTGTTTTCAAGCGACAGCGGAAGGAGGCTGTTACTTTTCCTTCAGATGAGGGGTTGCAGGAATTATTGGAAGGGGCTTGGAAAACCCCGGATAAGAGGCTACAGATGCCTAAGAGATTCCTTAGTCTGTACCCCATGCCAGAGTCTCATGCTGAACTCTGGGAAAAGGTGCCTGTTGTGGATGCTTCAGTGGCACGTTTATCCAAAGCTACGGTATTGCCTGTACAGGGCGGTGCAGCTTTTAAAGATTCTGTGGATAAAAAGCTGGAGGGAAACCTTAAGGCTATTTTTGAAGGGGTGGGGTTTACCCTACGCCCCCTTATTGCTTCAGCCTGGGTCTCTAAGGCCATGATAGAGTGGGCTGGTGAATTATGCACCATGCTGCAAGCTGACCCTGGTGCTTTGCTTATAGCAGAGAAGATTAAGGCTGCTGCAGAATATGCGGTGGAAGCAGAGGAGGAAGCTCTTAAAATGGCGACCAGAGTGTCCACAGTCTCTATTAATGCCAGGAGAGTGCTCTGGCTTAAGGCCTGGGAAGCGGACAATGAGTCCAAGAAGGCCCTAGAAATGTTAGCTTTCAAGGGAAAGTTGCTTTTTGGTTCTGAGCTAGAGGAAATTATAAAGCAAGCCACGGGCGGCAAGAGTACATTTCTGCCGGCCCCCTCAGCAAAGCAGACATCCAAATTCGCTGCTTTTAGGCCGTCCTTTCGGCCCTCCCCTAGAGGTGGTGCGTCCTTTCGAGGACAGTCTTTCAGGGGAAAGTTTCAGGCCTCTAGGGGCAAAACTCAAAGGTCCAAGTTTGGCTCCTTCCATAAGAAGCCTGCCTCCAAAGGAGAGGACAAACCCTCCGCATGACTGTCAGGGGATAGGCCCGACAGTGATAAAGGTGGGGGGGCGTCTCACACATTTCAGGGACGCATGGGCTTCTCTAGACCAGGATTCCTGGGTCTTAGAGATTATTACCCAGGGTTACAAAATCCCTTTCAGAGGGTTGCCTCCGAAGAGGTTCATCCCCACACCCGTGCCGAAACAGGCGCTCCTTCGCACAGCTCTTATGAGAGCGGCTCATTCCCTTTTGGAAAAAGGGGTGGTTATTCCGGTTCCCAGGGCAGAGTGGAAGAAAGGCTTTTACTCCACGCTGTTCCTGGTGCCCAAACCAGACGGGTCTTTCAGACCAATACTAAACTTGAAATCCTTAAATGTCCATCTATGGGTAGACCATTTCAAAATGGAGTCTTTAAGGTCAGTACTCCTGAGTCTGGACCAGGGAGAATTTTTGGCGTCCATGGATGTCCAGGACGCATATCTGCACGTTCCCATTCACCCGGAACATCAGACCCTGTTGAGGTTTGCTATAGGAGACCTGCATTTACAATTCCGGGCGTTACCCTTTGGGCTAGCGACCGCGCCAAGGGTATTCACAAAGATAATGTCAGTGATGGCGGCGGTGCTGAGGCTCAGAGGAATCACAGTAATACCCTATTTGGACGATCTCCTGTTCAAAGCAGGGTCAGCAGCCATGCTTCAAAGTCACTTGGCAGAGGCCATCAGTTTTTTGCAGGCTCACGGCTGGATTTTAAATTTACAAAAATCTTAGTTGGTACCATCACAGAGGCTTCAATTCTTGGGAGTCATACTGGATACCCATCTCCATCGGGTTTTTCTCCCGGAGGTAAAGGCCAGGGATCTGGTCACTCTAGTGCAGGAGATTCTCAGAGCTCAGAGCTTGTCAGTATGGAGGTGCCTCAAGCTCCTGGGGAAAATGGTGGCGTCATTCGAGACGCTTCAATTTGCCAGGTTCCACTCTCGGGTGTTCCAATGGAACATTTTGTCAGCCTGGTCAGGAAACACTCTGACCGTGAAGGCGGAGATGATAGTGCTGTCTTCGGACACTCGAGACTCCTTGAAATGGTGGACAGAAGTAGATTCCCTTCAGTGGGGTCGGTCATTACAGACCTGGGACTGGTTGGTAGTAACTACCGACGCCAGTCTCAGGGGCTGGGGGGCAGTAGTCCTGGATCTCAGGCTGCAGGGCCTGTGGACGGCAGAGGAATCAGTGTTACCAATCAACATCTTGGAGCTGAGAGCTGTCTGGAAAGTGATTTCCTTGGCGGGAGACAGGTTACGGAACCTCCCTTTGAGGATTCAGACCGACAATGCCACAGCTGTGGCGTATCTGAATCACCAGGGAGGTACACGCAGCAGATTGGCCATGTGGGAGGTGTCCAGAATCTTCCTATGGGCGGAACAGAATGTTCCTGCTGTATCGGCTATATTCATTCCAGGAGTGGAGAATATAGAAGCAGACTTCCTGAGCAGGGAGGAGCTCAAGGAAGGAGAATGGAGCTTACACCCTCAGGTGTTTCACCAGATTACTTTGATGTGGGGAACTCCGGATGTGGACCTGATGGCATCCAGGTTCAACCATCAGGTGCCCAGGTTTTATGCCAGAATGAGAGATCCGCTAGCAGAGGCAGTGGATGCCATGACTACTCAGTGGCAGGGAGATCTTCTTTATGCATTCCCTCCAGTTCCAATGTTAGCGAGACTTTTGAAGAGGATACAGGACCAGAAGGTTACGGTGATCCTTGTGGCCCCGGATTGGCCAAGGAGGTCCTGGTACTCGAGGCTTCAGAGGTTGTCTGTGGACTCATGGCGTCTACCTCTGAGACCAGATCTACTAAGACAAGGCCCATTCAATCACCTGGATTCCGATCGATTGATTTTGACGGCCTGGCTATTGAAGCCGCCATTTTGAAAAGGAAAGGGTTTTCTGACGCAGTAGTGCAGACTATGATAAAAGCCAGGAAAGCTGTTTCGTCGGCAAATTATTATAGAGTCTGGAAGACTTACATTAGATGGTGTGAGAGGCGAAAAGCTCACACATCTCACTTCAAGTTATCAAGAATGTTGGAATTCTTACAAGATGGATTTTCATCGGGCCTAAGCCTTCAATCATTGAAGGTGCAGATTTCGGCCTTATCCATCTATTTCCAAAAAAGAGTAGCCATTTTGCCGGAGATTCAAACTTTTTTACAAGGGGTATCCAGACTGAAACCCCCTTACAAGCAACCAGTAGCGCCTTGGGATCTGTCACTGGTTTTGGATTGCCTTCAGAAGGCACCTTTTGAACCTTTAAGGTCGGCTGACTTTAAGTTTCTCACGTGGAAACTAGTGTTTTTGTTAGCAGTAGCATCTGCTAAAAGAGTGTCAGAGTTGTGAGCCTTGTCATGCAAATCTCCCTTCTTAATTTTTCATGATGACAGGGCTGTTCTGAGAACAGTGCCTCAATTTTTACCGAAGGTATTCTCTGCCTTCCATTTAAATCAGGAGATAGTTCTACCTGTGTTTCAACCCCCAGAGGGTTCCAAGAAAAGGGACAAGTTGAAGACTTTGGATGTTGTGCGTGCCTTACGCATATATGTGGACAGAGTGAAGAGTGTCAGAAAGACTGACACATTATTGGTACTGTATGACGTACACAAAATTGGTTGGCCTGCTTCTAAGCAGACTATTGCTAGGTGGTTGCGATCTGTGATAGCTTTTGCATACACCAAAGTGGGTAGGCCTGTACCGGCCAGAATTAATGCGCATACCACCAGGTCAGTTGCCACCTCTTGGGCGGTTCGACATGGGGCCACAGCTGAGCAGGTTTGCAGAGCTGCCACTTGGTCATCTGTTCACACATTTGCCAAATTCTATAGGTTCCATGAGTTCGCGTCGGAGGACGCATCATTCGGGCGAGCAGTGCTGAGAGCTGCAGACCTGAGTGTACCCTCTCAAAGGACCGGCTCTGGAACGTCCCAGTGTTGAGCTGTGTCACCAGGACCATTGAAAGAGAAAAAGGGATTTTTGTAAGAACTTACCGTTCGAATCCCTTTCTCTGATATGGTGCTGGTGACACAGCGATCCCTCCCTTACGCTCAGTAAGTATGCCAGAAGTTTCATGATGTTCATGTTAAAATGGTTAAAAGTTAACAGTTTTCTGTTATAAAATGTGCATATAATATGTGCAGGCGTTTGTACTGAGTTAATGTATTCCAGTGGCTTTGAAAGATTGAACTGAAGACTCCAGGGATGCAGTAGGGGAGAAGCCTACCCTCTAAAGCTTTAGGATAGGTGCCTGGCTCCTTCGGACCCTCCTACATCCCAGTGTTGAGCTGTGTCACCAGGACCATATCAGAGAAAGGGATTCGAACGGTAAGTTCTTACAAAAATCCCTTTTTCTTCTGCCCTTTATACTGAGATATTAATATGACTCTTCACTGTAAGGACCCCAGTCATTGGTGCACAGTTGTGGTAAATCTATTCCATTGCTGGACAACTCACTATCTACCTAAATGGTTCACTCTATCAGTGACTGAGTAAGTAAACTGGCTCTCGAATGCAATTTATTAGGGAACAGGCACACATTCTCCTCTTCTTATATCAACATAGGAACTGGCTTTTATGGACTGGAGGTTTTGAGGCTTTTATGATTATTTGATTAAATTACATGTGAACATTTTTAACAGTAGATATATTACATAGCATTTTTTTTTATCCATACAATCCAATTTAATTCATGTATTTCTTTGACAAATATAGGTGACAAATCAAATTTTCAAGGCGTCCCCTGCTGGTTGTCTATAGGAATGGGTGTCTATCACAGAAATTCAATTGTTATTCTGATAAGATGCTCATTAGTAGTTAGCATGCCTCAAAACGCCTGATTCTGACATGCAGTCGGAAGGCCGTCTGAAGTCCTGGTTTGGGCACCCAAAATGCAGACTTTTCACTCATTTTTTTTCTCATACCTGTGTGAAAAAAAAAAATATCTGCTACAGCTAATGGTGCAGCAACAATTGAATTGCTCTAATAAATGCCTATTCAGTTAGATACCCAGCACACAGAACAATTGAATCAGCCCATTCAAACTCATGTCCCTAACAGATGTCACAATGGATATACTGTAGATGAGTATTTGCATCATCGGGGACTCTGCTATGTGACTGGTTGATAAGTGGCCTCACAGGTGTATCGGCCTACCGGTAATCTTCTCTGTAAGATCTATAGCTAATCCGCCCCTTGTTTCATTTCTTATGCAGATACAGCTGCAGTCACACATTGCATATATGCATGCTGCATATAGATTTAATCAGCAGAAGCTGGTTGTGCATCCTATTCACTCTGTTTTGCAAATAAGACACCAATGTATGCAAATATTCACATACTGTACGAATACCTTATTCTGGTTCACTCGCAAAGGCAAGTTCCTTCTCAAATGGACAAAACGATGTGCACTGCAGGTGGGAAAGATGTAACTTGTGCAGAGAGAATTAGATTTGGGTGAGTTATTTTGTTTCTGTGGGAAAATACTGACTGCTTTATTTTTACACTGTAATATAGATCTGACTTTGCAGTAAAACCCCACCCAAATCTAACTCTCTCTGCACACGTTACATCTGTCCCCCTACAGTCCATTTGAGAAGGAATTTGCCTTTGCGAGTGAACCAGAATAAGGGCCTTTGTGTGGCGTGACTTATAGGGCAGTATTTAATGAGGCCAATTCGCCATGTTTCATGGCGAATTTGTGCTTTTTTCACTTTGGAAGGTGATTTTTTGTGTCAAAAAGTGAATGAATCATCCTATTCAACGTGTACTTTTCGCCGACGGTGAACAGTGAATGAGGAACAATTCACCGTCTGATACTGTCCGCAACTCGCTGTGGTTTTTTAATGGGTTTTTCAATGTGATTCGCCATGAGTGTATTCAATGAGAAGATGGCGAATTGCTTTCTAAGTGATTTTCGCCGTGTGTCACCGTGTAGCAATCGCCATCTTTTCATGGTGAAGTGGAATGTGAACTTTTAAAATAATGTTTTTGTTTTTTAAATTTGGTGTGAAAAAATCAGGAATTTTATTCTGAGGAGGGGCATGCTATTTTTATTCATGTGCTTACAGCACATGAATATATATTTAATTTTAAAAAAATATATATAATTTTTTACACATAGCAGCTAGCAGGGGGCTGGGAGCCGAGAGCCGCTCATTAGATATTCATATATTCACTGCTCCCGATCATTACATATGCACGATCGGGCGCAGTGAATACCTGGTCCCCTACTGGCTCTCCTGGGGGGCAGCCTGTGCTGCCTGGATCCCGGAGAGCCCACCTCCCCCCCACATACGTTCTGGGGCAGGCAGGCAGACTTCCATCTCCCTGCCTGCTGCCGTCCTCAGGCTCCCTGCGTCCGCCGCAGGGGTTCACATTCGTGGTCAGGGGCAGCGAGCCCCTGCCTCATTGAATAGTGTGTAAGGGAGGGCTGGCAGTGAGGGCTCCAGCCCTCCGGAACACGGCGAATGTGCAGCGAATTCTAAACAGGATTCGCTGCACATCGCGATTAGGGACATTGAATACTGCCCATAGTGTACAGAGTTTAGATCTATGTGGACACCTCTGTATATTGTGTGTGTTTGTTATCTTATTGACTGACTATCCCTTTTTAATTGCTCCTGTGGAAGAACCTCCCCTGTAGCATCTGAGTGCAACCATGGTATTTCTCATTTATTACTCTGCTGTGTAAGTAGCAGTGATAGAACCTCCCTCTACATCTGAATCGGGCCCAAGGTGCCAATATACATGCATTTATTTGCTTTTCACAGTATCTGGCCCTGTGCCTGTAAAGAGAACCAAAGTGGATTTCCTTATATTTTTAAAGTACATTTTCAAGATGTACTATGCCATGGACAGTGATAAAGTGGAGAGTATCAGCCAATCTGCTCCTAAGTGCCATGTTACAAGCTAGGTTTGAAAAATGCTAGAACCTGGTTCTCTCTCTCTCTCATATTTTTAAAGGCTAATCTGTTTTTAAAATGCGGACAACTGACAAATTTGTATTGCCTGAAACGAACCAATGTGATCGGCCTGTTAGCCTTACTACGAACCAATGTGCTCGGCCTGTTAGCCTTACTACCTTAACTCTCCTTAATGTAAGTCGCTGTGTGTATGGGCCAGAGCATCCTGATGAGCACTTCTGCCATATAAATCTGTAGGGATGCAGCATATAGACAGAACTATTATTCTCATATTTGCAACCTTTCTACCTTTATTTATTTGTGATGCGATGCTCCACGTCCCGAACACCCAGAGCAGAGCAGAACCTTCTTTGCATATAAATAGAAAAAAAAGCTCTGAGTTCTATAATTGCAATTTATAAATTTACAGCTGATATATTGCGCTCAGTGTTCCCTACTATTCTATCAGAAGTGCAGCCCTTGCCTAACCCCAATATTGGCACCGGCACATTCAGCAGAATAGGTCTTTTCAGCGCCGGAGCAGTAAGTTGTTTTCTAGAGCGACTCCTTAAAGAAGTAATCAGTGCCGTTGTTTGGTACCGAACGCGCCTTTGTCCTGCTATCTGTGTAATCAGGAATTGCTTTGTCCGCTCGCTCTTGCCGGATTGTATATACGCGGAGATGTATGAATTGAAGGAATTCTCTATGGCTCATTGCTGTGAGGAGACGAGGAAGAAAAATGTTTCTTTTAGAATTACATTATTCTTGTTGAGAGCAAGAAAGGCAGCGTGAAACTAATCCTCTTTATGCTACGCTTGTATAAAGACATTTATTTAGGAGACAGTGGGGACTACTTATTAACAAGTGGCAAAAATATGTGTTTTTCTGTATTTATCAATAAAATGTGTCTGTTTCGGTGGAGGCTTACGGGTGAATTTACTGTTTTACTGGATATGGATGGGTACTGGATATGGTCGGGTACTGTAGGCCCCTGGCTGCGAGCACCTTCGGCAAAGTTTCTGTTTGCTGAGGTGCTTGCAGCCTATGAAACCGTTATGGTCATCAATGTATTTTTTTTTTTTTCAATTTTACAAATGTTAATAAAATACAAATAAATGGATGTTCTCGACCTAAATGCAAAAAGTTTAAGATAAATGGCAGCACAATTGACCAGAAGTCCATTCCTATATAAGCCTGGGATATTTATTGGGGCTGTCTTTAGGGCAATATATTTACCATCCGCCATTTTGGATAAAGGGTTCCGATTGTCCTGCAAACTTTTGTATTGAACTTAGTGTTCATTCTAGCACCCACCAGCTTTGAAATCCAATGCAGTTCCTGTTCCCTGCCTGGGGTGTTGCTGTCTGCTGTGGTGTTTCTAGCACAGGTCTGGTTAGCATATCAGTGCTGATATACAGACCACACTATGCTAGAAGCACTACAGCAGACAGCGACACCCCAGGCAGTGAAGAGGAACTGCATGGGTTTTCAAAGCTAGCGGGTGCTAGAATGAACACTAGAACTCCTCCTTTGAAGATGGAGGGTCTGGTTCTAGGCGAAAGTCCCTTTTATTTGTAATCCATAAAGTAGGCTTGAAGATGGACCATTAATGGGTGCCCGAGGGCAGTGGTAGCTTTCTCCAAATCATGGCGAGAAAAGAGGTACACTAATTTGGGGTCCATGTGATGACATCTACACCAAAAAAGCATGAAGAACTCATGTCAACCTTGCCAACATTTTGCTTGTGTCGCAGGGGGGAGGTATACTTACCGGACCCCTGGCAGGATTACCTCCATCGGGATGACTGCGTCAGTGTTCTCGTCCTCCGGTCATCCGTATGCATTCCTTCTAAAACCTCCCATCTATACACCACCGGTTCTAAGATAGCTCTACCTAAAGTGTGTGCAAATTGGAAAGAGCACAGGATCAACTTTAAATGTCAATCCCACCGACAAGCTTAGAGAGTCCATACTGTCTGGGCCATAGGGCAAGTGCTAGGTGGGGTGATGTTAACTAGCGCATTTCACAAGAAAGATGGTGGCATTCTCTCTCGGGTGTTTGACCATGAGAATTTGAGAGTACACCGGAGTGAGAGTAGTGCAGCAAGGTCACGATCCGTGACACGTGGACACAATCCTTTCTGGTGCATGCCTTCGGTGTGAGTTGTACAAGCATCTAATTGGTTAGTAAAGTTCAGATGGTCTAGATATAATGGGCCTCTATTGTGCCTATAGTCACAATGTACTGATGTTCAGCACACGCGTCGGTACCGTACTCTACATGCGCTGTCAGATCTAGTAAGTCCACAGATGTCAGGTCATTAACCGTATACAGATTTTTGGGTTGCTTTCCAATGGGATAATGGTGGCCTCTTGGTCCCAAAAATGAGGTGTTTCCCTCAGTTTTGTGGAGTGCCAAGGCCAGGGCCTCCGCATATACTTGCTGACTTTTGTTAGCTCGTCTCCGGAAAAAGCCCGGAGAGGCGACACAGAGGCTGCATGCTGGGGTGGGTGGGGACAAGGCTGACTTGAAATGACGCTATTTGAATCCTTTTAGAATCCCCTCCACTAAGAGCCCCGAAAACTGCCATTTTTTTAAGTAGCCAAGAGGGATCCGGGGAGCATGCAGGAGACTTGCGCACCTTCTGGGGTGGGGGGAGAATGTTGTTCCGGATACCTTAGCGCAGTGCTGCGTAACCTCATGCCTCAGAGAGCATTATACATGCATACGAAATGTATCAGGTTCTTCTTGCTACATTGTCATATGTTTGGTCACATGGAGAAAAAGAAGACTCATTGTGGGGGCACTCTTAGGGTATTTACATGTGTATATGTTAATATGATTATCTATAGTTATCAAAGAATCGAGGGAAAAGAGGGCTGTAGAGATTGTGATAGTGCTTAAAACTTAGCTTTTAATAATCTTAGATTAATATAAATTAGTACAAAAAATATTCAAATTACACAATTAAAGTTTAAAATATGCACTGCAGCTCAACGTAATGTCCCTGTCTATGAGAAAAAATCTTCAGTGAGCAAATTCAAGAGCTCATAATACAGTACCTATGTCAAATTTCAGGCCCAGAGCTCACAGAAATTCACCGCTGTGTTGGTAAGTTTCAAAAGAGGTAAAAAAACAGCAATAACCTGTACTCAAAGTGAAACTTAGTTTCAAAGAGTCATATATCAATAAGTATTTAAAGTGTAACGAAAAGCAGCCAGCTAGTCCACACCAATATAAATCCAATAGCTGATGTGACTAAAAAAGGTAACAATTGTACAATCCTAAATAGCACAGATTATCAAGTGACTATACTCATCACAGTTGTAGGTGTAGTCAGGGTCCCATTGTTAGATTGTTAAGTCTTAATTTGCCTGTAATGTGGCACTGTAAATAGTTATCAGGTCACAGATAAATATTTCTTAAGAAAGAAAAAAAGGGGGTAGTTGGGTACCTAGTAGCTTGCAAGTGTCTATATCTCACCCAATTTTCATTCTCCCACCATCATAAATTTAGAGGATGGTGGATATGGGAATCGGGGAGAGCCTCTGCAAGTGAAAAGAGTAAGATGGCCAAAGTTCCTTCTGCTGCTCATCCAGTCAGGTTGTGCGTTTGCTGTTGCTCACATGAACATTGCAGCAACCAAGCACAAAAAGACTCAAAGAGTGAGAGAGGATTAGTTGCCCCTGCAGTGCATATTTTAAACTTTAATTGTGTAATTTGAATATTTTTTGTACTAATTTATATTAATCTAAGATTATTAAAAGCTAAGTTTTAAGCACTATCACAATCTCTACAGCCCCCTTTTCCCTCGATTCTTTGATAACTATAGATAATCATATTTACATATACACATGTAAATACCCTAAGAGTGCCCCCACAACGAGTCTTTTTTTTCTCCATGTGACTAAACATATACTTACCTCTGACTCCGGGGAGCACCTCCAGCCTATAAACAAGTTAAAGTAAGGAGTTTCCTCTTTTCCTTGGAAATCTCCTTAATAACTTAGATCAAACAGGATCTGGACTTCTCTTATAATTATTTACTCCACTTACAACAATAGATTGATAAATATCTAAACTAGTGGAGTATCCAGTGCGGAAACCAAAGAAGCCATACATTGTCATATGGCATACATTGCTGCTGCTTCCAAAGAACAACAGTACTTGCTATGGCCGCACCTGAATCTCCCCCATTATTTGGCTAATACATGACCTGTGCAGCATCCGTGCTCTTGCAGAGAGACAATAAAGCACAAGGTCCAGTAGGTCCGTGTGTGCGTTAGCCAGTGTTCCCTGGATAGTGTACAGTGCTGTCATTCATATGCATAGCTGCCGGGTCTGTAATAATAAGGCTACTTTATTCACCCTGTGATATTTAGGAGCCTGGCACCTCTTCCATAGCAATGGTCAGGTTTCCCAGCTCACGCATTATAATTCTGTTTATGAAACCGTGTTCACAAAACTATGCAAATGTCCCTGCTTGCCAGCGCTTCAGTTCCTATGTCAACTTTTGGAGATGGCAATTTATTTTATCTCCTGTTACCACAGGCCCCGAATTTCACACTGGCTGCTTGGAACCAAAATAAAATGGTGTGTGTACATATATGTATATCTGCCAGTCTTCTTTTCCAGTTCCACTACAGTTGTGCTCATAAGTTTACATACCCTGGCAGAATTTGTGATTTTCTGGCCATTTGTAATAAATGATAACTCAAAAACTTTTATTTCACTCATGGTTAGTGGTTGGGTGAAGCCATTTATTGTCAAACAACTGTGTTTACTCTTTTTTAAATCATAATGACAACAGAAACTACCCAAATGACCCTGATCAAAAGTTTACATACCCCAGTTCTTAATACCGTGTATTTAACATTTTACCATCAATGACAGTTAGAAGTCTTTTGTGTAAGTTGTGGATGAGGCTCTTTATTTTCTCAACTCCAGAACCATCACTTTATTCTGCGGTACTTGTGAATTATCCGGGCGCCCGATGTTGAAATTGTATTACAGTACATTAAGAATACGATGCGACGCGGTTTCCCTTGAAATTTCCTTGAAGACAAAATTGCGTTGCATTGTATTCTATTGTATGGTATACAATGCGATGCAACGCGATTTTAACAAATTTTGCCCAATTGTAATCCCGCCCAGGCCACTATCAACGCGAACCCGAAGCGTGGCGAGTGGCGTCGGTACGCGTCCCCCGACCTTTTCATACCCCCACTATCCACGTCGGCATGGAGTTGAGAATATAAAGTGTGGCGAGCGCAGCGAGGGGACGCGGACACCTGTGAAGCCCGCGCCGTCCCCTCGGGCGGCTCGCTGCGCTCGCCACGCTTCGGGCTCGGTGGCTCGCTACGCTCGCCACACTTTATATTCTCGACTCCACGCTGACGTGGATAGTGGGGGTATGAAAAGGTCGGAGGACGCGTACCGCCGCCCCTCGCGCGCTCGCCACGCTTCGGGTTGGCGTCATTAGTGGGGTGGCTTTAACAATGGGGGTGGTATTTCACTTTTTGGGGGGTTTTGGGCTTTTTTACATTGATATTAATGTAAAATCGGGTCCCAGGGACCATTTTACATTGATTCCAATGTTAAAATCGGGTCCACTGCTAAAACCGGGTCCTTCTCTCGTCACGTCGCATCGCATGCCATTTGTTTAACACGCGATGCGACGCAACGCGATTTTTCGGACCCGATCAAAATATCTAATGACATGTCGACCTCTCAGCATGTCGACCTAATGATTGTCGACCAACTTATGGTCGACCAAATGATCCATACCCATGTAACCAGGGACCAAGGGTTGTTTGTCTCCCCAGGCAAAGCTTTATCTTAGAAACTTTGCATAGAGAAACTGCACAAAATTCCCTATTAAATCAGTAATGATAATGAATTACAGATGATAAGGTGCAATTGCTGCACTCACCACCACCCGCACACAATACAGTTTTCCAAAAACCTCAGGTGAGCGTGTGGAGGAGGTGTCAGTAGTTCAACACCTGCCTTTTGCATCGAGTTGAATAGGCGCCCCCCAAGTCTGGAGCCCCTAGGCAGCTACCTAAAGGTAGAGCCAGCCCTGTGCGTAGTGTATGGTGCCAAGGTCCAATCAGTTTGTTTTTGGGAATTTGTGAAGTGGGGAAATAAACCTTGGTCGCCTATAATACACATGGGGGCGTAGCAGCGGCCTGTCATTGAGGTGAAGGAGGAGGGTTACCCTGCCCAGCAACCTGAGTTGGAGTTGGACACAAGTAAAACCCTTCTTTTAGCCTGGGTCGGAATGCTGGGTTGCTGGACCCGGGCTTTTACAAATGGCGCTCTCACACAGAGACCTGGGTTGACCCGGCAATAAGTGATGACTTAATGGACCTTTTATGAATCATCCTCTACAATCGACTCAATAATCAATAATCTGAATTTTTTAGGTCCAAATAAGAAACTTAACTGGTAAATTTTGTATCACGATTGAGGGGGGCTACTTTGAAAACATGTCGTCTAGCTATTGGCCGTACTATAAATATTTGATGGAAAGTGACAAATTACTACATTTAAAAGGCTAAGGGGATATTTCATGTTATCTGGATTTTTCGACTACCCGTGCCACCTTAATTATGGAAAACGCTAAAGGTGCATACACACTGGGCGTTTTTGGCCAGCATGTATGCACAGCGATAAAGGGGAAATCACTGGGCTGAAAAAGGCTCTGTGCAATCACACTGATATCGCCTGTCCAGTTTATTTTTCCCGGGGTGGACGGCTTTCCATAGCAGGACGCTATATATATCTGTCCACCCCATCACTCATCTGCTGGTAATACCAGCAGATGAGTGGCATTGGTCGGCTATGATGTGGGAGCGTGCTTCTGCGCCCAGCGTGTATGGACCTTTAGTCCCAAGCATTTTTGTTGCTCCCCTCTGGCAGATGCCCACAGAGAGGATGCTGAAGAGCACTTCGGAGGAGGGAAGTACTGTGATATCATTAAAATCCGCCCCCATTCAATCCAAATGCCACGATCCCGAGTCGGGGGGAGGGACATACACGAGGGGGTGCAGGAGACTTGCTTGCCTTGACGGGTGTCAGGAGGGCCACTCCATTCTCGAGAGACTACTGGTCATTTCGGGAGGGTAGGCAAGTATGACACTACTTTGGACCTGGGACCTGCCCATCAGAACATTCTCCTTTGTTTCCACGCAAAAATCTTTAACGTGAAATACTGCACTACTTCCCTTCTCATTTTAACTCCCAATACATCTGCAATAATAGCTTCCTGTATCTGTTTTACCTTCTTGGAAACCTAAATAGGAAATACAGTATGTGGTGTGTGTTATGGCTTTAAAAAATATCTCTATACCTGTATTCATTAATGCAGAGTCTCGTCCTTTTCTTCAGCTGAACGGAACTATTTTTTTTTTTTTTTAATAAATATGGGTCCTCTTTTGGCTTTGCCTCGTGCGATATCGAACCTGCTGGCTCTGGAAAACCACTTATGCCCTTTTGAATGAACATAATTGATTCTGCTCTAGGAAGATCTTTTTCCAGTCAGGACATCAGGAAACCGTTGGATAAACTCACCATCATTAGTGTTCAGAAAAAAGCAACGGGTTAATTTTCCGCTTCTGACTTGTGATCTCCCTTCTTAACAATTATAGACATTCTGGTTGATTCATTAACGGCACACGCCGGGCGAGCGAATGTCTGCCCTCGCGCGTACATTCCGCATTGCGAATGGATGTTTTGCATAAACCCATTCACAAGGATGCGTACAGGGGCGAATCATTAAATGGATAGCCGACCATCAAATTGACTGACCTATATATGCGCTGTCCTGTGAACAGTCCCACCTGCCCCCGGCAGGTAGCTGTCCGCTACTTGTGCTCAGGGACGCCAAGCATTTTCGTGGGTGTGTCAAGGAAAAGCTGAACGTCACCACGCAAACATCATCGGTCCCCAGTGCGGATATGCCTGGGAACGAACAGATCAGAATTACCCCCTTTGTTTCTTGAGCAAAACAACAGTGTAGATCAGTGGTTCCCAACCCTGGTCCTCAAGTACCCCCAACAGTGCACGTTTTGCAGGTCACCACACAGAATCACAAGTGAATTATTAGCTCCACCTTTTAAATTGAATCAGTGAGTAATGAGTGCACCTGTGCACCTGCCGGTGACCTGGAAAAAGTGCAACGTTGGGGGTACTTGAGGACCAGGGTTGGGAACCACTGGTGTAGATTATGGACATCAGTGAAGCAGTCAACAGTTTATCCACTAATACTGATATGAGAGGTCTAAACTTTAATGGGGCCTACACACAGGGCGATTTGAGGGCATCTTCTAAGTGATCTCACTAGATCTTTTAAAAATGCCCCGACATCGCTCAGTGTGTAGGGGCCATAGCGATGGCTATTGCCGTCGACTAATATCCAGCATGGCCGGTGTTCTCACTGGCCCCAACAGATCGCTCAGCACATAGTTCTGACCCGTCGCTGTGTGCTGTGTGATCTCGCTGAGCGTTCTGAGCAATCTAGCATTGCTCAGAACGCTTCAGTATTTCCCCCTGTGTAGGCCCCTTAAGTCAAACACAAATTCCTTAGAACATTGGTGTAAAATGTAAGGATTCTGTGACACCATGTTTAATGCGGTCTCCTGTCTCCCTTCCAGTGATGCACTGGTGTGTATTGTGTCGCCATTTTTCAAATGACATTGCTAGGTATGCAGTTACTACAGTGTGTTTGATGCATCCTCACAGCATTAGAAGAGCCACCTTCACTTTCTATTAGACCTCTTAAGAATGTAATATGTGTGCGCAGAAGCAGTACAAAGTACAAGTGTAATAACCTACTATACAGTGTATTGTGTGTCATGATGAAGCCCACTATGGTGAATTTGTTAACAGTGGTGAATAATTCCCAGCATCCTCGGCAGCTGCACAGAAAGTCTGTAGCATGTCACATGACCTATGTCAGGAGGAGGGTGAGCAGTTGGACACTGCAGTTGGTGTGGAGAGGTCCAGGCAGAAAGAGTATGGCAGACAGAGGGAGCATGGAGGACGCTTATACTTACTGGGGGTATGCGGATACGGCTCATCCATTGCTGGGATTCCCTCTCAAGTTATTGCTGTCACCTGTTGGACTGTAAATGAATGAAGGAGATGTGTGGTGAGTCCAGCCCCAAAATACATACATACCTGTACAAGCCCAGGAAAGAGGTTTTCTCATATTTACCTGCACAGATGTATACAGTATTAAAGACATTTTACCTCAGAAAATGACATTTTACCTCATAGAACTAAAGTCTGCTATGTTTATACACAGCCACAGACAGAAAAGAGACCTTTTACCCCAGAAAGGCTGTAATACGCTCTTCTCTCACCCAAATGTATATAGTGAAAGATGTACTATCCCAGGAAGGTGTAAAGGCACTAACAACCTAATGCAGAGTAACACAGAGGGCGGGATGTACTAATGGGAAACTGCGGTAAAACCCCCGTTTTACCGCATTATCCTATGTACTATTACCCGGCCGCCACATCACCGCAGTGTAGGGTATCGCCACCTTTGGGTGGCAATACCCTATAGAAGCCTATGGGCTTCTTTTCGCCGCCCGACGCCTCCGCCGAAAAACCCACCGACCCCCCTCTCCCCCTCCCTCTCTTACCTGGTCCAGGTCCTCCTGGACCCAGAAGGTAACACCTTCCTCCCCCTAGTGACGCAGCCGGACGTCCTTCCGGCTGCAGGGGGGGAGGAGGAGGCGCCGGGGACGAGTGTGGTATGATTCACCGACAGTCGGGATCCCGACTGCCCGGACTCAGACAGCGTGGCCAGCGCAACAAAGCCCCTTGCGGGCTCGCTGCGCTCGCCACGCTGCGGACACGGTGGCAAGCTACGCTCGCCACCTATTCTATTCTCCCTCTATGGGGGTCGTGGACCCCCACGAGGGAAAATAGCCGACGGCCGTCGGGAACCCGGCCATCAGTGTTTTAACAGTCGGGATCCCGACGTTGGGGTTAATGACTGTCGGTATCCCGTCCGGCAGCCCCGGGGACAGCTTGCTTAGCTGTCCCCGGCATGAGGGATGCAGGAGGGGGCAGACCCCCCTCACACCACATTCCAGGTATCGCGGGGAGCCTCCGTCACCGCATCACGATGCCAGACGCATATGATAGTACATATGCGGCGGCCAGGCGGTGAAGGGCGGCGATGTATATTAATAAATCCCGCCCAGAGACTGCCAGCAATTATTACCTGATTCACTCTCACTTGTGGATTACAAATACAGTAAGCCCATTGCCAGGATACTCAGTGCGGGACTCCAATCTACAAAACACAAATAGACGCTTTTTTTATAGTGACTACCTAATACATAGAGAGACTAAGTAAAAGTTTACAGCTGCAGCAGGTATATTATTGCGCAATAATAAAGAGGTATTTTAGCATATAATACTGATAATATTGTAATTTTGATAATTAATTAATATACTTTCCGGTTTATTACAAGAAGACCAATGAAGTACTTGAATTGATTGGCTTCCTGTAGCATACCAAGCGTCAGAGTGAAAGCTCCACCATGTGATTTGTGAAACGCGTTGGGGAGCTCATGACTGCAGTGGTGTCGCTCACAGTTCTATTCCTTTTTAACCTATGGAAATTGTCGACAGTTAAAAGGTCGACCACTATTGGTCGACAGTCAAAAGGTCAACATGACATGGTTGACAAGTTTAAAAAAAAAATTGGAGCCGACATGTGTCGTCATACCCTACCATCCACTACGGCGTAGTGGTAGAATATAATAGCGTGCTGAGCGCAGCGAGGTTCCGTGCCCAAAGCATGGCGAGCGTAGTGAGGGGACGCGGTACACTAAGATGGCGTCCATACAACCTATGTTAACAAAGACACCCCAAAAATTGCAAAACTCATGACGACCTTTGAATGTCGACGTTTTGACCATGTCGACCTTTTATTTGTCAACCTTTTGACCCTGTCGACCTTTTAACTATAGATCAATAGTGGTTGACCTTTTGACTCTAGACCTAGACATGGCAGATCTAATATACCATAACCGTCTAGGTCAACAGTCAATAGGTCGTAGGTCGACCCCTATTGGTTGACAGGCAGAAAGCCGACACAATAAAAAGTTTGACAGGAATTAGGTCGGCAAGATCAAAAGGTCCAAATGGAAGAGGTTGACATGGAAAAATGTCAACATGACTTTTGTTAGTTTTTTGACTGTTGACATAGGGCAGCATGGACCCCATATTAGTGTACTGCATCCCTTCGCCATGTCGGCCTTTTTCCATGTTGATGATTTGCTTGTGTTGAAACATTTGACAATGTCGACCTTTTTCATGTGTTGACTGTTGACCTAGACACTATTTATCTAATGACCCTATACCTTTCCAAACCATCCTTTTGTTTTCTGACGTGTTCTGCAAATATGGCCTACTGTTCCCCATACCACCTGATCAGCACCAGCTACAAGGGGCGGATCAAAGAGGTCACCCATACCCAAGGTTCTGAGGGGCTGTAAGCATGGCGGCACCTAGCAATGATTTCTATCCATCCCCCCCGTCTGGATTCCTGGAAGGAGATCTTACTCTGACCCCTTCCGCGAACCCTCCAGGGCTTGGTAACTTGTCCGGCTACCCCATTTATTAACAATATTTATACTAAAATAATGTGAAAAATTGTGTTTTCACACTCTTTTTTAACATTTATTTTAGTTTCACCTGAATATATTAAAGGGCTTTTGGAGCAGTTTTTTTGGGGAAAAATTGTTTCAAACCCTTTTATATACCGTACTTATGGGAAATGCGGTCTGGGCAAACTTACAAAAAAATAGCATTGGGCCCTGTCATAGTAAAGCCACACAGGGTTTAGATGGGAATCGGGACTTCTGTCCCTAGGCAGAGAAAGCTGTGTGGGAATTGGGGCAACAATGATCAGCTTGTGTGTCTGATGGACACCCAGCGCTGATCACTGGATAAAAATCATACTCCCCTCCCCAGGGCCCTAGGATTGCTACTCCGGTGAGGAATGACGGTCTCCAGTGCATCCTGCATCGCTGTGACTCCAATGCAGTAAAGTAATGCTGCATCGGGGGTAACGGGAGAAGGAAGCCTCAAAGAGCGGTAGAGCTGCAGGAGCCGATCCCTGGGGGGGGGGGGGTTCGATGAGTATAAATCAGTGGAGGGGGGGGGTCGCAGTGCGCAGAGGAGGGTGGGAGCGACAGTACAGTATATTTCCAGAAAAAAATCCCGTTTGTGCTGCGGGGACCCATCACAGGGACAGAGATTTATCGCAAACTCTGTCAATGCATGCTATAATTGATACACGTGCAATGTATGCAATTATGGCATTTCGGGTTTAGCTACTCATAATCCTGGGTGTATTTTACTATAAGGAAACATGTGCCTGGGTCCTCAATGTTCTAGTGACATCCACTACATGTTAATAGCTTTGGGACTGATTAAAGATTAGTTTGGGGGGATGGGCGGGCACATAAAGAACCGGACACAAGCGAGACTGTGTAGAGGGGGCGTGTAAGTGGGCTTGTGGCTCCTGATTGGTGCTTCCCTTTACCACCAACACCATTGGCACCACCTCTGTAGCCGTTTCACAGTGATCACTTAGAATTCTGGGGCACTTGGGTGGTAATGTAACTTTAAGTGGAACTTAAAAAATGTCAGCTGTTATAGGAAACTGTTCTATCATCGTTCCTTTCCTTGTGTTCTGTCTTGTTCTTTCAAGTTCATGTGTCCTTTCCATAGCTGCTCCCATTGTACAGAGAATAATTTGTTGTTTTACCTTGTAAAGTCTGTCCCTTTCACACCATTGATTTTGGCTAATCTTATTTACTGCCTTATTAACGCTTCAGACTATTATTTATATTGCCCATTACAGGCGGTAACATTGTGCTTGGGTTGTATATACCAATGTACTGTAAGCACATGCCTGCGGCAGCATGAATTACGTGCTAGTGAGAACAGTTTGATTGGTAGGAATAATAGCAATACACTATCTATACAGGCTAAAAAGCTGTGTGATCATAACCCCAAACACCACGGTCTGTGCCCCCTTAAAACACAGAATGAATCCTCCCCAATACAATAATTCCTGGCTTCCTGAATAGGACCTCAGAATGCTTCAACCAACTACTAATCAATTGAGGATGCTTTCACGCAGCCCTTCCATCGGAACACCTTTTTTATAAAAAGTTAATGCCCTCTGAAGTTACATGTGACTGCTGAAAAAATAATAACAGGATGATCGGAAACTAAAGTATCTGCACTCTGTCCTTTTATTACTATTAACCCATACTACTGTGGAACCGTTTTCTGAGCATGTCGGGCGGGATGAAAATAACGAAAAAATGCAATAAAAACTAAGTCTTTGGGTGGTTTACTACATTTCACATACGTACTAAGCAGTGGCGGTGCCACTGGCGGGGTACCACTGTTCAAAATTCAAATAGGGGATCCACACCAACTGCCACCCCAAATACTGACAAACATCAAAGGCCAGGACTCACTGGCAGTGGTTGTGGTTTCCATATTTGAATTTTGGACTGCACTGCATCTCCATCTCTAGGGACACTATGGGAAGGGTTAAAGGTAGGCATTAAGGGGAAGGGTTCGGTTAGCTTGTGGTCTCTTTAACCCCTTCCTGACAGAGCCAGTTTTTGCGTTCCTGACAGAGCCATTTTTTTCAAATCTGACATGTTTCACTTAAGTGGGGATAACTTTTTTTTGCTTTTACTTATCCCAGTGATTTTGAGATTGTTTTCTCGTGACACATTGTACTTCAAGTTAGTGGTAAATTTGGGTCGATACAGTCTGTGTTTTTTTGTGAAAAATACCAAAATGTCGTGAAAAAATGGAAAATTTTGCAATTTGCAAAATGTCACATTTTCTGCTTGTGAGACAAATAAACATACCACTCAAAATAGTTAATAACTAACAAAGACCATATGTCTACTTTATGTTGCAATCATTATTTCAACCTCCTTTTCATTTTTTTGGACACTAGGAGGCTTCAAATATGAATAGCAAATTCTCAAATTTTCAAGAAAATTTCAAACACTGATTTTTTTAGGGACCAGTTCAGTTCTGATGTGACTTTGAGGGACTTGTATGTGAGACACCCCCATAAATGATGCCATTTCAAAAACTGCACCCCTCACAGTATTCAAAACAGCATTTTGGAAGTTTGTTAACCCTTTATGTGTTTCACAGGAATTAAAACAAAGTGTAGGTGAAATTTCAAAATTTCTTTTTTTTTGCAGAGTTTCAATTTTAATACATTTTTCTAACGAACACAGTAGATTTTACTAGAGAAATGTGACTAAAAATTGATTCCCCCAATTCTTTTGTTTTCATAAATATCCTATATGTGGCCCTAGTGTGCACGTTGACCAAACCACAGGCTTCATAATAGAAGGAGCACCTACTTGATTTTGGAGCCTCCTTTTTATGAGATTTTTTTTTAGGCACCATGTAGGTTTCTAGGCACCATAAGTGCTAAAAGTTAGGAACCTCCCCCACAAGTCACCCCATTTTGCAAACTACACCCTTCAGGGAATTCATTTAGGGGTATAGTGTACATTTCAAACCCCCAGGGGTTTCACCAATTTTGATACAACTGGGCTGTGAAAATGAAAAAATTTAATTTTTCATTTTCACAGCTCAGTTGTATCAAAATTGGTGAAACCCCTGGGGGTTTGAAATGTACACTATACCCCCTGATGAATTCCCTGAAGGGTGTAGTTTGCAAAATGGGGTCACTTGTGGGGGGGTTCCACTGTATGGGTGCTTCAGGGGTCATTCAACCAGAATCTGTGCTGCAAAATCCAAAAATCACTCCTTCCCTTCTGAGTCCTGCCATGCACCCAACTGGTATTTTTTGGTCACATGTGAGGCATTGCCATACTCGGGAGAAATTGGGGCACAGATTTTGGGGTGCTTTGTCTCCTTCATTCCTTGTGAAAATGAAAAATTTTGAGCCAGATCTGCATTTTTGTGTAAAAAAATGTAATTTTTTACACAAAAATGCAGTTCTGGCTCAAAATTTTTCATTTTCGCAAGGAATGAAGGAGACAAAGCACCCCAAAATCTGTGCCCCAATTTCTCCCCAGTACGGCAATGCCTCATATGTGACCCAAAAATACCATTTGGGTGCATGGCAGGACTCAGAAGGGAAGGAGTGATTTTTGGTGGTGGAATGAATGGTGGGTGCTATGTCGCATTAGCAAGACCCCCGAAGCACCAATACAGTGGAACCCCCCCACATGTGACCCCATTTTGGTCACCAGCTTTGGGAGGGGGGCTGGCGCTGCGGCTGGTGGGGGGCTGGGAGGGGTGCTGGCGCTGCGGCAGCCGGGTGGGTGGGAGGGAGGGGGGCTGCCGGGTGGGAGGGGGGGGGGGGGGGCTGGCGATCGGTGGTGATCGGTGCTGTACTTAACAGCACCGGTCACCACCGATCACTGTGTTACCGAGCGGCTTAGCCGCCGGTAACACAGAAAACGCTGCAATTGGCTGTTCAAATACATTTGAACAGCCAATCGCAGCGATCGCCGCGAGGGGGGATGTCTGCTGTCAGGGACAGCAGACATCTCCAAACTGTCACCGCGTCTATAGACGCGGTGACAGTTTATAAAACCATGACGTATATATACGTCTTCGGTCGGGAAGTACCTCCCGACCATGACGTATATATACGTCATATGTCGGGAATATCTGTCTGGAAGCATATATATATATATATATATATATATATATATATATATATATATATATATATATATATATATATATATATATATATATATATATATACATATATATATATACACATATATATATGTGTATATATATATATACATATATATGTGTGTATATATATACATATATACACATACATATATGTGTATATATATATATATACACATACACACACATATATATATATATATATATATATTTATATATATATATATATATATTTCATTCCATTCCATTTTTTTATTAGTTACTGCTGCGGCTTGCGGGGGGGGGTGGGAGGGGGGAAGCGCTGCGTGCGCTGAGGCTGTTGCTGCTGCTGGGGGAGCCGGGTGAGCCTGCTGCCCCGGAGCTGCCGGGTGAGTGCCGGGTGGGTGGGAGGGGGGTGCTGCTCATCGGTGGTGATCGGTGCTGCACCGATCACCACCGTTTTCTGTGTTACCGAGCGGCTTAGCCGCCGGTAACACAGGAAACGCTGTGATTGGCTGTTCAAATCTGAACAGCCAATCACAGCGATCGCCGACCGGGGGGGGCACCCCTGCCCCCCCTGGGCGGCGAGGGGGGATGTCTGCTGTCAGGGACAGCAGACATCTCCTAACTGTCACCGCGTCTATAGACGCAGTGACAGTTAGAAGCCATGACGTACATGTACGTCAAATGTCGGGAAGTACTTCCCGACCATGACGTACATGTACGTCAAATGTCGGGAAGGGGTTAAGGTGAGGCCCTAGGGGGAGTGTTAGGGTTAGGCACGAGTGGGAGGATTAATCTATAGGTGGGGAGTCACTAGAGGGGAGTTTAGGGTTAGCCGTACCATAAAAAGTGGCGCAGGATCCACCGGAAGTCTTTCTGATTGTAATCAGTACTAGCCACCCCTCCCCTTCCTTCCCCAACCCCTCTTTGAAACCGTGCCTTTCACTAGGAAACTACAATTAAGGGGATACAGTCATTTGGTCTACAGCATGATGGTGGACAAGCATTTGGTCGACATGGGTCAATGTCGACATGGGTTTAGGTCAACAGGTCATTAGGTCTACAGTCAAAAGGTCAACATGGGGTTTTTCACTGTTTTTTTAAGTCAACATGTGCCGACAGGCGGTATTTCATGCCCTACCATCCACTAGGGCGTTGTGGGAGAATAAAACAGTGTGCCGAAGCGTTGCGAGGGGATGCGGTGCACTTGAAACTGTGTCCATGTCCACTTTGTCGACATTCGGGTACAAAAACAGTGAAAAACCCCATGTTGACCTAGACACTGTTGACCTATCGACCTAGACCGATTTCGACATAGAACCACGTTGACCTTTCTCCATGTCGACCAACATGCTGTAGATAAAACGATCCCAACCCCAATTAAGATCCACCCATTGTAGCCTTAGACCCGCCCATGATTTATAAGATAAAATGTGTACACCTTTTTGACAAAAACGCTCTCTCCCATCAGTATAAGCTACATACGCTCTTCTGAGGCGTCTGGAAGAAACTCTAAAAATTTATTCAAATTGAAACGTTCCTGTTATCAGCTTGCGGCCTTGTTTCTGCCCAAGAGTTGTTATAGATTACGATTAAAATTCGCTACATTAAAATATTTTAAATAAATATACTGTAAATTTGATAGCGACAAAATGAATGACCTCGACATTGTAGCTTTCATGAGTTTTCAGAAAATCTTTTTTTTATTTTAAAAATATTTTCTTTGAAGCTTTAATTAGCAACCTGCGTAATCTGTGAGACAGGTTAGCTGGGGAGAAGGGAGTAGAAACTAATTGACGCAGGCAGTTCTTTAATGTTGCCGACATTTACATCCGCAGACCTTTTTCCAATTTAAATTGGAAAAAGCAATATTTTTTTTCCGGGTCTTCTACACATTGTCTATGCTTTATTTTATCCACCTGCAAAATAAAAACATCAGAGGGTGCCTCATCCCAGCGAACGTTCCCAGAGGCTGCAATAGATTGCATGTCGTAAAGTGTCTTTGTGGTGCGGTGGGAGAGACGGGGCCTGGGGTGGAAATGCTGCAATTATGGCCACAAGACGCGCTGGTAATTTCATGTCAGCAGGTAACAGCCGGTGGATTTAGGAATATTATGTTTCACAGTGAAAATTGCGGTGTTAAATGCTGTGCAATAAATTGCTCTAAATACTGTAGTACCGTCTGCAGAACGTGAACCAGTAAAGGAATGATACCCACGCGCTGTGCGCTTAATGCTTTAGGTAAAATGGCTACGCATTGCTTACATCACTTGTCTCATCTGAGATATCGATACAATATATACCAGAGAATATTTATTTTTATTCACACGATTGGGTTGTTTTAGAAATTGTCAGAAAGAAAATGTTTGTTTTTCGTTATTATAGAAAACTCACCCCTACGTTCAATGGGGGGGGTTTGAGTTGCCTTGCATCAGCCTTTAAATGTCAGCAACAGCATTAGAACTTCATCCCTGTATCACCCCTGATTCATGGATTTTTGCATGGTTAGGGCTGCAAATACCCCCCCCCCCCAGATGTGACAGCATTACACTGGCTCTATACATGGTGGGTGGCACTAATGGGTACTGGGCTCTTTATGTGGGTATTGCTAAAGAGTCGCGTAGACTTGTTCTTCAAGGCAAACTTAAGAGCATTGTACGGCTTGGGCAAAGCAGTACACTGGAGGCATAGGCATGCGCAGCACATTTCATTAGGGGGTGCACAGTCCTAGTGGGCGTGTCTAACACCGCCAATCAGGTGAGTCTACCATTTATCGACACTCACTACAATATAAAACGTCTCTCATCCACACATAATCTCCTGCCTGTTTCAGTTTTAATCTTCTAATTACTGTGTAACAGTAAATAAAGTAAAAAACATATATGGATTACCTCAGATATGTAGTGATATGACAGTGGTCTAGTTCCAGTAACAATGCAAAACACACATAACTATTTGATGGACGCTTCTTTTTATGGACTATAGTTCTAAAAAGCAAAAGTCTTTAGTAAAAAGGTATTGCCGGTTGCTAGCATCAGGGAGGTGTTCATAAGGGTGGGCACAGCATTAGGGGGTGCCTGTGCACCCCTAACAGTTAATGTGCGCACGCCTATGACTGGAGGCCCTACCCAATCACAACCATGCTGCAGCATGCCCCTCCTGTTACATTTAAGACCACTCAACTGCTGTACAAACTGAAATTACAAACAAAAATATTTTTTTGCAAGATGCTGGAACTAGCCCAGAGCCCACGCACAGTGAATCCCAGTCGTCCTCCAGCAAACGTGCGTATATGCCAATGTAGAACCAATTGCAAAATTAGACATGCTGTGGTTTTTTCTTTTCTTTTTTATACACTACTAGGATGCTGTTCTATTAGAAATACCAATATGGAAAAGAAATGTCTCCGTATTAAAAATGTGAATGTAGCGTGAATTACGATGCTTCAACAGCTTAAAAGAAAAGTAAAACCAATTGATTCTTTTAACCTCCTGCTTTTCAAGTGGAAAATCATTGCACTTATCCGCTCCATAATTACTGTACTGTACGAGTTACCCTCTTTGCAATGGTAGCTCACGGCTCAGGCATTTCATGGAGGATGGAGTTATTAAATCGGTAGAGCGAGTACCGCATTTAAAAACATTCATAGATTAAAGACCATATACGATATAAAACAGAAATGGTAAACCATGATACATAATCATTTGTAGAATCATTCTGAATAAACGCTGCGGTACTAGACATTTTTTTTTATAGCACCCCCCACGGCCTTTTCAATGCAGCTACAACCTGACTGTAGAATGTATATGACTCCTTGCTGTCCGCATCCCCCTTACACCCTCTGCTGTTTGCCCAGATGCCTGTTATCTCCCGCGGTCCATGCAGCAGAGCCTACTGTCATAGTGCAGAACCAGAGTGATGAAGGAAGGAGAATAAAAAGCTGCCGAGCGGTCATGTGAAAATCGCTGGCCGGAAAATCACTCCTTACATATGCGATTTTTACCTGGCCTTTTGATTTTCAGACGTGGTTTACTCAGCTGTTAAAACAGGGTGATGGCCGGCGTATCAGTGCTCATAGTTCATCACCCGGCCATACACAACTTGAAGATTTTGAGCTTAAAATGGGAAAACTGAGCTTTGAGCTCAAAATCGCCTAGTGCGTATGGTCCTTAAGTCTTAAGAAAGGGCTTTCTGAGCGATATTGTGCACCATGTAGCCTAGTGTGTACACTCAATACCGTTAACTATGCACGCTCCCATGCATTGTTAATACCCCCTCCATCATCAGAACATGTACAGATCAGGGAGTCCTAGCTGACGACGGCCATGCTGCAGCTCCCTCCACTGGCCCCCATTAGGATTCACTTCCTTGCAAGCATCGGCTAGTGTGTATGCACTTGCTGATCCCGGCACCCTGCCGGGTCCCCGCCACCTCCAATATCGATGTTGACCGAACTCGTTTAGTGTGTATGAAGCTTTACTCTCGGTAGTAAAATAGATTGCAGTTTTGGTCTGGAGGTTCAATGGTTATTTAAAGCTGTATAAGGGTGGCCTTAAGAGCTGTATATGGTTGAGACCTATTTCAGGAAACTGGAAAACTTGCCGAAAGAGTTTACGTTTCATAAAGTATTTGGAGGCTAAAAAAATGCATACGGATATTGGATTCTCTATATATTATCTTTACATTCTGCTAACTTCACTATGACAATCTAGCCTTCCAGGGTCTATAAGGAGTACCCGAAATACCGGCCGCCTCCTTCACATTCCAGGAGATGTAGTGTGATCTGTAGAGACCAATGAAGAGATGTTCATGTTGGTGTAGTTCTGGTGATAGCCTTGTACTGTATCTAAGTAAGAGTTAGTAGTATTTTGTAGTGGATCTCGTAAACTGCAAATAATCAGTGTAGGATCGGCCAACCTTGCAACACTAGAGCAATGCATTTGGATCGTACAAGTAAGAGTCTGATTAGTGTAAGAAGAGAAATGTGCATGAGTTAGGCATGGTCATTGACCATCGCTACATATTGGGATCTTTCTTTTGGATTAATAGGAGTTTTTTCAGCACTTTGCATACAGTAAATAGACTATTGTGGAGGAATGGTGCTCTATTCCTGGACACCCTTGCCAGTGGCTGTTGCAGAGGTCATCCCGCAGCACAGTCCAAATTTAAATAGGATAGCCACACCAAATGTCTCTCCAACCACTGCTCAACATTGTTGGCAGGGACTCACTGGCAGTTGGCGTGGTTCCACTATTTGAATTTTGGACTGTGCTGCACCTCTGCAACTGCCACTGACATTAAGTCCAGGAACAGAGCATTGTGTCTCTCCTGGAATGGATCATGTTAGGAGGTATGTTTTATCTCCAATGACTTTAGCCATATTAAACTGCCCTGTGTATGTATGGATAATGGTCAAACCTGCTAACAGTCCAGAGCTTTGCCACCAGACAGGGATAAGATTGCCTGAAAAAAGTCATGTTCTCCCATAAATGGGTATGGTTTGGGCTGACGTGAGGTACAACAATTTTTAATTTTAAGGTGGGTTTGGGTGTGATTCACTCATTCACATCAAGCAACATTACATTTTGTGTTTGGTGGTCATTTAACACACACCTGTAACACCGCAACAAAATTGGAGGAAAACCTATAGCAACTACTATTAGATGTGACTTCTGGGGAGTATACTGTATGAACCGGAAGCGGAAACTTTCCAAAATTACTTTTAGTCATTAAGATGTAGCTTAAATATCTTCCTAACCCTTTCCATTGTTTTAGCAAAAGCAATATAATACATTATAAGTCATTTCATCAGGTTGAATAAATTCCACAAGGAGGCAATTGATCTTCTTTCTGAATATCTCTTCAAAACGCCACCTTCTAGATAATTGGCTTAGACTGAGCCTGTAATACTCTCCTGGGAGCTTTACTCATTGTCAGGAAGGCATCCCAGTAGAGCTGACGAGAGTCCGAGAGATTATAAATTGGAACAGGTAACATGTACATGCCAATGATTTCCTGGTGATGAATCACTTGTCACCAAAAGCTGAATTTTACAAGTAATTAAGTTTAATCAAACAAAGAAAAGAAAGTTCCTCCATCTTTCAGTCTGAGCGCGCCACAAGTAGTAGGAGATTATTGTTTATTTCCATATTTGCATCCAAATGCTTTTCTTGAGAGCTTTTTGACAAGACGAGGCAGCGTCAGCTTGCACACAGTGGAATGCCAGCGGTCTCCGAAGAGATCCTATCGGACACACTCTGACAGATGCATAGAAATGAGCAATGCACAGCACATGCCAAGATCTGAAATGGATAAACCCACAAGGAATTCTGTGAATTATCCTAAATAACTGTTCTATCAATTGATTTCTTCCATTTTCTTGAAGCTGTATCTATCATTGATGGTCTTTCATTCGTTGTCAGTGTTTTATTTTTTCTGTTTAGCTGTTATTAGCTGTACATTATCCTCTGGCTTCCTTCTACAAGATCAATGGACATTTTAAAAATAAAACATTTGCACACTTGGGCCAAAAAGGAGGTGTGGCCTTTTTAGCCTTTTACCCCAGATTTACACCTTGCACCCTCAGGCATTGGCCACCACAGGAAAAAAAATCGTGATACATGCCCCTTACATTTTGAATTTTTTTTCCTCTTTAAAGTAATGCCCTTACATATTATGCTCCACACCATAATGCCCCTTACACATTATGCCACACACCGAAATTCCACTTATAACATTAAGTGCCCCGTATACATTTTTATGCCCCTCACAATAGTCTCTGACCATATTATGCCCCACAGTTATGTCCCCGACACTATATCATGCCCCTGTCAACATATTATACCACACAGTAATACCCTGTGACAAAAAAATCACATACACTGGATAATGGGCCCCATACATCAGCAATCACAATTTATGGATTTCCAGATACAGGGATTTTTTTGGCCAGATAAATGGATTTTACAATCTATCTGACTTTGCCCACACATTACAGATTTATTTCAGTGATCGGCAGATTTTTCCATCTAAAGATTGCATCTTCAAATCTGGAAATTGCCCAATCGATTGTCATTTCAGCTGTTCATAATGTAAATAGATGAAGACGACGAATTGGGAATGCCCACACATATAAAAAAGATCTGCAGATAATACCAGATTATTAAACATGTTTAAAAACCTGATTAAGCAATCGATTGGCGATTTTGATTGGGATTGCCAAAAGGGGGAGCCCACACATCTAAAATTAATTGTGGCAATCATCTCCATATCTGAAAATTGTCACAATTAATTGCTGATGTATGGGGCCCTTAAGTCTTTATTTTATTTGGGCTGATTAGCAGCACCTGTGCTTTCCTAATATAATTGTTTCCAGGTCAGAGGGTCAATGTTCCTGATGGTGGAATAGACATCCAGGTTATAGACCGGGGGTGTGGGCTCTGATAGGGACCACTGGAAAATGGTGAGGAGTTTAAACTATGTTGTGACCTCTGTATGCATTTAAAAACATCATGTCGACCTAATGACCCTTTCGACCTAATGACCCCGTCGACCTAGACTCATGTCGACCTTCCTGCATGTCGACCTAAATGCATTTCGCTATTGGTGTACTTCGCGTTATTTGATCCGAAGATTCGTTAACAAATTGCATTTGGTTTTTCAGGTATACATTTTTTTAACCGCTAACTGTAAGCTTTATATACAGCAAAGTAAGCTGGTCATCTGTTGAATCTGATCATTGTGTGGATTGGTGGTTGCTTAGTGTTATGGGAGTAATGTTACTGCAGCTCAAATTACCTCTCTGCTTATTGGCCTGCACCGGGTCACATGAGAAAACCGTGGTTATGTAGGGGGAGCTTCAGCTTCTACCTAGTGGGGAGTAAGAAAATGTTTTACTTTTGAACAGCACTGCGATGGGATGTGAGGTTTACACTTTATAAAATGTTTATATTTTATGGTTCTTGCCTGTAAATTTTAATTTTGCCTATTAACATTATAAATGTGGAGAGATTAGTTTATAGATTCTCCCAGGTATTCATGTTGATTTCTCTCTAATATGTACTGATCATGTGCGTTCTGTTGAAAAAAAAAAAAAAAATTCTATTTGGATTTCCCACTTACTTAAATATGTATTAACTTTCTATATTTTCTGGGTTATTGCAGCATCCTGCTCACCCCTTTACCTGCTTCTCCCATCTATAGACTTTTGAACTTTCCTCGTGTACTCTCTCTTGTCCAGTACCACCCCTGAATACTTTTTATCAGTGGTGTAGCTTAGAAAGTCTTCATTCTTATCACCTTTTACAATCAACCAGCACCACTACTGCAATGTACACACACATCTAGCCTCCTTTAGTGTTAAACAGCCCTTCTAGTCACTGCACACTATGGCACAACTCTGTAGCGCCTGGCATCTTGTTTTGATACCACATTAAAATGCATCTTATTTTCAAAACTGATTGAATAAGATGCACAAGCAGCTTTTGCTGATTAAAATTATATATTGAGTGTGCGACTGCATATGAACTGCTAAGTAAATTACCAGGAAAACATTGTAACTTTTTGTCAGATACGACAGCACACAAAATATAGGCATGACACATATCATTTTACTCAGCAGAAGCTGCATATGCGCCCTATTTATGATGATATTTAATGGCAAAAGTAACAAAAACAAACACCGGGCCCTACACACAGAGCTCATGTGTTATGTATAACACGACTTGTATAGCAAGGTTGATAGATGTATGTGGACACCTATGTATATCTATGCCACTTACAATCTCGTTCTTACATTTACACTTCTGCCCTCTGGGGCAGGACCTGTTCTCCAATCGCTTCATAACTCTGCAAGTCCTCTTAGATCTATGTGTATCTCTGATGTACAGTTTTGCTGTAAGTTTATAAAGCTGCCTCTAAACGGCATAACTGTCTTTGCTTCTTTTTCTTACCAGGTTCTCCGTAAAGACGCTGATCGACCGATCCTGCTTTGAGACCATTGATGATTCTGCGCCTGAATTTTTAAACTTTGCTTCTATTCTGGAGCAAATCCTAAGCCATCGCCTAAAAGGTAACTTAACATTTGTGGATCGAATGCTTCTCTCCAGATGCTAGTAAGAAAATAAATAACTTCATAACATTTTACCCAAGATCATGCTAGCCTGCATTGTTTTCTGATGTTTTTCATCCTGTTGCAGGAACAATCCTTCCCCTTTTACATTTTGTCTTCTGATGCGTTGCCAGCAAACGTAATACAGTGACAAGAACACAAAGCAATATGACTCATGTAGCCTGGTTGCAGGAGCTGAACTTTCATATTCTCAGAAATATTTTTGCTGCCAGCATTAAATAGATTATTGTTCTAGAAATAACTGAAAGACGTTATCATACTAAGAATCTGTTGGCTGGTTAAGGTAGCAGTCCCCAGCCTGTATTTTAGCATGGACTCTAATTCCCCTTACGCACAATTCGATTCGAGATGTGCAGGCTCTGATTTACTCTGATTTACTCTGATTTCAAAGCAGGATCTTATTGGCTATCAACTGTCAACCACTGTCATGTGATTTGGGATAGCCAATAAGATCCTGCTTTGAAATCAGAGTAAATCAGAACCTGCACATCTCTAGCAAAAACTATTTGAAATTGTTTGGAAATCGAATGCATTCGACTTCGATTCGATCCCGATGTGCGGATCTGTACTGGGTAGTATAGACCAAATGGAATGCGTTTGACTAGCCGTGCGATTCGATCCTGAATCAATCCCGACCAAATCGGTAAGGAATAGCAAGGCAATCTGAGTGTGTTCACCCCTTGAGGGGTAAGGTTACTCTAGGTTCCAAAATTGAAAAGCTGTGCTCATAGCAACTAATCTGATTCTGTGTAGAGAAATAATAGACAGGATCTGATTGGTTGCTATATTCAACATCGCTTTTAATTTTTAGAAGCTTTAGTAAATTTAGCCCTTGGTATCATTGTGACCTTCAACTGGGACCCCAAATGAAGGTGTTCCCAATAGAAGTTGTCACAAGTTTCTCAGGGGTCTTCAAAACATATTCCGGAAATCAAGTTTTGACCCAAGCCTACAGGCAGTGCTCTTCTGTACAGGAGCACTACAATGGCCTAAGGACCGCCCACGAGGAGCCGCTACTACTGCAGAAGCTTACGTGAAGAAGCCATACACATTGCGGTCTAGATTCTCAAATAAAATATTTATACTGCCCATGGACTGATAAACTAAGAGTAAGCGAATGAGGAAGCATCTAAAATCCAATTTTAAATTACTGTAGTATACCAGGTATCCTATGATTTATGGGGCCTCAGTAGCTGCTAAACATTTGATCCTGCTGAGTCCCTGGGACCGGGACTGTGACTACTCAAAAGATAGTCTTTGCTAAAAAATGTCTTTATTGATTCTTGGTTTTTATTGGTTGCAAGATACAAAAATAAACTAATTTAAATGTGCTACATAATTCATTTTTAAAACTATTTAGTATTGTAATATTTTTCTATTAAGGCAGTAAACAATAGTTATGAAGCTGCCGAACCAAATACTTTATTCCTTTAGTTTTTGTCACGTATGCAGTATTTTGTAGCTTTTCTGTGATTTATTTAGTGTCCCCCGCTGAGATCCAAACACCCTGCATTCTAGTAAATGCTGTGACATTCTGATGTACTTCAGGTAGATTGTCATTATATCTCCAATTACTTATATTGATAAATCATTCTGTCGTCTTATAAAAAATGTCTTACTGGTTTGTTTAGCATTTACTAAAAAGTACAGATGTGACCTCGTGCATCCAGACTCCGTACCCCATGCAGCTTGAGATGCTTGGCATGAGTCAGCCGCCAGGTCCCATTCGTCTCTGCTATTGGGGGAGAGTCTGATTCTGGCGGACCCCCGCCGCTCCGCATCACCCCCCCACCTGTGTCCGGGCAGCACAGGGCTGGGCTGCCTAGACCTGTGACCTCCTCCTCCCTGCACTATGATCCTCTTCCGGGTGCAGGAAGGAGGAGAGCCAGCACCCCCGCCGCCGCAGCAGCAGCACAGTGCCGGGAGGGAGGGGAGAGCCACCGGGTCCTGATGGGACCTGCCGACTCACCGCAAAGGACAGCTCTTAACACAAGAGCTGCCCTTTGCCATAATTATCACATATGTTAGTGCATATGCATTAATTATGAATGCGATGGGTGGCGATAGGGTGCGGAGCTGGGGTGCGGATGTTAGAACATCCTCCCCAATGTCTGGCATCTATTTTTGCCAAAAATGTGTCTAAGGCTGAGTACACACTAATAGATATATCAGCACATACTGTATATCTGCAGACGGATCGGGCGTGTCGATCTGTTGGTACTAAATTGGGCAAAGGCATCAGCATGTGCCCGCTTATTGAGCTGTAAATCACAGCCAACTTTTAATGAGGTTCTCTGGTGGTCGGCGGATCGCCCATACACCCAACGCGATGCGCCAATATATTGATCAACCAGCGCGATATGTCTGTGAACGACATCATTCACAAACATATCACTGGCACACACTGGTCAGTGATCCAGCGATATATATTGCCCCTTGAATTGTAGGGCCAATATTTGGCCAGTGTCTATACAGGTTTAGTTGCACCAGGAGACTGTGCTGATTAATGTGATATATGATGCGTTTATGTTGTGTGTGTCTGTATAGAGATTGGAACTGCCAGCTAGCAGCTGTTGGATCAGCAGGGTTCAATGCCAGGATGTTGTGACATCACGTGCCGGTTCACCAAGCCAACAGAGCACAGAAGTCACTGTGACAAACCCCGCTGATCCGGGAGCCACTAGCCCGCAGCTGAGGAGGTGGTGAGGCCTGATGTCTTTAAACGTACATGTATGTAAGCAGATATTTGTAGTAAAGTTGTTGCTTTTAAATACTCACCAGCGAGAGACCCTCTCATTTCTTTTTCTCTCATAAATATATTTGACAAATTACAGGTAATGGAAATTGGGTTATATAAACAATGCCCCAAATCCTTGTTCAGCTAAGAAAAGATGAGTAATGTACCCACTCTAGACCATTGGGACAAAACCTCTTTTACAATGTTGTCTGCACCATGTTTGCAACCTTATCTACATTACATAGGAGGCTTTCAAACATGGGACCCGTTCACTGCAGTGGAAAAGCTGGCGCATTATGGCAGGTGGAGACGCGGGTTTAAAATGGGTCAAAAGCCGGGTCACACCTGGGTCCAAAAACCTGGGTACGACACGGCTTTTAGGTGTACAATGGGTATTACACTGCACCACAAGCCGGGTTGAATCCGTGTTCAGCCTTGTTTGCTACCCAGGTTGAAATACAGGGTCACATAACACAGATAATTTTAAATTGGGTGCATTTCCACTTCACAATATCCCGGGTTGCTGCGTGTTCATGTGCAATATCCCAGGAAATTTAGGACCGTGTAAAAGCGGTACTATCTCTTTCCTGTAGATCTAGCCACCAGATACCATTTCCATCATACAGAACTTAGCGCTGATAACGCGAGACGACGGTTGAGTCAGACAGATCTGTGCTATTTTTTGAAACAGATATGAATGGAAGGGGAACAGATCTTCTTTGAAATACAATTTAATATGATTTTGAAAAGGTCTTGAATTTTATCCTGAAGAGAACACTGAACATCTCTGGATTTGTCATCTCTTTCATCTGAAGATTTAATTACGTAGAGTAACTTTTTTTTTTCTCATCACAGATCATGTCAGATTAATATCGATGTGACCTTCTGCTTAATAAAACTAATTATGTGTTCCACATGCATATGTTGAAAATGGCATTTTAGCGTAAAAGTAAATGAAAGATTTGGTTTTAATACTCCTTAAGCATTTAAAACAGGGTTGGTTGGTTAGTTAGTGGTCCATGAAGCTAATTTTGTAGCCTATGCGGATCTGCAAAGATATTCGTAGATTTGCGCATGTATCAGACTGCAGTCTTTTAAGAGATTGCGCGCGTGCACGACACGGGCAGTGCTGCGGTGCTGAGGGGGGCAGCTGGTAATGTGCGAGGGACTTGCGGTGTAGCGAAACACTTGCGCAATAGAGAGAGGCCCACAAAATATGGCAGAGGCATTGCTGGGTTGGACCACCCAGCAATGCCTCTGCCATATTTTGTGGGCCTCTCTCTTGCGCGAGTGTTTCGCCCTGTGCTCGCAAAGCTACAACTCGATCCTCACAAAGCGAACCAAGCTGAAGCAAGCCCCATGGGACAGTTTTGTCCCTGCACTTGTTGCTGGAGAGGTTAATAACGGCTTCAAAGTAATATGCAACAAAACGCGTCAGTTTAAAGAGCTGCACAAATGGATCAGCTCTTTGCAGCATTACTGCTTGTGGCAAAATCAAAGGTGAAGAAGCACATGGGAATACTTGAAAATAGTTATCAGTGCAGGACTTCTTGGAAATTCTTGAATGGCTTCCCCGCACATAGATAAACTTTACACAAAAGTGTAAAGCAAAAAAATGGATTGGAAGGCCAACAAAGTGAATTTAAAAATGTGTTGTTTTTTTTTTTTTAGAAAACATTGGTCCCGTGCGAACGGACCAGAATAAGGAATAAACCTGCACTTTATAATTATGATTTATAAGATCAGTTCATATCCAGGGGTCAAAATCATGAAAAATGTTCTTCATTATTAAAGGATAGGCAGATAGATCGATCGATATCACACATCCCCAGGGGCGACTGTCAATCACGTTCTCGCTACTTTGGCTCTTGACATCAGGAGTAAATTTCCTGTTTCCAAAGACATATAGAAATTGTTTTAAAAAACGATGGTAGTTCTGTTAAACTGCTCGGAGCAGCAATATAAATATTATTATATAGTATTATTAAGGGGCATACACAAAGGAGCGACTTCAGCCCCCTTTCTAAGCCGTATGACAATTCGCTGCTCCGCATGGATCGCTCAGCATATACATCGCATTCGTGCAGCAATGCGTGCTGAGCGGTCTGTGCTTTAGTACATCGCTCAGCACCAGCTCTTCCGTCGCCTCCTGTGCACAGGGCTTAACTCTTGGTTCAAAACAATCCAGTGCCCAGCGCTCTTGGTCATCACACCAGGGGAGAGAACTGAAGAATTTGGAGAAGAGTTTACTGTATAGGGGACAGGCCACTGAAGCAACTATTAAAGTGGCAGAAATAATATATATATATATATATATATATATATATATATATATATATATATATATATATATATATATATATATTGTAAGAAAAGCGCATGAAGAAAGAGGGCCCTGCTCATGAGCGCTTACATTCTAAAGGGGGGGAGCAATGCCAGAATGCTAAAATCCTTCGCTAGTGCTTATTTTGGGGCCCAAATGCTCCCTCCACCGGGCCCTAATCCTTGTTTTTATCGAAGTGGTATTTCATGGGTATATTTCCAGCTTCCAGAAAACATATTGTTTAACTTCCTGTGTTCCTCCATTCAGAACAGCATCACCCCATTGCTCAGTTATCCGAGCAGAACAGCATTGTATACATAATGGTAATGCTATCAATCATTCAGGTCACTTTTTTTAGAGTGTTGGAGCGTGTGCTTAGAAATTGTTATCAAATTGACTACACTGTGTGAAACTCTTGGCAGCGCTGTATGCCTGGCTACCTGTGAACTGCAGATACAGAGGGGGATCATGGGTTATAATAAATCTTATTTCAGTGCACGAGGAGGAAACGGCATTGCCTTCGTACAGAGTCACTGGCTCTGGTGGCTGCAGTCAGTTACAGGTCTCAGAACCCGGCAGACCAATGGCTGCCAGTGGGAACCTAATTGGTATTACCATTTATAGATGGCACTACGTAGAAGCCTAAACCTAGGTTTTCCTATATAAAGTTACGTCACCACCCCCATAAACTCTGTGGGGATGGCTGTAATATATGGCAAGTGGGCAGAGGCCACTGTTAACCCTTTTTTTCTAAAAGGGGCAAAGCAGTCATTTTCTGGCGATGTTGCTGAGAATTAGTTTTACATGAATTCAGAAGTAGAGCCCTAAATGTTTCACCTTGTGTGTGTTTAGCAGGTGGATTTACTCGCCTGCCAGCTATCTACCACATGTAATGGTGAAGTGATCAATGATTTCTAGATTTGCTTCGCAAAAATGGCTGCAGTATGGTGCCTACAATAACGGCTGCTATTGGACAATAACTGCTGCTATTGGACCAGCGCTAAGAACTAGGGGCATGCGAGTGGTAACGTTACAATTTTGCTGACTAGTGTAACTTGCATGTTGCTTTCAGGGTGTTTGGAATGGATTTTTGCTGCCAGCAGCGCTACTACATGGTCGCCTGGAGTGTCCAATGGGCCCCCAGGCAGAAACCTTGGAGCTCCCTGTGGAGCTGTCTAATTACCTGAGTCAGGCCCCCTAAGTGTGACATCATAACATCACAGTTCAGTGGGCGTGGGCCCAAATTAAATCATTTAATTACTTATCAATAATTAAGTACATCCTTATTAAATATCAGTGTTAGCAAGGAGATACACACAGATGTCCGGTGGTCAGAATACTGATGCCAGCATCCCAGAGGAGGTAAACCCAACATATAGTATGCTTGACCTCTCCCTCCGTTGCAGTAACCTAAAGTAAACACCTAAACCCCCATGCAGCCTTTCTCTAACCCCTCCTCTAAGTGCCTAATCCTTCCTTGCCATAAACTATTCCTTATCCTCCATTCCCTGCAGTCTAAGCCTAAGTACTCCCCACCTGGTGCCTAAACCTACCCCCTTCCATGGCCTGATGCTAGCACACCCAACATACTTGCTGTATGGCAGGGGTGGCCAACCGGTCAGAGGTAAAGAGCCGAAAAATATCGGTAGTAAAGCTAAAGAGCCGACATCATGCCCAAAAAAGGGGCGTAGTCTATTTTGACCCCTTGGGTGGGTGTGATACAAATATGCCTCCAATAGTGGAGTGCCATATATACATATGCTCCCAACGGTGCCAGGTATGCACCACACGGTGCCGGGTATGCCCCTACGGTGCCAGAAAGCTGCTGTGCCCCCACAGTGCCACAAATTGCTATGCCCCCACAGTGCCACAAACTGCTATGCCCCCACAGTGCCACAAACTGCTATGCCCCCACAGTGCTACAAACTGCTATGCCCCCACAGTGCCACAAACTGCTATGCCCCCACAGTGCCACAAACTGCTATGCCCCCACAGTGCCACAAACTGCTATGCCCCCACAGTGCCACAAACTGCTATGCCCCCACAGTGCAAATTTCCCAGCAGCAGCACTCACCGTTGTTGCTGCTGCTGCTGGGCGGGGAGAGGACAGACTGGTGTCCCCCCTGTAGTCCTCCTGTCATGTCACTGATGGGAGGAGAGCACAGCACGCCGCGCGTCTCCTTCCCCCTCACTTCCCTGTGACTGGGCCGTCCACCAATCGAAGCTCGCTGGCCGGCTCCTGATTGGCTGCTGGCCCACGAGCTCTGATTAGAGGACGGCCCAGTCACAAGGATGCACAGTAAGGGGTAGGAGAGATGCGCGATGCGCGCTTTCCTCCCCTCAGAAGGAGAAGGTATTCAGGGAACTGGCAGCAGGGGGGACTGGGACGGATGGTGGGCGGCTGGCAGCAGTGGGAGCAGGAGCCGCACTTTACAAGGGGGAGAGCCGCATGAGGCTCAAGAGCCACGGGTTGGCCACCACTGCTGTATGGCATCCCATCACAGTCATGATTCCTGTGCCGGCATACTAATTAATGTTGGGATTCTCCCTGCCGCCGACAACACTCCCTCCCTATTAGGCGGAGCCCAAACGAGTTCTAGGGTTTTTGGCACCCCCTGCAAACTATAACTTTGTGCCCTACATCATATATTTTAGAAAAGGACATTGGTCTCTACATGCTTTACACTTCATATTACACAACATAATTGTGCCTCTTATTCACATTACATCACACAATAGTGTCCCTTATTCATGCTACGCTACACAGTAGTACTCCTTATACATGGGTACTATACAGTAGTGTTGCTTATACACAATGCCCACAGTAGTAGTGCCCCTTACATATAATGCCCACAATAAATGCCCTTAAAACCAAATGTCCACAGTAAGTTCCTCTTACACATAATGCCCTGAGTATTGCCCCTTATACACAATGCCCACAGTAGTGCCCTTAAACACATTTCTATTGTTTCCCTGCAGCAGCTCACCACCCATGTCCCTCCAGCAGCTCCATGCCCCAGGTACCTCCAGCAGGCTCCCCTCCTCTCTGTGCCAAATTTCACCTTGTCTTCAGTAAGCACAGAGTCTGCTCCTCTTAGTGACTCTTTTTCACTTCAGGGGCGGAGAAAACATGGCATTACATACGCCATGCCGGAAAAGAAAGCTACTTGGACAGACACCATTACAGGTGGTGGAATAGATTCCCCCTCACTTTAACCCCTGCAGATGTCTTAAATACACATCAAAGTTGTTCACAAGGAAAATGATACCTTCCAACATAAAAAGGTCTTGTAACGAAGACACAAAATACATCTGGTCAGTGAGTGGTTAACAAATATATACATATATATTAAACTTTTGTTCCCTCTATCTGCATTTCGCTTGTTCAGCCTGCATATCTGACCTTGGTACATTTTGTGAATGTATTTGTTTTGATTGGCTAGAAATGTCTTTCATGTATTTTAGATGTCAATGCCCTTTGATTATATGCACATCTGAAACATTCAGCTAAATAACTCCCCTACCTTTCATATCCAATATTCGGTAGCTGGGCGTATTTGATGTCATTGGCGTATTCTGGCAAGTGGAGCTGACTTTCTCAATTTGTCGCTACACGTGTTTTATTGGCCTTTTAAAATGTATTTATTTCATACACAAAAAGAAAGGCCGTCTAGAGTTGTCATCTACGGGAACTGACTCCTGCAATCTGTGGCTCTCTAACATAATTGGCTAATTGAACATGTTGTGTTTTTCATTGAGCAGTAGATTCAGCAAGGAGTTACTCTACCCTTCTATTCTTATTTACCATCACCGACCGTCAGTGTCTGAGACTGGGTAAGCATAGCGGGTTGTTCCAGCTGGTTTAGCCATATTCATTCATGCATTTATTTACATGTTGCCAAGTGCTCTCGAATTCGCTAATCCGCCCGATTGTTGGGGTTTGCGCATGCGCAAATAGGCACAGTTGCAATCCCCCAAAATATGAATTTTTCCAAACACCCCCCCCCCCCCCCCCATAGTGACAGTTACAAGGTCATTGGTTGCTTGGTTGGTTGCTATAAGCAACGTCTCCACTTTAGCAATCTCAAATACTTGATACATCTCTTTAATAATAAGAAAATAAATATACACAATCATTTTTGTAACCTATACTGTAGGGGAAATGCATATGTAAGTGCACTGATAGCCAGCAGATGGCGCCTGACAGAGCCATCTAGTGGCTATCGGCACACCAAACGTTTGAATTCCCTCTATACAGGTGAGGAGCAGCTTTAGCCTTTTTTTATTACGTATATAGGATAACCTTTTCTTATCTGTGACCCAGTATGGATGGTGTAATGGTTACTGCCTCACAGCACTGTGCAGAGTTTGTATGTTCTCCCCGTACTTGCTTGGGTTTCCTCCGGGTACTCCATTTCCTCCCACACTCCAAAAATATACTGGTTGGTTAATTTGCTTTCAACAAAATTAACCCTAGAATGTCTGTGTGTGTGTGTGTGTACATGTGGTAGGGAATATAGATTGTAAGCTCCATTGGGGCAGGGACTGATGTGAGTGTTCATATATTCTCTGAAAAGCGCTGCGGAATATGTGTGTGCTAAATAAGAAACTGGTAATTACAAATATAATATTAATATTTAGTCAATCATTTAGTGAAGAGTATCAGTTTTGCTGCCTTTGTTGCTTTTTAATGGTCTTTTGTATCATTTTCAATATATAATTTTTTTTTTTAAGTATTTTATATAAAAGTTTGTCAAATATTAGAAAAAACCCTATTCGCATTAAAAGGTCCTTTATCATCAGACAGAAACCTCATCATCCCGGATGGAGGAGGCAGCGCTGTAAGCTCCAAGCGCCGCCACTCCGCCCCGTCCCTCGACGGCACGCCGCCACTCCGCCCCGTCCCAGCATTAAGCCAGATCACACGGGGAGCTTGCAGACAGCAAATGCCTGGGTCGCTCCTGGAATGGACCCGTGTCCTAATCCCGGGGGTGAACCCAGCATTTGCAGTATGAATGGAGTATTAGAGACCTGTAAGGAACTCCGGAGGATTCGAGCAGAAATCCGCATGGATTTATTCCTTAGGGTATTCATTTTTACATCATCATAATGCAAAAACAAAACAATAAAAACCTTTAGATATTAAATTCTCCTAAAAATAATTATTGCATGCATCTTAAATTAGTGGTTATTAAATTTTTCTCAAATGGACAAAACCAGGCTGCACTGCAGGTGGGGCATTTATAACATGTGCAGAGAGCGTTAGATTTCGGTGGGTTATTTTGTTTCTGTGCAGGGTAAATACTGGCTGCTTTATTTTTACACAGTAATTTCGATTTCAGTTTGAACACACCCCACCCAGATCTAACTCTCTCTACACTTTACAAACAGACGTCGCACTCAGCAGTATGTTATGAGAAGCCTGCACAGATCAGTGTGGTCTGCGCAGTGCTTCTCTGTGTAAAAGTATAGAAATGGTTAAAAAAAGAAAACTGAAAAAAAGCACCTTCCCCCTTGCTCTAAATTCTAGAGAAAAACTTTAACCTAACACTGTTCTGAAAACTCCAGATTGTCAAATCATATCACCCTCTGAGCAGCAATTTAAATGTTCTCATGGATTTCAAAATTTGTTTAAGGTTGTTAAACTTTCCCACCACTCCCTAAAAGCACCTTAACCCATGCCTCCCCCTACCCCCCGCCTAGCCCTGTTAGTGCTTAACTCTAAACCTAACCTTCCCACCCTGTAGCCTAACCCTCATGCCCTGTATCCTTACAATCAGGTTGATAAATGTGACGGTTTTCTGCCTGCGAGTCAGGATGATGGCGTCGGTAAACCGATTCCCCCTAGGCAACACCATGATTTACTTGAGCTACCTGCCCAATCAATCCCCATGCTAACACCAATAAATCAGGAAGCCATTCCTTTTGTATGCTGCCCATTTGAACCCCTTAAATCCAAACAAACTGATCATACAAACTGCCCTCAGTCCCAGTTAGTTTGTACCAATCTGTGGTACCCTGTTTGTTCGTTATTCCAGGTCTCGGTGTATAAGATGCTTTCACATAGGCAGGCTGAAAAGAGACTGATGTAAATGTTCAACATTGCTCAATTTCGGGGGTTTAAATAAATGAAGAATTATGTATTTCCTGTCCAAACATATTTTTAAGCATGAAAATAAAATTAATTTGAGTTTGCCAGGGGAAATCTTTCCCCTAATTCATTTTCTCTAATAGATAAGTCATTTGTCTGTGGAATACAATTACCAAAAGTGTTCCTCAGGAGCCTGAGATTTTATTTTCCTTCTAATATGTTCTTCAGCAAGTATAGAAAACATGAAATGTTCAGTTCTGCGGAACACAATTTTAGTAATTGAGTCTGAGTATTTTGCAGGAAACCTGGAGAAAAATGATTCTCCTTTCCACAAAAGTCCAAGCAGCGGGTAGAGCAGTCGGAGAATAGATACAGAACAATAAAAAAGATTTTCAGAATGCGCACACATTGTATATCTTTGAGTGTTTGTATTAAGTATCTTTTCTATAGCCGGAGAGTTCTATAGATTGCAGTCTGGATCCTCTTTACTTATGTGTTTGTCCAATCTTGTATTAACCCCAATTGTACACAGAGTGGTATCCTAACAGGTACAGGTACGCCACAGATATTCTGGTTACAATACTGTGCCGGATTATCCGTTTTACCGGATTATCGGTAGAATTTTTGGCAGCCCCTCTATCTATAGCGAAACCCCACCACAGCCCAGCTACTCCCCCTGGGCACCACGACTTCCCTGGCTTCTTGTGTACCCCTGCTGTTCCCCCCTTCTGCAGTGGGACTTCACCGCCATACAACTCCCCCCAAAAAGGGGTATATAAGATTAAATGCATTTTGTGTTTATTCTAAGGTCCCATCCCCAAGATTTCTAATTATAATATGTAAATATTCCAATGAACAGAAAGACATTTCACATATGGAAGACTCTACCTGTAAGATTATACGTCATTAGGTCAAAAGTGTCTAAGTCAACAGTCAAAAGGTCAACCACTGTTGGTTAAGGTCAAAAGGACGATACCATGAAAAAGGTTAACGTAGTTAAAAAGGTTGACACAAGCAAAATGTTGACATGAGAAGGTTGACCTGGAAAAAAGTGTACATGCGTTTTGAACATTTCTGGTATCTATGTCAATATAGGTTGACCGACACCATGCTTTGGGTACCGTGCCTCGATGTGCTCGGCACAATATTATATTCTCCCAATATGCCCACTGGGATGGTAAAGCATAAGCAAGTTGTTGTTTTTTTTTGTCCATGTCGGCCTAATGAGTGTTGACCCTTGTCATGTGTTGACCTTTTGACTGTCGAGCAGTAGTGGTCTACCTTTTGAAAACATAACAAAAATGAATGTCCTTCCACGCCTATTATTCCTCATTCAAACCTTTCCCATCATAGTCCCTGCTAGTGCCTTTAAAATATTGTCCCTGTGGTCACAAAATATATTTGGTGATATAGAGAGCCAAGAGTAAGCATTGGGACCCTTTATAAACCTACTGAAGATGATGGTCTGGGGGCATTAAACTTCATATACTGCAGGACCTTTCATTTAGCTCCATGTGTGCTTCTTCACAGCCCATCTGAGATGAGGTTGTGGGTACAGATAGAAGCCCATCCACGCCAACCTCTTTTTCTATTATCTTTGGTAAACATACTGTAGATCTGCCCAGTCTAGTCTTCCTCACACCCCAACCTTTTTCTTAAATTTCTGTACCATTACGTATGACTATTACCTATATGGAATAATCCTTCATTCCCACAAGATGTGAACATGACCGCCTTTTCTCAATGGATCTGTCATGATATTCTATTTTCTCTGACCTTGCCCTCTGCACTATTTTCCGTCTTTGCGGTCATGTTTCTGTCAATAAGAAAAAATCAGAGTCTTGAGAGCTAAGTGCAGTGGAGCAATAGGTAAGATTAAACTTACACTAATAAAAGACAAAGTCCCAGATGGTTCCTTTCTTATTTACAGCGATGTTCTAGGAAATCACCAATAATAGGACTTAGTCCAAGCAATCCCCCTTTTTCCTTTTTCAGTAGATCTGATGGAGAAAGGAATATAGTGCAGACACCTCTTTGTACAGGGGGGAACAGTTTTATTCACTCATCACACTCACAATGGTACAAGGGTAAAAGGCATGTAAAAATCACCAGCCCGTGATAAACAAATAGGATGGGTCTCACCAACCACTCCATGCTCCTGAGGAAGGACGAAAGGTCCGAAATGCATTGAGCAGCTGTACCCGTGGCTGGAGAACTACAGCATCTTGTATCCATTGGATCCACTTTCCACCCTGTTGGCGATCGGCTTTAAGAACCGGCATCTTTCAGCAGCACTACCACAGGAGTGGTTGGTGAGACCCATCCTATTTGTTTATCACCGGCTGGTGATTTTTACATGCCTTTTACCCTTGTACCATTGTGAGTGTGATGAGTGAATAAAACTGTTCCCCCCTGTACAAAGAGGTGTCTGCACTATATTCCTTTCTCCATCAGATCTACTGAAAAAGGAAAAAGGGGGATTGCTTGGACTAAGTCCTATTATTGGTGATTTCCTAGAACATCGCTGTAAATAAGAAAGGAACCATCTGGGACTTTTGTCTTTTATTAGTGTAAGTTTAATCTTACCTATTGCTCCACTGCACTTAGCGCTCAAGACTCTGATTTTTTCTTGTTGTCTATATTTGTTTGAAGTCTGGTGTCACTTCATTATCATTGTCTAAGCTGCTATATTTTGCGCAATTGTACAGAATATCTTTCTATTGAATGTTTCTGTCAATAACAGCAGCAGGCAGGAAGTACTGGTAAATATTAGTGGGTCTTTAGGAGATAGTGATAAATAGAAGTGAGTCTTCAGGAGGTACTATAGTAGTGGGTCTTCAGGAGGTAGTGGTAAATAGTAGTGAGTCTTCAGGAGGTAGCTGTAAATAGTAGTGGGTCTTCAGGAGGTAGCGGTAAATAGTAGTGGGTCTTCATATGTTAATGATAAATAGTAATGGGTTCTTCAAGAGGTACAGGAGCGGTAAATAGTAGTGGGTCTTCAAGAGTTAGCTCTAAATAGTGGGTCTACAGGAGGTAACGGTAAATAGTAGTAGGTCTTCAGGAGATAGCAGTAAATAGTAGTGGATCTTCAGGAGGTAGCGGTAAATAGTAGTAGGTTTTCAGGAGGTAGTAGTAAATAGTAGTGGGTCTTCAGGAGGAAGCGGTAAATAGAAGTGGGTCTTCAAGAGGTACAGTAGTGGTAAATAGTAGTGGATCTTCATGAGTTAGCTGTAAATAGTGGATCCTCAGGAGGTAGTGGCAAATAGTAGTGGGTCTTCGTGAGGTAGCGGTATATAGAAGTGGGTCTTCAGGAGGTAGCGGCAAATAGTTGTGGGTCTTCGGGAGGTAGCGGAAAATAGTAATTGGTCTTCGGGAGGTAGCTGTAAATAGTAGTGGGTCTTCGGGAGGTAGCAGCAAATAGTAGTGGGTCTTTAGGAGGTAGCTGTAAATAGTAGTGGGTCTTCAGGTGGTAGCTGTAAATTTTAGTGGGTCTTCAGGAGTTAGTGGTAAATAGTACTAGGTCTTTGGGCGACAGTGGTAAATAGAAGTGGGTCTTCGGGAGGTAGCGGATAATAGAAGTGGGTCTTCGAAAGGTAGCGGTAAATAGAAGTGGGTCTTTGGGAGGTTGCGGTAAATAGTAGTGGGTTATTTGAGGTCCTGATCAGCTGCCATAAGAGGAATCTTGAAATTCAAACAATATTTTCATTATCTAGGATAAAGGCTGTATAGACAATCCCTACTCCCCTGTATGCCCGATATTGATGTTCTGCAAATCATTATTACCTTTTTAAAGCTGGTTGACTCTCCTCTCTGTGTGCTTAATAGCGGACAGTGCATTGATGTTTTCTTGTTAAATAAATTATTCTTGAAACCACCATTCTGCTGGAAGTTTTGCCCTACAGATGTAATATCTGTTACAATCATTACCATTGACAAAAGCAGCAGTAGGAAGATCAATAGCAATTTGCTGCCCATTTCAGAAAGGTCAGTAACATAATGTGTATTTTTCAAAGCAAAGAATCTATGTCTGTCTGTCTGTCTGTGTCTGTCTGTCTGTCTGTCGATCTATCTATCTGTCTATCTGTCGATACAGAGAAAGCTGTAATTATTGTATGGATCACCTAATAGTGTTCTAGATGTGATGCCCATGTGTAATAAATAAATATTGACTACCGTATTTCATTTTATACAGGGTTTTCTTTTTGTGAATGTATTTTAGGTAATTACATTGATCTGTACATAGGTAATAGAATGGCATTTAGAAGAGCACATCCATTGTCCTTTTTCTGTGAAAAAAAGAATAATATTTTTTGTTGTATAAAGTATGACACATAGGGCCTGATTCAGAACAGATCGATAATCAGCAGAAAAAAAGTTGTGCAAATTTGCAAATGTACAGTATCGCAGATTGCTATGCATAGGCAAGTCCCAGAATATCAAAAAGTACTGTACATCTGCGCAAGCGAGTAGGTTTGAGGCTTTCACTTATCTGCTACTGAGATAGGTTAGAAGGGAACCGGGACAAGGGATCTACAGCAAAAAGATAGACAACCATTAGGTCCACACCATTAGTTCGACAAGCAAAAAGGTCGACATGAAAAAAGGTCAACACAAGCATTAGGTCGACAGTGTCTAGGTGGACAGTCAAAAGGTCAACATGAGGTTTTTCACTGTTTTTTTTACCCGATTGTCGACATGGACACAGTTTCAAGTGCACCGCATCGCTAGCTACGCTATTTTATTCTCCCTCCATGCCCTAGTGGATGGTAGGGCATGAAATACCGTCTGTCGGCACATGTCGGCTCAAAAAAACAGTGAAAAACCCCATGCCGACCTTTTAACTGTCGACCTAACGCTTGTGTCAACCGTTTCCATGTCGACATTTTTTCATGTCGACATTTTTTCATGTCAACCTTTTTGCATGTCGCCCTTTTTGCTTTTCAAACTAATGGTGTCGACCTAATGGTTGTCTTTTTGCTGTAGATCCCTTCTCCAGATACCGTTGGAAGTGGTCATTGATGATGTCAGAGACCCTCCCCAAACATGCCTGGGAAGGCCTTTTTTCTTTTTTTTTTTTCAAACGCACCCAAAAACCGGAAGGTTTCCGCCCCTAACACCAGCTTGCTGTCATTAAACCAGCAACTACTATGCCATTGCTAAGTATCTGCATATTCGGTCGCTAATTTCGTCAGGCGATAATCGCTAATCGCTCGATTTGCAAATTCTCTTAATTATCGATCCATGCTGAATTAGGCCTATATTACCCATATTTGTCTGCAAATGTAAGAAATGCACTGTAATGTGCGTAAACCATGCTGGTTTTATACCTGTTCATTTATTTTCACCCAAACCTTACGCTGGACCAGCTCCCATCTTATTAGCTGCTTCTAGTGCAGTGAATTCATATCCAATACACCGTCCATACAGCCAGAAGAATGACCAGGACATGTTATCCATAGTTGTTTTATCTGTTCATCAAACTTGTTTTCTGATTGGCTCACGACAAATCATCTATTACATTAAAACCGAATTGACATAAAAGTTTTTTGTAAGATGAATTAACCCTTTGAGTGCCAAGGGGATTTTTCAAAATAGGGGCCAGATGCACTAAGCTTCAAAAGTGTTAAAATGGAGAGTGATAAACAGCCAGCCAATCAGCTCCTACCTGCCATGTCACAGACTGTGTTTGAAAAATGTCAGACAGGAGCTGATTGGCTGGCTGTTTATCACTCCATTTTATCACTTTTGAAGCTTAGAGAATCTGGCCCAAAGTGTGAAAATTACCCTTTTAGCATGAAAGTTGCTGTGAGAGATCCTGGAAATATTGATTAAAAATGCCAGCGCCGCTAACAACAATTGTTCTTTTTTTGGGTAATGTCAGACCCCTTTATAAATTTAGGTACTTGTGTATTATCACGGCGCCCACGATATTAAGTCATACGATATATAATCGCATGCCATACACTCGATGCACAGCGATAAGATTTTAAATTGTATAAGCCCCCTATACGATGTTTAATTGTATAAGCACTCTAATGGGGGCTTATAATGTTAATTGGGTACTCTTTACCTAGAAGGGCGCCCGTCGTGGTGATCGCGGGTACATTTATGTCTGGCCGCGACGCGACCGACGCGATGCCCGCGATTTCCCATTGAAACCCATGTTAAACATGGAAATCCCGTCGGTCGCGTCGCGGCCGGCCATAAATGTACCCGCGATGCCCGCGACGCGATGCACCCGATTTCCCATAGGAATCAATGTTAAATGGCCCGACCGACGCGATTTTACTGTTAAATGCCTCAATGGACCCGATGTGGGCATAGGAAACAATGTTAAATGGGCCACAGAGGCCAAATAGGCAACCTTGACTGGGAAATGGCCCCCCCAATTGTTACCGCCACCCCACGATCAACGTCAACCCGAAGCGTGGCGAGCGGCGGCGGTACGCGTCCTCCGACCTTTTCATGCCCTACTATCCACGTCGGCGTGGAGTTGAGAATAGAATAGTGTGGCGAGCGCAGCGAGCCACCGAGCCCGAAGCGTGGCGAGCGCAGCGGATACCTTCACAGGTAAACGCGTCCCCTCGCGGGCTTCACAGGTGTCCGTGGCCACGCGGACACCTGTGAAGTCCGCGAAGGGACGCGTTTACCTGTGAAGGTATCCGCGTCCCCTCGCGGGGCTCGCTGCGCTCGCCACGCTTCGGGCTTGGTGGCTCGCTGCGCTCGCCACACTATTCTATTCTCAACTCCACGCCGACGTGGATAGTAGGGCATGAAAAGGTCGGAGGACGCGTACCGCTGCGCTCGCCACGCTTCGGGTTGGCGTGGATCGTGGGGTGGCGTTAAAAATTTGGGGGGACATTTAAGGGTTAATTGTGCCTATTTGGGCTCTGTAGCCCATTTAACATTGATTCCTATGGCCAAATCGCGGGCATTGAGGCATTTTACATGAAAATCGCGGTCAATCAGCCTTTTTAACATTGTTCCCTATGGGAAAATCGCGGTCATCGCGGGCAGCAGATTTTTATGTACCCGCGATGACCGCGATTTTTTACCCCCGACGCCCGCGATTCCAATCGCTGGCGCCCTTCTAGGTAAAGAGTACCGTAAATTGCACCCCCACGCCACCCCCCCAGTGTGAACGTGAACCCGTAGCGTGGCGAGCGGCGGCGGTACGCGTCCTCCGACCTTTTCATACCCCCACTATCCACGTTGGAGTGGAGTTGATTTTATATAGTGTGGCGAGCGCAGCGAGCCACCGAGCCCGAAGCGTTGCGAGGGCACGCGTATTACTTTACATGTATACCGCGTCCCCTCGCGGGCTCGCTGATCTTGCCACGCTTCGGATTGGCGTTGATAGTTGGGGTGGCGTGGGGGTGCTTTTAACATAATAAGCACCCATCACGTTTAATTATGTTATAGGGGGCACTTTTAACATTGAAAAACCCATTAGGGTGCTTATACAATTTTAAATCGCATACCATTGTATATGCGATACAATGGCATACAATGCGATTGTATACAATTTAAAATTGTATAACATTGCATGCCATCGTGTAACATCGCATCGCATACCATCGCATGCCTTATGGTCTGCGATGCGATGGGCGCCGTGCTAGTACACAAGTACCTACATTTATATTTTGCATGTGTTCTTTTTAGAGTAGTAGTAGTAGTAGTAGTAGTAGTAGTAGTAGTAGTAGTACGTTTATTTATAAGGTGCCACAAAGTGTCCGCAAGGTAACGTACAGGGTGTGTTGATAAAATACAGTATAAATAGGGGTATAGCTGGTAGAACTAAAATCAGCATCAGTTCAGAAGTAGGTGTCGAAATTGTCGAGGAGACTGAAGATGAAGTAGAGGAAGGGAAGAACAGGACAGGAGCACAGGGGAGGTAAAGAGGTAGGGTGAGTACGTGAGGCAGGAGGACCCTACTCATAAGAGTTAACATACTAAAAGAAGGTGGGTGGACGAACGAACGAAAAACAATAGGATAAGTAGGAACGGAGGCAGGATAGGAGGATCAAAAGAGGTTAGGAGGAGGGATAGGCTAGTCGAAAAAAGTGGGTTTTGAGGGAGCGCTTGAAGGAGGTAAGGGAATCAGAAAGCCTGATGTGTGGCGGGAGGTTGTTCCAGTGCAGGGGGAAAGCGCGAGAGAATTCTTGGACACGGGAGTGGGAGGAGGTGATAAGGTGAGAGGTCAGTCGGCGGTCAGCGATGGAGCTAAGAGGACGGGAGGGAGTGTGGATAGAGATCAGTGAAGAGAGGTAAGGAGCGGTGGAGAAGGAGAGAGCCTTGTAGGTGGTGGTGAGGAGTTTAAAGAGAACTCAGAAAGGAATGGGGAGCCAGTGAAGAGATAGACAGAGGGGGGAGGCGGAGGTAGAGCGGCGGGAGAGGAAGATGAGCCTACGATTTGAACCTTATGGTAAAGACATTTGTGTAATCCATGATTTCAGTCAGGGTGGCCGTCAGAAATTGTGGGGCCCAGGACTTTAGATTAGTCTCGCTAGTGATATTCTCCATCATCCTGCAAGTACAGACAACAGAGACGCTATTGAACCACTGGAGTGCGCATCACTTAAGACATAGTGTGTATACATTAAACGATATGCACGGACATTTTGTTAATGTTTCGTCCAATGTTTCCACACCTTAAGAGGAATAATTTAATTCCTCAAATAAAATATAAAAAATGGAGAGTAACTACTGCCAACAAGTAATTGATTACTTAACTGTTACTGTACAACATATTGAGGTGCAATTAAATAAATAAATACAGTATAGGTGGAGGCTCATAAATACAGAATATTCCGAAATATAGAATGTTTTTGAGCAAAACTGAGATAGTGGCATATTTGCCTTTTGATGGCTCTGTGTACACAATATAAAAAAAAAACCCTTTGGAGTATTTTCAATGGCTTTGGTGAGCAGTGCCAATTGCTCGCCGTCACAGCTCACGGGTCAGTATTCAACTGAACCCCCTGCACTCGCCGTTTCCACCTTGCTGGGAAAACCCTAGGTGGAAACAACGAGTACGCTCATTAAAACGGCGTGGGAACATAAAATAGGGTGATAGGGTTAGACGGTGAGGATGGCTTGTTTTTGGCGATCCTCGCTGAAATCAAGCCACCCTCACCACAGAAACTCCCTCGCCGTCCGCATTGAATACCGCCCTTTGAGTGAATTTGTCAAAATAGTCATGAAAATTGGCAAGCAAAATATTTTATCCATCATAATGACCTGTAATGTTTAACTTTTTTTTTTTTTTTTTTTTTTTAAATAAATTTTATTAATGAGATGCCATGGATACATAAAGAAATAGTTAGACAAATAGATATGATAAAGAATATGGTCCAAATATGTACAAATTAATGCAAAAAATTAGGAACGTGCGCAGAGGTTCCCTGGACCAAATACAATACAATCAAGAAAATATAGAGGCATCTCTTTTGTTTTTAAAGGTGATAATATACTTAAAGGCAATATAGATATAATGCATATAAACAAGGATAAATAATAATATATGTACATATATATACTCACACACACACATACATGCATACATACATATAGCCTACACATATATACATATATTAACATTTTTATTAGTCACAGAAGCCTTAAAGATAAAGTTTTTAAGAGAACTAATAGAGAAGAGAAAAAGAAAAAAGGAAAGAAGAGAAAAAAAAAAAAAAAAAAAGGGAAGGAGGAGGTTAAAAAAAGAAAGGAGGTCAAGGAAGGGGAAGGTGAAGAAAAAAGGAGGGGAAGGAGGGACCTGGAAAGGAGGGGGGGTCCTACCCGACTGGTCAAGTTCAAACTTTTAGGAGATAAGTTACTATGTTTTTAGTGGAAGGCTGGTGGTACATTGAAATACGTGGTCCAGGGTTCCCAGACCCTAATAAATTTAGCGGAAGAGCAATTTAAGATACTAGTGATGTACTCCATTGAATGAATATGCCAGATCTTGGCAGTCACCTCGGCTAAAGACGGAACAGTTTGAGATCTCCATAGACTCGCTATACAGGTTCTAGCCGCCAGAACCATATGAGTGAACAATTTATTCTTCGAGCGAGTTGTGTCTGGGATATTCATTGAAAGGAGAAAATAGCCAGCTTCAAATGGAATTTGCAAAGATAGAATCGAATTAGCTAAGGCAGTCAGCTTCTGCCAAAAAGGGATTAAAACTGGGCATTCCCACCAGATATGCAGAAAATTTCCATCCGCCTTTTTACATCTCCAGCATAGGGGGGATATAACTGCGTTCATTTTATTAAGCCTTACTGGAACATAATACCATCTATAAAGAAGTTTATATGCGTTTTCTTTCAGTTTAACACATATCGAGCTAGAGGCAACATTAGAGTAAATTTCAGACCAATCGTCATCATGCAGCATTTTTCCTAGGTCAGATTCCCATGCATTCATATATGAATCTCTAGTATCAGAAGTCTCAGGTAATAAAGAAGGATATAAATTTGAAATTAGGCCTTTTGTCGGTGTCTTGCGAAAAACTAAGTTTTCTATAGAGGTGAGTGGTCTAGCAGTCACTTGTGCAATTACTGAGGAATGAAAATGCCTGATTTGGAGATATTGAAAGAAGTATTTATGCGGAATAGGGTATGTAGATTGGATGTCTGCAAATGTGGGGAAGGATGAAGTTTGAGAGATGTCATTAATAAACCTTATCCCATTTTTCCACCAGCTTCTAAATGCCTTAGGGGAGCAACCTTGTCGAAAGTAAGGATTATCAAATAGAGGGATCAGTGGACTAGGATAGGGTGCTACTTTGAATCGCTTATTGGCAGTGTCCCAGATATCTAGAGAATGTGATATTACCGGATGGGTCTTTGTAATTTTTGGACGGGCCGATCTGGGTAACCATAAAAGAGAATATATCGAATGGAGTTTGAGACTTTGAGATTCAATATCTACCCAAACCCTCTCAGAATTAGGTCTATTCCAAAGGACACATTGGGCCAATCCAGCTGCTAAGTAATACGAATTTAAATTTGGGACCCCGAGACCACCATCGGAAGAACGTCTCTGTATAATCAAACGACTCACTCTTGGCTTTAATTCCGTGATAGACCCTTGTTTAGATAAAAAAGCCGCACGCCCACTCAAACACTCCCTGGAAGTACTGCGTACATCACGTAATCTTAGCGCAGGTTTGGCCAAACTATCGGTCCTAGACTCTTGGCGTCTCAAAAATTCCACGGCCAATGATTATACTCATTTTTCCGGACCACATCAATCGTACTCAAGAATAGACATGATATTTGTTTCTCGTTCAATTGCCTCTTCGGTTTCGGCGGCTGGTATTACTCCATTCTCATGGACGGACCACGCAGGCCCCTATATTCTGTTAGACTCTCTCTCATTCCAACATAAATCTCGTTCCTGGCGACTAGATGACAACTTATTACTAGACCCCTCTATTTTGGAGGATATCAAATCTGCGATTTCTGAATATTTTAATCTTAACCTTACTGACGAAATTACTAAAGGGGTAATCTGGGAAGCTCATAAAGCTACAATTAGAGGTAATCTGATTAGTAAAGCATCTTTCCGGAGAAAACAGGCTCAGAGAGAAATCTTACAGTTAGAACATGACATCTCTTTGCTTCTTGACCAACATAAGCGGAATCCTACGACAGAGTTACTTACTCAGATTAACTCCCTTAAAGGGAGACTAAATACAATTTTATCCCGTAGATCAACCAATCTTCTGAAAAAATTACAACAAAAATACTATTATAAGGCAGATAAAGCGGACTCAGTTTTGGCAAGTAAACTTAGACATAAGAAAATGTCCAGCTTGATATCGAGGGTTAAGAGCCATAGTTCGGGAATAATCACCTATGACCCAAAACAAATAGTAGCAGAATTCCATGATTTCTATAAGAATTTATATAATTTGAATAATTCCAGTACTCAAAACAATTCTATTGATCCCCTGTCCCTATCTGCCTTCCACTCTAGTGGCCTTTTTCCAATCCTTGACGACCGGAGATTGGCAGAACTGAATGCAGAAATATCAGAGGAGGAAATTCACTCAGTAATTGGAGGTCTAAAAACTTCCTCTACCCCAGGCCCGGATGGATTTACCCCTCTATATTATAAAAAATTTGCCTCAGTTCTGACTCCCTTTTTAAAAAGTTTTTTTAATGGTCTCCTTGATGGTGATTCTTTTGACTCATTAACCTCTTTGGCCAACATAGTGGTGATCGCCAAACTAGACAAGGATCCCCTCCTGGTCTCAAGCTATAGGCCCATTTCTTTGCTCAATGTTGACATCAAGATATTTGCAAAGGTGTTAGCCAACAGGCTGGGCCCACTGCTCCCGGACCTGGTACACCCCGACCAGGTGGGCTTTATATCTGGCCGACAAGCATTTGATAACACGCGCCGTACAATTGACTTGATTCATAGTATTCATGAACAAAAGATTCCAGCTCTGGTGTTAAGCTTAGACGCTGAGAAGGCCTTTGACCGGATTCATTGGCCCTTCATGTTTCACATACTACAAAAGATAGGCATCTCTGGTAGATTTTTTCAAGGAATATCATCCCTTTATGACAAACCACGTGCATCAGTGTTGGCTAATAGAATGGCCTCTTCCCCGTTTTTAATTACTAATGGGACGCGACAGGGATGCCCACTGTCCCCTCTCATTTTCGCACTAACTATTGAGCCTCTTGCAGCACGCATTAGAACCAATCCAAATATAAAAGGAATTAAAATAGGTGACGCAGAGCATAAAATAGCCCTTTATGCTGATGACGTACTGCTCACAATTACTGACCCAGCTAATTCCCTCCCTCACCTTTTCCGTGAGATATCAGAATTCGGAACGTTATCAGGTTATAAAATTAACTCATTAAAAACTGAGGCCCTAGATCTCTATGTTCCGCAGCACATTAAAGATACATTGGCGTCGGCCTACGACTTCCGCTGGAATAGAACCCAACTCACCTATTTGGGTGTCGCCATTACTAAAAATTACAGACATCTTTATCAAGCTAATTACCCAAGATTAATTGCACGTTTGCAAAAAGACCTTGCTGACTGGGGAGGATATCATATATCCTGGATTGGTAGAATTAATGCTATCAAAATGAATATATTACCACGTCTACTTTATTATTTTCAAACCCTGCCGATACGTATTCCCCCTTGTATTTTTAAATTCCTTCAAAAAAAATTATGGACTTTATTTGGTCAATGTTTAACTTTTTTAACCTTTTTTTTTTACCCTTTAACAATATGAGCGATGCTACAATTTCTCTCACAGAGATGTTGGCACTCAAAGGGTAAAATGCACAAAACTATTAAAAAATATAACTTGTATATGAAACAAATGCTTTCTTTGGTTAGACTTGGGTCCCCATGATCTATCGTTTGGAATGCAAATATTCCGATATACAGAAAAATCCAAAATACTTCTAGTCTATTTTTGCATATGGGAGACTCTGGTGTGGTTCAATAGATCTACAGAAAAGAGATAATACCTTCAATAAATTTACCCCAAATGGACGACATGTTTTATTTATTTTATTATTATTATTTGTGTCATTTATTATGTTTCAGCATATATGATCCAAATTAGTGGGAACGTGGACACTCACGGGCTCACTTCGCTTGCGATACTTCAGGCAAACCTCTGTCCCTATTTTGACCCTGGCAACTTTTTTGCATGTTAACCTTTTGACTGCCTATCTTTGATACTAGTAGACTTCTCGCCTATTACTAGCCTATACTGAAACATTATGAACAATACTACAGCAGTATCGTTAGTTATTTATTTGTATTTTGAACAAAACTTTATTGTTTTCTGAACAGAGAACACACACACACACACTGCTGTGCTGCTTCTACTTTTTCTTTTCCTCCTTATCTACAGAACATTTTTTTATTGGCTTTCTTCTCCTGCCTTTTAGAGTTTATTTTCTGCACAGTAATGATCAGGCGCATATGTTCAGAAACTCATAAGACAGTTCTGGACTAGTGCCTGGGAAATGAGGAATGATGAGTCATAGACGCTCGTGAATGATATTTCTATATTATTAAAAGTTTTTAGTCAAAATCTGGATTTAATACTTTTCTACTGGATCCGAATGCACAAAAAGTTGTCTCCTACTCCACCATCCTTATATTTTATTTATTTATTAGCAGTTTCTTATATAGCGCATACATATTCTGAAGCGCTGTACAGAGTATAGTTAAACATACACATCAGTCCCTGCCCCAGTGGATCTTACAATCATATTCCCTACCACATGTACACACACACACACAGACTTTCTAGATTAAATTTTTGTTGGAAACCAATTGACCTACCAGTATATTTTGGATATTGGGAGGAAACCGGAGTACCCGGAGGAAACCCACGCAAACACGGGGAGAATATACAAACTCCGCACAGTTAGAGCCATGGTGGGTATTGAACCCATGACCTTAGCGCTGTGAGGCAGTAATGCTAACCATTACACCATCCGTGAAGCTTCTGATGCATATAGACAATCCATTAAATAAGAATTTGCCTTGAGAAACCACGCTTTGTATTTTGATCTCATTCTATTTTTTATTTGATTTTTTTTTTTACAGATAAACGTATTGTTGTATATGCACATTATTTGTCATTGTTTTAAACTGTTAATGATCTCACTGACTTTTTGTTTTATCCAGGTCAGCTCACCTGGTTTGGTTATGAAAGTCCTCGAAGTTTTTGGGATTACATACGGGTTGCATGTACCAAAGTGTCCCACAGTTGTATCTGTAGTATCGAAAATATGGAAAATGTCGGCTCTTCCCGAGCAAAGGTAGGAATTGTTTTAAATCAATTTTTATGTATAAGAATAAAGAGAGGTCTTGATATCCTCAACTACAGAGTTTACCAAACTCCACCATCACAGTCCAGGTGTGATTCATAACCATGCTTGAGCACAGGTGACAGTCAATTTGATTTAACCATCTGGACTCCAGCATGGATATCGTTAAAACCTAGACTGTCATTTGTCTCTGTTCCCATACTACGGATGACATGTGAACACAATTTACCTTATTCAATAGTTGTTTCTGGATTTCTCACTAATACCCCTTTAATACATACTGTAACAGCAAATTACCGGGTAAAGTATTTCTACCCGGTAATTTGTGTAGTGTGAAAGGGTCACTAACCCTGCTTTTTATCAGGGTCGTCGACCTGGGATTTGTGAGCCGGGTAGATCCTTTCACACTACACAAATTACCCGTGTTTTCAGCAAATTACCAGGTTGACAGTTTTTAACCCGATAATTTGCTGCTATGTACGAAAGGGGGTCAGACTGCACTCGGCAAAATGACCCAGCACTCAAAATGGCAGGTACAGTAATTGCCGAGTCGCATGTCTGAAAGGGGGGGTATAAGAAACTTAGCAGTACCATTAACAAAATACTGATACTCTAGGGAACCACTGCCGTACAACACTGTTTTTCCTTACTAGTCTACTCCCTTTAGAACTTTAGGTTAAGCACCATAAATTACCTCCAATGCCGCTTTCATCTGCTGCCCAAATTGTAGGCGTTTGAGCTATACCATAGGAATCCCGCAGGATATTCAGGGCCTAGGTGCAACATGTAACGCCCAGAGAAGGAGGAAAAGGATGAAGGGCACATAGTCTGTAGAGTATGTGATATTAATAATGTGGATGGTATAAGAGGGTAAAGAGAACAACCTGTTCTAAGCAGAGCCTCTGGGTAAACCTATGAACACCTAGGGAAAACTAGCTACGGGGGGCATGGTCCCACCAGAATCCAGAGGGCACAGTAGGGGTGCCTTTACAACTAACTACGTCTCTGAAAATATCATATATATATATTTTAAACACCAATATATATAATATATAAGCTTCAGTAGTTAACACAGATTTCTACAATGTTCATTTTCAGAGAAAAGGCTTCTTTTACAGTGTAGATCAGTGGTTCTTGAACTGTGTGCCTGGGCACCATGGGGTGCTGCAAGACTCTTGCAGGGGTTCCTCTGGTTGGTGGTCCAGGACCAAATCAAATTTTCAGTTAGAAAAAACTGTGCTATTTGCTGCCTTTCATAAAACATTTGGGGAACAAGAGGCACAACTGTATACCACCACATAAACCTAAGGGTGACAGGTAGGCACAATTGACTTCATTTGTGGGGCCCTATTCAATGCTGTCTTCCCCGACAGCATTGAACAGGGGTTTTGCGCAGAACGAGCCCGACAGCACAAGCTGCCGAGAAAAGCCGGAAATAGGCGAGCTCCTGGCCGGAGCTCGTCTATTTTCTTCATCAAGTCGCGGCCACGCCCCCTTCTCGCCGCTCGGCGGCCGGGACATTGAATCCCGACTGCCGAGCTCCAGGCGAGCAAAACGAGAATGGGACAGGGGTATGGCTGTCGAGCTGGCTCGACAGCCGTTCCCCTGACATTGAATACCCCCCTTAATGTCTCATATTCTATCCAGAAAACAGTTACTGGATCAGCCGCTGGACTCCCGTCATTAATTACAAACTTTTCAAAATGTGCAACAACCTCTGTCCATAGAATCATGTCTGTGCATACAATCATGAGGTTTCATTATGTGCGTTTTCCCGAGAGCAGAAATATTCTCTTCCTTAGGTACAACAGGGTGCCCATGAGCTAAATCCAAAGACATGTGATGTATTAGATTGCTGTTACGCTGGCCGTACACTAGACAACTTCTCCGAGTGGAAAAGCCGCTCGCGATACCCCCTTGAGCCGTCTGGAAACCTCCAGGGAGGTCAGGACCTCATACCATTCACCATTGCGGTCCTTTTTACATACGATGTATGGCGCGCAATCTTAGCCAAGCCTGCCTGACTTGGGTGCAGTGAGATGAATTCTACATGCAGCACATACAATCCAGTAGCCCCAATGCGAAGCGATGCACGCGGAACCGCGAATTGCAATGGTCCTTATGTCACATACATGCGATTTGGATGCTTTTTATGTGATTTATCACTCCAATCAAATTAAAAGTGGCCAAATCACATGCAAATCCCCAGGGGCATAACTAGAACTGTGTGGACCCCATAGCAAACTTTTGTAAGGGCCCCGCCACCACCAGCACCATTATCAAGAAAGAAAGAGAGGGAGTCAGGATGAGAGACAGGGATTGAAAGATGGTTTCATGAACAGAAAGGGAGAGACAGTGAGGCTGGGTATCATCAAGAGAGGGGAGAGACGGAGTGAGAGATGGTGTTAGGGAGAGACGGAGTGAGAGAGAGTAGGTTTCAGGTAAAGAGAATGAGAGAGTGAGCGTAAGGAAAGAGAGCGAGATGGGAAGTGTGGGAAGAGAGGAAGGGAGGAGAGCGAGGAGAAAGAGAGAAACTAGGGCAAAGAGAGATATAAAGAGAGGGGAGTTGGAGGGGGAGTAAGAGAAAGTTGAGAGAAAGAGAAAGGCAGGGTAAAGAGAAATTTAAGGAGAGACAGCAGGGGAGAGAGAGCAGGGGAGAAAAAAGGAGAGAGAAAAGGGAATGGGGAGAGCAAAAAAGAGTAAAGAGACAGTGGGGGAGTAAAAGGAGAGAGAGTGGGGGAGAGTTAGAGGGAGTAAAGGGTAAGGTGTGCTGAGTGTCCTGTGAGGAGGGAGTGAGGAAGAGGGTAAAGAGAGGGGGGACCCTATGCAGAGGCGGTAGGGGGGAGGCAGAGATGATGGAGAGTAAGGGCTTGAAAGGGTTGTGACAGCAATCAATTCCGGGTCTCACCATTCGCTGGCTTCACTGGCACTTCTCTTAAACATCCATAGCCCCGGCTCTGTCATGGGCCATCTCTTGCAGGGCACGCAGGCAGCTGCCACTGTGCCCCGGCTCTCCTTTGAAGCAAGCGGCTCCTGTGCGCTGGTTGTCTGTGTGCAGGGGCTCCTGCAAGCGTTCAGGGAGCCGCTGATCTCCCGTACGCTTGGTCCTGCCGCTGAAGGGACAGCAGCACAGCCTTTGCCTGCGCTGCAGTATATCGGAATAAAATCAGAAGGGTGCAGGGGATAGCATGCAGGACCTTTGTCCCCCCCCCGCCCCCAAAGCCCGGGCCCCATAGCAGCTGCATCCCCTGCACCCTCTGTAGTTACGCCACTGCATATCACCCTAATGTATGGGCACCTTTACAGCGACCTATCTGGTGTACTTATAACCCAAATGTCCTAGCCCTATTGGAATACATAAGCTCTCACCATTCCTCTAGTTCAGGGGTCCCCAAACTATTTTGCTCTGGGACCCCATCTGTCTGCAGCCAGCAGACAGCACATACTGTACATGGCAGCATCGTGGTGGCACAGAGTGATGGGAGGAGTCTAAAATAACAGAGAACTCAACAGATATATCAGACTCCTCGAATCACTGACTGAGATTAGAGAAGTCATCAGCCTGCTGGTCAGCAACATGGAGTCGCCTCCCCATACTGAGAAGGTTGGGACCCACTTTCGGGTCAGGACCCACAGTTTGAGAACCGCTGATCTAGTTCTTTGTATCACTTCCTGGCTGAAGCGTTATATGAAACTTTACAGCCTGGGCAGCTCCGGCAGACAAGTAACGATAGCGATCACATAATTTATGCAGATTCACCGTTCTTGGTTCGTTTTGCTCTGTGTAAAAGACCCTAAGTAATTTATAGTTAGCTAGTCCATTGCCTCTGTGATACAATCCTTCACTCTATTATGTTCATTATATTTAATTGTGTATTGTTATGTTTCAGGGCAGGGCCTGGATTCGAGTTGCACTCATGGAAAAACGCTTGTCTGAATATATTACAGCGGCACTGAGAGATTATAAAACAACAAGGTTGGATAGATTTTTTTTCTAAGTCATGATAATGAATGCTTTGTGCTAACTGCATCAATGGGATACATTGCACTTGTGCAAACTGTTACTGTGATCATGGAGAGATTATATTGCTGAAGTGTGATAGCTGGGGGCATTTCTCATGCTGGAACATCAGCTGGAACCGTCAGCGATTTTTCATGTTCATCTCTTCTAGACAATCAGTATAGTGACAACTGCTCGTGTTTACACATACAAATGTACACACGGGGGAATATTCACTAAGATGTTGCTATGGGCAACCAATCAGAATCTACTTATTTATTGAGCACCTTCTAGAACAGGGCTGGGCAACACCGGCCCTCCAGATGTTAGTGAACTACCCATCCCAGGATGCTTTGCATTAGTTTTGCTATGTGGCCATGCTGAAACTGATGCAAGGCATGCTGGGATGTGTAGTTCATCAACATCTGGAGGGCCGGTGTTGCCCAGCCCTTTTCTAAAAGATGATAGAGAGTATCTGATTGGTTGCCCCATAGCAACATCCTATGTGAAATAAAACTCTCATCTTAGTAAATTTCCCCCAAGTTCTTTATGCATAGTTGACAATTTAATGGGGGCAGCCACGTTGCACAGCGGTGGATGATGTATGGTGGGCGTGGCTTAGTATAGGGAATGGAGAGGCGGCACAGCAGGGCAGAAGAGGCTTTGGGTGGGGACATGGCTGAGTTTCACGTCATCATAGCTACACCCCCCCTACCCCCCCCCCACACACACACACACACACACACACACACACACACACACACACACACAGACACTGTAAACACAGATAATACCAACATTGTACAGTGGGGGTTGGGGCTACGATGATGTGACATATTGTGAACCACTTCCTCGGCCACCCTTTACTCGGTAAGTGGGCTGCAAGGTGGCTGGTGTAGCAGGGTATGTGGGCGGCTGCAGGAGACTTTCCCACTTTCCCAGGGATCAGTTGTGCCACCAGATTTTCGGGAGCCTCCCGATGGTCCTTTACATTGAGCTGATTATTGAAATGAGTTGACGTATATGAAAAAAATATAAATATGGACTTGATTTGATTAGTTTTACTTTTATAAAAACTATAAATTAAAATATAAAATCTGATGTATTGTTGTTCTAGGTAGGTTACAGTGTAGTTACTGTAGCTGCTTTCCTGAATCTCACACAAATATGCACAGGCCTTTGTAGAGGAGACCTAAACCTATGTAGATGGAGAATTGAGCTACTGTAAGCACTAAGCAATGGAATTGTTTTGATCCCTGACACATTGGTGTGATCAAGGACGTAACTATCACAGGTGCAAGGGGTGCAGCAGCTATGGGGCCCAGAGATGAAGGGGGCCCATGTTTACTGTCTAAGTAATATGTTTTACTTACATTTATCACCATCAGTTGCTAAATAGGGGGCCCTTAAAACTTTTTTGCTATGGGCCTACGGATATGTAGTTACGCCCCTGGGTGTGATTAAAGGATGCGAGAGCACTATTGTGGGGTCACTTGTCCCATCTGCCGACACCGAGAATAAACCAATCCTAAGCTGGACATCTACAGACCGATTGTCAGATCTGACTGGTCAGAACAAAAACCTGGTAATGGATGAGAGAAAATGACAGTTGACCATTTGCTTTGAAATGCTGGAAAACTGACAAACTGTCATTCAGATATTACCAGGATTTTGTTCCAACCAGCCAGATCTGACAATCAATCTGTAGATGTATGGCCAACTTAACACCAGTACAGTAATGTGTCTGAGAGCCAGGGCCGGCTCCACCACTAGGCAAATCTAGGCATTTGTCTAGGGCGCCGGCCACTGGAGGGTGTAACTGTGCTGCGGCTGTGTATATAAAGCTTGCGGCGGCAGCGGGGGGTCCCTGCAGTCAAGAAATAAGGAGCGCTATCCGCCTGGCTACGTGGAAGCGCTTCTGTTGTGGAAACACTGGCCGCACGCTGATTGGCTGAGATTTAGTGCGGCCAGTGTTTTCACAACAGAAGCGCTTCCGCGTAGCCAGGCGGATAGCGCTCGTTATTTCTTGACTGCAGGGACCCCCCGCTGCCGACGCAGGCTTGGTTTATATACACAGCCGCAGGACAGGTACACCCCCCCCCCCCCCCCGGCACCGGAGCGCCCCCACTTCGACTCGCCTGGGGCGCTCCGGCCCTGCTGAGAGCCCTATACATGTCTGACCTGTCCTGTCTGCTGACACCATGAATTACAGAACATACTGTACTGTAAGCATATTTGCTCTTAGGAATATTAATGTGTCTAGTAAGTGCCATTAATTATTTTCTGCTATTTATCTGTGTCATGTTCTGAACCAGGACAAGACCATCCTTAATGTCACACTACAAGCACACTGGAATATATATCACTTTAAATTGTTGCTTATATATATTAATTATATGGATGTGGATGCTACCACATGCATGCTAATGACCATTGAGATTTTGGTTAATGGCTCTATACAAACCAGAAACCTCTCTAAAATCATTGCTCTTTATTAATTCAATTTAAAATGATATTTACATAACCTTGACAAATCATTACAGTGAAATGCACCTGGGTGAATCTGCTGTTCAGTGATGCCCGCAAGTTAATTTAATGAACTGCTTTGCTACACTTAGTATTTCCCTTATTTACATGATATGGGGCTATTCAAGCATCGATATAAGTGGGGGAGGTTGTTAAATGTGCATGTGGATTGATGTAGAGGCTCCTTAGGATAATGTTGACATCTATACAGCGGCATACTACCCGGAGACATTTGAGGCTGTGGCCACTGGGCTCCAGCTGTCAAAGAGATCATCTACCAATCAATCCGCTCCTGTCATTTTTCAAACACAGCTTGTAACATGTAAAGCAGAAGCTGTCTGGCTGGTACTTTATGTGTTACAATGTTATCTGTCCTTGAGCTGTATTTAAAAAAGCCCTTAAGGCCCTATTTATTATCATTTACACTGGGACGGCAGCACATGTTCAAACCGGAGCCGTTGGGGGGGTCACCACCTTGTATTTTGCCTCAGGACGCTTGATAGGAACTCACGCCGCTGCAACTATACCACCACCATGCTGTTCTTTCGGATTCAGTATTGAATCCCGGCGGTCGGGATCCTGGCGTTCAGAATCCCGACGCCGGAATCCCGACAGCCGAAATGCCGACAAGGGGGGGGGACGTGGCTGCGCTCGCCACGCAACGGGCTCGCTGCGCTCGCCACGCAACGGGCTCAGTGCCTCGCTACGCTCGGCACACTAATTTATTCTCCCTCCAGGGGTGTCGTGGACACCCACGGAGGGAGAAAGTGTCGGCATTTCGGCGGTCGGGATTCCGGCGTCGGGATTCTGAACGCCGGGATCCCGACCGCCGGGATTGTAACTGCATCCCGTTCTTTCGATATTGCAAGAGTGTGTGCGCACCTTTGGTCATGTTCTATGGGGCAGTGCGGATGGTGTAATGGTTAGCATTACTACCTCACAGCATTGAGGTCATGTATATTCTCTCCGCACTTGCGTGGGTTTCCAACGGGTACTCCGGTTTCCTCCCACAATCCAAAAATATACTGGTAGGCTAATTGACTCCCAACAAATTAACCCTAGAATGTCTGTATGTGTGTGTACATGTGTAAAGAATATAGATTGTAAGCTACACTGGGGCAGGGACTGATGTGAATGATGTATATGCTCTATAAAGCGCTGCGTAATATGTGGCGTTATACAAGAAACTGTTAATAATAATAATAATAATAATAATAATCGGAACTGGTCTAATCGAAGGATGGCATCTTATGTGGGGTTTAATATTTATCCGATTCTATGGTGCCATATCAGTCAAACATAGCAAATATATAACCCTATGTCACACAGAACTAAATAAGCAACTTTTAAGGGAAGATTTACCCTTTTTAAAATATGGATATTTAAGACAATATTACAGAATATTATAAAAATATATGGGAATCTGTTTTCCCCCCTTAAACAATGACTGATGATTACCTGGACCTTGATAACATTTACCTAAAGAAGCAATCCTGTATCCAATGCTGGTGGGATAACTACAGATGTAATAGAATATGTGTAGCACTAATACAGTATAATTTCCGGTACCTCTACATTCCACAAAGTAACCAAAGACTCACAAGGCTGTATACTGAGGGGCCTGGTTATCAAATACTATTTGTGTGATATTTTGGGTTGCAAATATTAAGAATATTAAGGTGACATTGAATAGGATGAGAGATTCAGAAAGTGAGAGATTTAGTAAAAAAAAAATCAGTTTTTTTAAAGCGGCAATCATTTACACTGCAAAATCAAACTGGTTTTGCAGTGCAAATGATTGCCGCCTTAAAATAACTGGAGATTTATTACCAAATCTCTCAAATGAATCTCTCATCCTATTAAATGTCCTCCTTAGTCTCCCCAAATGTTCTATGTAGGGCTACAGGAGGGTATGTCTTTGAGCCCGGCTGGAGAAAAGTACTATATAAATAAACGTTCTTATTGTTGTTGTTGTTATTATTATTATTATTATTATTATTATTATTATTATTCCCCATTTCTGTCAGTAGCTGCAGCCCCCATAGGTTTTTATGAGGGATGTAAAGCTGCCAGATTGACCAAGCTCCAAGATGTGAAGTGTTCTGGAGTTTGGCTCCAACAGTATAATGCCATCTCCAGATGACAGTAGCTATAGTATTCTTTGGGCTACTATTACACTCATTTTTGATTGGACTCTCTTTCAATCCCCAGTGATGCATATTCTGGCGCATAGCCGCACCTGCTCATTCATTACCGTCTCTTGTCAGAGCCTCTTCAAATGCAAGAGACACTTCATAAATTCACATGAAACTATACATTTTCACTTTGCAAACATACAGGGATAATATTGATTACATCCACATGAAAAATGCGGGTTGTGATAAATATGCAACTCTCAAACCAACCACATAGGCCAGTATTCAATGCCTCTGATTCTCCATATTTTCTGGGGAATCAGGCAGTTCCCCGGGTTTACAGGGAATTTTCTCACTGGAAAAACAATTCACCCTATTCAATGGACACAATTCTCTGCAAATGAAGAGCGAATGTCTGGCTATTCTCTGTTTGTGATTCTCCGCGATTCGCCGGTGGTTTTCAATGGGGTTTTTAGTGGAATTCGCCGAGAGTGTATTCAATGCTGAAGTGGAGAACTGCTTTCTCCAGTGATTTTCCCCGGATTCTCCATTTTACATTCGCCATCTTTTTCTGGAGAACTGGAATGTGATCTTTGAAAATAAAGCGTTTTTTATTTTGTTGTCAAAAATCAGATTTTTTTTTCTGTGAAGGGGCATGCTATTTTTATTCATGTGTTTGCTGCACATGAATATATTTTAATTATTATTTTTTTTTTTAAACAATAATTATTTTTTTCGGTACTTGTTTCCTAGCACGGCCACATATCTTATGGATCGTGTACCTTTAGTTAAGGTACACGATCCATACGATGGACCCGATTTCCTTTGAAATCAGGTCCATTTGGCCGGCTAGGACAAAATATCGGGGGCATCGCGTCGGTCGGGACCGTTAACAATGGTCCCGACGCGACCGACGCGATGCCCGCGATTTCCCCATAGGCTTCAATGTTTAAAAATATTTTAACATTGAAATCGTGTCGGGAAAGGTAAAATATCGGGGGCATCGCGTCGGTCGGGACCATTAACATAGGTCCCGACGCGATGCCCCCGATTTTTACATAGGCTTCAATGTTAAAAGATTTTTTAACATTGAAATCCTGAAAAAATGTGAAAAATGTGAAATGGGCCAATATGACCCATTTCACATTTTAGATGTCCCCGTCGTCACCCCACGATAGACGCCAACCCGAAGCGTGGCGAGCGCAGCGAGCCCGCGAGGGGCGGCGGTGCGGGTCCTCCGACCTTTTCATTCCCCTACTATCCACGTCGGCGTGGAGTTGAGAATAGAATAGTGTGGCGAGCGCAGCGGATACCTTCACAGTTATACGCGTCCCCTCGCGGGCTTCACAGGTGTCCGTGGCGACGCGGACACCTGTGAAGTCCGCGAAGGGACGCGTTTACCTGTGAAGGTATCCGCGGGGCTCGCTGCGCTCGCCACGCTTCGGGCTCGCTGCGCTAGCCACACTATTCTATTCTCAACTCCACGCCGACGTGGATAGTAGGGGAATGAAAAGGTCGGAGGACGCGCACCGCCGCCCCTCGCGGGCTCGCTGCGCTCGCCACGCTTCGGGTTGGCGTCTATCGTGGGGTGGGGTGTACGCCGTGACATTTGGGGGGGTTGGGAATATTTTACATTGAATCCAATGTAAAATCGGGTCCCAGGGACCCGATTTACATTTAATAAAAAAAAAAAAATCGGGTCCAAAATCGGTCGGTCGTGACGATCGCATCGCATGCGATGCGATCGATCCGATTTTTCCGACACGACCACCCCGATGTAAATCGGTGTGGCCGTGCTAGGAAACAAGTACCTTTTTTTCTTACACATTCACCAGCAGGGGGCCGAGCCGGGAGCCGCTCATTAATATTCATATATTCACTGCACACTGGTCCCGATCATTACACATGCACGATCGGGACCAGTGTGTAGCGGCTCCCTAACACAGCCCCCTGCCAGCTCTGGGGGCTCTCCATCTGTCCCCCACAGCCCTCCTTCACATCCGCAGTGTCCGGCGCAGGCAGGGAGGCTTCCATCTCCCTGCCTGCAGCCGTCCCCCAGCTCCCCGGCGGCATTCGCCGGGGGGGGGGGGGGGTTAAAATTCGCCGCCAGGGGCAGAGAGCCCCTGAGGCATTTGAATAGGGAGAACGGGCGGCTGCCCGGCGAATCTCCCTACAGGGAGAATTGGGGAGAAAGTGCAGCGAATCCTACACAGGATTCGCTGCAACTCCCCAGAGATAGCATTGAATACCTGCCATAGTATTTGGTACGATAACGTAGTATTCAAAACCTAACTTTCGGTTCCCTGCTGGGCCATATAAATTTAAGATATAGGGCCTTATTCTAGTTCACTCTTTCTGACAAAATCCTTCTTAGATGGACAAAACCATGTGCACTGCAGGGGGGGGGGGCAGATGTAAAATGTGCAGAGAGAATTAGATTTGGGTGAGTTATTTTGTTTCTGTGCAGGGTTAATGCTGGCTGCTTTATTTTTACACTGCAATATAGATCTCACTTTGAAGTAAAACCCCACCCAAATCTAATTCTCTCTGCAGAAGTAACATCTGCCCCACCTGCGGTGCACATGGTTTTGTCCATCTAAGAAGGATTTTGTCAGAAAGTGTGAACTAGAATAAGGCCCAGAGTGTGTTGGAGGGTAGTCATGAAGGGACCCTGACTGGAAGAGTTTGGAAAAGATACAAAAATCTTGAAAGGACATTTATTTTAATGGTGTTTATAAGGCCATCCCAAGCTAAAAAGTGGATTCCCCAAGAGCCGAGATCTTGACAAACTTTCTCAAATAGAGGAGGACAGTTGGTGGAAAACAACTTGTCATAAGAGTTGATGAGTTGCACACCTTTAAGAAGAGGAAGTGGAAGCTGAAGGTGTTTTGCAGCTGGAATAGCATAGTTGAATCAATATGCAAAGGATGCACTTCCATTTTATCCGGGTTGACCTTTAAATAAGATAGAAGACCAGAAGTGTATATTTCATTGAAAACCTCAAGGAGAGAGGAGGTTGCGTGGGTTCGGGGGCCTTAAAATAGTCTGGGATTATGATATAAAGATGCAACACCATGCAAAAATTCCCATGAAAACCAAAGGCCTGTAATGTCAGATGCATGAATGTCCAGTGCACTCTGTCAAAGTTTTTTTCAGTGATTCCTTATTAGCTATATGTATAAGATCAATGAGTTTACGTGTGTTGTCAGACACCTGACAGCCCACCTTGATTCATATGAACTGATGAGGGACAAGAGGAAAATCCGAGTAGGGACACGCCCCTCTTTACAACGATTTCCGCCCTGGTGGTGAACTTCTATAGATATAAAGTAGATAGCTAGAAGCTAATTAGATGCTATGAGCAAGTCCTCCCCTTGTCCTCTGTAGAAGGTTTGATACATCTTCCCCATATATGTATTTTTTATAATAAACCGGGCGTTTAAAATCTACTACACAGTAACTGTAATAGAATGTTCCACGGGATGTTGTTATTTTACCTTTATGTGCCGATATTTACTGTCGGGAAATATATCGTCATTCACCTATTCAATTCTGCCATTAACGACAGCATTGAAGGGTGTCAGATCCGACTTTTTTTTCTGTTTTGTTGGAAACGGCCACGGATTTTCAAATTCACGGCGACTTTCTGGCAATTCGTATATTTCCGCCATTTTGCAGACCTTCCGACACTTGACAATTGGTACACTGAATACTGACTGTTGATGTACTGTTGGATGAAACGAAAAAAAGGGAAGGAAATCCAACAGTCAGAACCCCATATTGAATACCCACCCCCCTTAATCTCCATTATATGATTTTGTTCAAATTGGTGCAAAAAGCTTCCTAGTATCACTATATGTGAAGTACATCTAAAAGATGCTATTTGTGGAAGCTGCTTTATTGTCGTACTAAAGTTCTATAATTGCTTCTTTCTTTCTTCTACTCTGAGAATACCTTTCACAGACTTTACAAAGGCTTGGAAAAGACATTACCTTTAATATTTCCTTTTTATAGATCCTTGTTCTGTTCAGTCGTTAAGTGCTTTGGCCAGCTGGGATTATATTAATTCTCTGCTGCTAGGCAGAATTCCAGGCAAGTTTCCACCACCATGGAACCCGGCAAACACAATGTATATGTCTAACAATTATAGGCTGTCATTTGCTAAGGAGACAAATATGGGAGTGCAGCATATTCTACTCTATGCAAATGCTCTCGGTAAGCCCCAGGTACACACAGATGTCCACCCACAGTTTTTCATATCCAACCGCTTAGATGAGTTGCAAAAAAGCTTGTGGGCTTGTTACATGTGACAGGAATGTGCGTGTGGGCAGGATGTAGGCATTTCAGTTATTTAATCATTTGGATCAACCCCTTTAGTTTGCAATGTTTATTTTATTCTCTAATACATCATACCTCTTTAGAAGGTTCTAATGCCGTCTGCCAGGGGGCCCATAGCAACATTTTGAGGAATTGCCTGTACCAATGCTTCTAGAGAGAGACACCTCTCCATAGTAGTTGTTAATGTTATGCCCTATAATAGTGTCCCGGTTCACTTTATGAACCATCGTGGTGCTCACATTGTATGGCTGCTACTACTCTTTGTACAGCACTGTATCCACAAATCACAGTGTCCTCAGTTCATTTTATGCCATATTTCAGTGCCCCAGTTTGTATTCTGCCACACTATAGTGCCACCACCTTTATATTATGAAACATTACAGTGCCCCCAGTTCGTATTATGCCATAATATAGTGCATCCACTTCATATTATGCCACAATACAGTGCCCCCAGTTCGTTTTATGCCACACTATAGTGCTCCTACTTTATATTGTGCCACATTACAGTCATTCAGTTCATATTACTGTATGTGACATTATAATGCCTTTCAGAGACATATTATACCACATTATGTTGAGCTACTTCAGGGACATACCTAGATAAAGTCTATTTCAGGCCCCAAGGCAAAAGTAAGACCCCCAATGGTGAAAAATGTATGTATTATGTAACTTTGACAGGGAAGTTGGGCCGCTCTAAGCTTTGTCTCCCATAGCAGCTGCACTACCAGCACCCATGGTAGTTACGCTCCTTGAAATCTGCGGCAGTCCACGATAAGCTCTCTGGCTACACTTAATGCAGATTTCAATTTTAGTACGAGGGAGCCTCGTACAGAAATCTATCATAAGTAGACACCTACGATTATTTCCTTATCGCAGGTGCCACGATTACGCTAACTCATACCTATTTGTACTTATCTTGGAATCTGTGGATTAGCACGCATTAGCAAAGTAAAAGTCCAAAGCTACAAGCACTTTTCCTTGTGTAGTAATTACCATGACGTATTGTATCCAAGCCTAGCTCTTACTAAGGGGCATGTTTATCACAATATGTCTAACCACACATGTGCCACCACTGGCTTTATTAGGACAATGCATCATTATTTATATTAGTTTTTATGTAAACACAATGTGCTCTACGATAATACAAACGGCATCCATTGAAATGTAATGTTTGACTATAAACACCCGCTTATCAAATTTATTGGGCTGTGAACAATTTGCGTCTTCACCTACATAATGGCCAGATTCCCCCATTTGAAATGAATTAGACTGTCTTGGCATGTACGAAGTATAAATCTTAATTATTGGCATTTGGTGGCTGAACCAGGCTATTTTGCAGCTAGCCACATGCGCCAAATTTGCCCCCATGTGCCCAGGTATTTGGTCAGATGCTGGCAATCTTAGACTAAATGATAGCTATAGAACAGAAGTGCTCAATGCATCAGTACGTGCAAGATTTCAAAGAATACACACATCCAGGGTCTTACTGGCCTACAGGGGGAAACCCCCGGTCTAGGGTGGTAGGATCCCAGGATTTGGCCCCAAAATTTCTGGGATTTCAATCCCAGAATTGGAGTTTCCTATCCCAGGATCTTGATCACCCTCTAAGATGCTGCACAGCTATTCCTTACCCCTGTGTGCAGCTCTGTGCTGCGTGATGTGGTCAGAGGTCACGTTGCACAGGCCGCACCCCCACACCTGCCCGATCTGGTGCTGCCCACCCGCTCTCTCCCGGTGGCACTGGGAACCCCGGCACCACTGCTGTCTGCCCCATACTGCCCGACCATGTAAGTTAGTGTGCAGGGCAGCCAGTGAGTGTGCGATTGTGTGGAGGGCGGGGCGTGTTTTTTAAATTACGGAGGTCAATCCCGGGAATCCATGGATTGAGCATTTTTCAATCCCAAACACCAGGATTGAAAAAATGCCCCAGGATTGGCATCCCTATGTAGGCCCCACTGCCTGAGGGCCCACCTCCTTACTTTATGGATCATGATCCAGACAGTGTACATTAGTTACAATATACTGCACATAACAAAGTATCATGCATGGACTGTCAGTATTTACACATTAATTAGGGGGCCCAGACAGTGGTGGATCTTTTTATATCTAGGGCTTGAACTGTTATTGGGGCCCCTTCGCAACCAGCAACAATAGGGCAAAATTTAACAAGGTACAAAGGGCCCTAACTGCTCTTGCAAGGACAACACCCAGCACCAGCAACATTGTCTTATTAGACCCCTCCTTGTCCCAGGCTCCTTCTCACCTGTCATTGCTCCCAGCCTCCTTCCTGGGATGGGCTCTCTCAGGCTCCACCATCCCTGGGAATGTCACAAAGAGAAACTCTGCAGCTGTTGGTAATTTCAGTTTAAAAAACAGATACATGTATGATGCTATGTACACAGCGCAAATCATAGAGCTAGACTACAACTCCCATCAGCTCCCGCGGTGCTGAGACATACATCCAAGCTGTACTGGCAGCTATGCTGTACTGGAAGCCTGGCTGTCAAGTGTTACTGGTGACGCGTTAAAACCATGCAGTACCTAAAAACAAGAGGTGACAATTGGATTTTTACGTTAAAATGACTCCGCTTTATTAGTTTATCAGTAGATCTGCCCCTGGGCCCAGACCTTAGACTCTGTAATCGTTAGCCAAGCCTTTGTGTTGACTGACCACACCCCGTATGGATACTGGCCACACCCTTTAGCATAGTCCGCTTCCATTCCATTCTCCCAGTGGGCCCTTTGGTCCAACACTGCCTGAAACCCATAAAACAATGATTGTAACTGCTCAATAAAAGTCACATTAAAGAACAACAATCCACAGCCAAAGGATAGTGGGACAAATGTATTGATAAAGTGATTGGTGATAACGCACCAGTCAGTCAGCTCTTAACTGTGATTTTTCAAACCCAGCCTATGACTTGAAAGTTAGGAGCTAATTGGGTGGTGCGTTATCCCTGGCCACTTTATAACTTCAGCAGGCTTAACAAAACTGCCCCTTGTTTGTAAAAAGATCAAAGAACAAGTATATATACCATACATGCAACCTAAAGAAAGCGAGTTCAATTGTGATGTTCATCAGTGGTGTCACTAGTCCAGGGCTGGGCAATTGCGGTCCTCCAGATGTTGATGAACTACACATCTCAGTATGCCTTGCATCAGTTTCAGCGTGGCCACATAGCAAAACTAATGTAAAGCATCCTGGGATGTGTAGTTCATCAACATCTGGAGGGCCGCAATTGCCCAGCCCTGCACTAGTCCCTTTACAATACATTGGTTTCATTATCAAATATCTCATTCGGCCCACAGAATTGCTGTCTGCAGTAGCGGGTACACAAGACAGCAACGTTATACTGAGAAAGCCCTGTGGATGTAGTGTAGATTTTAGAATGTCACTGTGCGGCATTTCATACTCACATTGGCGGTTGTTTTTTTCTGGATATTGGATTATTTGAAAGTGATTTTAAATTGCTTAGGCAGAACAGCCAGTAAGGCATTTCTAGCCATTAATCACTACAATACAAAACAGGGGGTTGATAAATTACCTTTTAATAGTTTTCAGTATCATTTCTCAAAATAAGTAAATTAAACGATGAAGCCTCTAAATTTGAATATGATAAAAATAAAACATTCTTGTAGGGAACACACAGTTTTTATTTGCGTATAGAAAGTAAAGCACTGACCACAAGACTTTCTGAGGTTCTATCTTTTAAGCTGGCCATACACTTGTCTGAATTGGACATTTTACCCAATTCCGACATATCGGGCCAAGAAATTGGATGTGTTTGACCTCTGATCCGATCCATTGTGCAGTCCTGTGCGCATCGGATCGGAGTCGGAGATTGCACTTGCTTGCAGGTCCAACCTCCGACACGGGCAGCCTACCAGCAGCCAGGAATGGGATTGTATGGGATATATCTCATGCAAAAGAACCGCATCCGATATATTGCATGCAAACCTGCTGCCAGTGAAGCTCCCGGGCAGCTCAAGGGTATTTTTATGTGACGTCTCCCTCCGAGAAGTCTCATTAGTGTATGGAGGCTATTAGTTTTCATTGAGTGAAACTTATATCCAGAAAGATTTGGGCATTGTGTAAAGGTGGCCATACACATGCAGATTATCTGCAGATCTGTCTGGTTGGAACAAAAACATGGTTATGGATGAGCGCAAATGACAGTTGACCATTTGCTTGGAAATGCTGGAAAACTGACAAACTGTCACTCATCCATAACCATGTTTTTTTTCCAACCAGCCAGATCTGAAGATAAATCTTACTAGTGTATGGGCACCTTAAGATGTTTGTATACATTGGCACATGGCAGTATATTTACAAAGCAGCAGCTTTTGACTGCAAAATGGAAAGCGCCACTAACAACTGCACATTAGGCATTTTGCATTTACTGCTTGTGGCACTTTAAATTTTGAGATAGAACCTACTGATTCGCAAATACGAGGGTGGATCAATAGAGGAAAGTCCACCAAGACAATGCACCAGCTCCATCTTCTGGAATTGTTGCGGCCGAATTGCAATTTATAGTCCAATCCATGCAATTTGGCCGCAACAATTCCGGTGCATTGTCGTGGTGGAAAAAAAAAAAATAACCCATGAATCAATCTGAAATTTGGTATGGCGTTGTTTGAGAGATGGTAGTACACGATAGTAATACCAACTTTCCTCAGCAACTCCACCTGTCTTCTAACACAGGTGCTTATTGATCCACCCTCATCCCATGTGATATTTTGCAGTGCGCCAGACCACTTTAAGTAACCTGCACAGAATCCAATTGCAGGAGTACACAGCTCTTTAATATAGCCAGCTGGGTCATCGAATCTGCACTGTCATTTCTACTAGATTACATTCAGATTTAGTTTTTGCTTCAAGTGCCGTTCTATGGAAATGAGTTCCCTCTACGCAGGATGTTGAGAGAAAGCATTAATCACATTGCATGTTCCCACAACGATATTGCTTTAAAATCCAATCAGTTGTGCAGTTGGTGTTCACTCTTGTGGTTATATTCTTAAAATATAGAAGACCTGGTACTGTTTTGACGTTATGTCTGCTGAACTGAAAGTTATTTTCTGCCCCGCAGGAGGTTTTATGATGACGGAGCGATAGTCTTGGGGGAAGAAGCAAACATGCTTGCCGGTATGCTGCTCGGTCTCAACGCCATTGATTTCAGGTATTTGAACCACTTGGAACTCCCATTGTTTACGCATCTTCTGTACGTAGTCCCCCCTTGGGTGAGTGAAGCTAAGAATTAATTTATATTTATCAAGAGAAGACGGTTCCAGTTCACTCCATATAAAGTCTCCAGACAACTCCACAAAAATTTACTCATCTGTTGAAAATATCTTTTTTTTTTAATGTTTATAGACTGTAATACACTTTGAACCATTAGACACACTGTTTTATTAATGTAACATGCCTAAATATTCTCCATGGGGTTTATTTACAAAGAGGCTTTTGTTATCTGGCGCCTTTGTGCGAGTTAGAATAACATAAATAACAGTGGCAGGGACATTCATTGTGGAGCCTTGCGCGCTTTACAGTGACTGTTATTGCCGCTTACATTTTTTGCTCCTTTCACATTGAACCTGTTTTTACCCATAAGCAGTTGTGGTTGTGGGCAGTGACTTCATGCATGGAATCAGCCTAGCACCTTCTATTAACCTCCACCCCATGGAGGCAGCCAACCATCCCATCCATCCACCCCCCCAGTTCCCTTTCGCCGCAGGGACCCCGCCGCAGACTTCCCATCTGCCCAGAGACCCAGCTGCACACTGCCCATTCACCAGAGGGACCCAGCTGCCTCCCCAGCAATGCATGGACTGCGCTGGCCAGGTACCAGGGGAGGAGGTGGGGGAAGACTCCACTGGGCAGGTACCAGGGGAGGGGTGGGGGAGACCCCGCTGGCCAGGAACTAGGGGAGGGGGGTCGGCTGGTGTGGGGTCCAAAATACCGGTTCAGACCCGTTCACACTTCAAAAATAACAGGTCTGAACCGTGCAGGATCCTTCTTTTATACCGTTTTGAATTACTGGTTCTCTTGAATCAGTAATTTAAAACTGGCGCTTTCACACTGCAGCTACTGTATAACCGTTTTGAAACAGTTAAAAATCAGCAAACTACCATGTTATAGCTGCGGTGTAAAAGGGGTATTATTGATGTTCTAGCACTATCAGGCATCGCAGATAACAGCTGACATTAGTCACTCCTTTATATGGGATGTGGTCAAAATATTTGCAGGCAGGAGATAGACAGTGGGATCTAGAATCCCAATACATCAAGGAAGTGCCGGAGTTGGGATGGGATGGGGGTTAGGGTGTTGGGGGGGGGGATGTTAGGGTGTTGGGGGGGGGGTGTTAGGATTAGGCTGATGGGCATGGCTAGGGTCATGCTGTGGGAGAGGTGGGTCAAGGTTAGGGTGAAAATACTAATATCTGGGATCTTTGCTATGCAGCGGTCAGCATTTCGCCGGCTGGGATCCCTTTTAACAGGATATCAATACCAAACCCTCTAATGTCCAGTTTAAGGGTCAGATGTATCAAGCGTTAAACAGCGATAAAATGGAGAGTAATAAATACCCATCCAATCAGCTCGTACCTGCCATCTTACTGGCTGGGTTTGAAAAATGACAGGTAGGAGCTGATTGGCTGGTGGTTTATCACTCTCCACTTTATCACTTTTTTAAACTCCATACATGTGGCCCTTTGTCAGAGTGGAAAGCATTCTCCCTTATCCCATGCGCCAGAACCCTGTTTGCATTGTAGAGCGCATTTGTGCACCTTTATTTGCTCTGCCATGTTCTGCGCAGGCTTCTTCTAGTGCTGTGGCATGTATAGTGGACACTGAGCTTGGAGTTTACTTTATACTGTGCTAGCTGTACTAAACTAAACACTGGCATATTTATAATGGTTCGCTCCGTTTTTTTTCAGTACTTGCACTCCGTAGTCCCGCTAGCCATTTTCACATGCGCTGTAGACTCAGGGACAGCTGTATTGTCCCTTAATGACCCCAGTGTCTGCAGTGCTGCCAGCTAGGTAGGAGAGTGCCCAGTTGGAGTTTACATACAGGACTCTATCTAGCAGTGCCCCTGAAACAAAAAAAGGAATAAAAAGACTGCGCTATGCTCGCTCTTGGGCTGGCTTCTCTGACAACTTTATTGTCCGCAAAACAAAAGAGCAAAACGCACAGAGTAAAATGTCCTCTTTTAGGTGAAGCCCCAGTATCAGCTGACTGCTTCATTAATATGACATATTATCACATCTCTCAAAGGACCAGAAAGCCTAAAATACACATCTGCAATATTGGGCAATTTGACCACAGTGGAGCCACAAATTATACCAATGCTCATAACTGTATATAGCAAAGTCAAATCTAAAGATATGGGGGTTACTGGTGGTATTTTTGTATTTTCTGAGTTTTATAGCTGTCTTTTTAAATCTGTAACACAGGGACTAAAAAAGATTTATTTTAAGCGTTTTCCAGTGCTCTTTACCTGAGTTCCATAGTCCTGTTGGGGGTTAATGTAATAGGGTGCAAGAAGCCAATGGTGCAGGAGTTTGTTCGAGAATGAGCACAATATTTAAAGCGGCAGTCATTTACAAGGCAAAACCAGGTTTGTATTTCCTTGTAAATGATTGCTGCCTTAAAAATGTGGCCATTATCTCATAAACTTCAGCACCTCTGGCATCTTGATCCTATTACATTTGGAATCATAGTCAAAATAATAGCCGTACTGCTATACACAAACCTTGCCTTCATTCGTGTCGGGATTAATCACTTAAAATGATAAGTAATATAACAATAATATATTGTTCAAGAGAGCGCACATATGATACCTATTGAGTTTTCAATTATCAAAAATAATTTATTAATAGATCACATAAAAAATCCAATTCATGGATACATATCACATATAAAAAACATAGGAAAAAGCCATATAGGGTAATAGTATTTTTGCATATATCACAAATGCGCTGCACTTCAGAGCCAGGTCTCTAAATATCAACCAAATGGTTTATGTTATTAACAGTTGGATGGTCCATATAGTTACTTAGTCACTCAGGTGTAGCTGTTTCCATGAAATAAACCATTAGTGATATTTATACTCCAATCTGGTATGATACTGTTATAACTGGCGTCTTTGTTTATGCTGTAACTTTAAACATGCACAGTTACTTCTGTGGTTCACAGACACAGTCTCGTATGTAATTGGTTAGAGATTGGTGGTAATCCTTTATGATGGTGTAGATCACTTTTAAAAGGCTGCTGACATAAGCCACGGGGGGGGGGGGGGGGGGGGGGTGGTACACGCTGGCAGTGGGTTGCTGTAAAGATGATCAGACCGCAGCGTGAGACCAGCTAACTTTCAACTGTGTCTGCGAGTAGTCCGCTCGCACTCAGCCGGGGGTGGGCACTCGTTAATACAGTCTTAGGACCAATGTTACCAGCAATCTCCTGCTCCACCGCAGCGGCACTTTCAGGCAGACTCCATTGTTGTTTAGCAAGTATTATGCCGGAACCTGAACATGAACACAGATGATGCAGCTATATTGTTTGTATTCCGTACCCGATGGCGATTTCCAATATTAAAGCAATTAGCAGGGGGTCTTGACGCGTTTCTCCGTCATTTGGTTTTGGCGGTTTCCTCAGAAGACGTATCATAGTAAACTCATAGTGGATATAGGGGTTATCTGTGTGCAGGCCGGATGTATGCATTGCTTCAGTACTAACTCTGGTTACATTTCCTGTGCAGTTTCTGCCTGAAAGGAGAGGGCCTAGATGGAAGCTTCCCTGCTGTCATAGACTATACGCCTTATCTGAAGTTTACACAAAGGTGAGCATAATGCTACTACATGGGGGGATGCACTAATATCTGCCGCCCCACTTCGCCGGCTATAGCAGTGATACTAGTCACATATGTTCTAACATATGTGATTTATATCACAAACGGCAGCTCTTGCAAGAAGAGCTACCCTTAGTGAAGCAGCAGGCGGAGGGTGAGCGGGTCCCCAGCGGCTCCCCCTCCCTCCCTTACCCAGCTGCCGCTGCTGCGGGGTGGGCTCCGCCTCCTTCTACCTGCACCCAGAAGGGGATGTAGAGAGCTAGGGAGGAGGAGGTCACAGCACTGTGCTGCCTGGACACAGGTGTGGGGGGGGACTGCGGGGGTTCCATGCGGGGCAGCCTCGGGTTGCGGTAAAAAGCCCATAGACTTCTATGTCGCGGTAACCCGGCGATCGGGTTTTAGTACATTCCTAAATGCGGTAAAACCCCCGCTAATAGGGTTTTTACAGCATTTTTGGTTTAGTGCATCCCGCCTCAAAGCTTTTATTATCACTTCTCCATTACATACAGTTCAGTCATTTCTAAAGACTTCTTATGCTAGGCTCCGTAATGGCCTTGTGTACTAGGTTCGAGAGAGTTTGTTTGTGATTGGATAAGTAACTTTATTTGAGGGCTAGATGTACTAAGCTTGAAAAGTGATAAAATGAAGAGAGATAAAGTGCCAATCGGTTCCTAACTGTCATGTTACAGGGTGGGTTTAAAAATGTCAGTTATGCACTGATTGGTCATTTATCACTTTCCATTTGGGTATGTGTCAATCAAGAGGGGAGTTTCAATCCGGGATTCCAACTGTCGGAACGGCCCAACATTCAGATCCCTGTCCGTTTTCGGTCAGCTCCACTGTAACTCGACAGTCTGAATTTAATGTTCCAGCTATCGATTGTCGGAAAGTGGGCGTGTCAGCAATAAGGGCTGTGTATTCAACAATCAGCAGCTGTTTCCGACAAATCAGCCATCAATAGTGTCGGAAACGTCCACTATTTCCACCTATCGGAAATCACGGCCAGAATTAAATGCCGCCCCAAGACTGTAAAGCAGGCATGTTCAAACTATGGCCCTCCAGCTGTTGTAAAACTACAAGTCCCAGCATGCCTTGCCACAGTTTTGCTATTAGGGAATGCTAAAACTAGAGCAAGGCATGCTGGGATGTGTAGTTTCACAACAGCTGGAGGGCCACAGTTTGGGCATGCCTGCTCTAATGTATTCAATCTGAGACTCCGACTGTCGGAACGTCCCGGCAGTCGGAATCCCGGGCTGTTTTCATTCATTTCGACTAACTCGACAGTCAGAATTCAATATTCCGGCTGTTGAGTGTTGGGAAGTGGCCGTGTCGGGGAAAACGGTCACGGACTGTCGAAAAACAGCCTTGAATTTGACAATCCGCGGCCGTTTTCATCAAAACAGATCCGACTTGTTTTAAAGTCTGATCGGTTTTGACAAAATCTGCCTTCAATGCTGTTGGAAACGGCAGCATTGTATAGGCGATGCCCGCTATTTCTCCTGTTGGAAATAGTGGCCGGGATTGGATACCGGCCTAACTGTTTGGAGTTTGTTTGTTCTGCCCATGTTTGTATGGTTCTTCTGCTATAATTCAAAAACTTAAAGGTAGATTGTTTTAATTCTGACAAATAATTAACTCTGTATATACAGTACATGTGGTAGGAAATATAGATTGTAAGCTCTGCAGGTTCAGCAACTCATGTGAATGGGAAAACTCTCCTTATAAAGTACTGAGGGAGATACATAATTGTGATGGATAAATAGATACATTACAAACACTTGTATTAACAACATCTCTTTATCTGTAATTTGTGTGATCTTGCTCAGCTCGGACAGCATCAGTAGCGATGAGGAAGAGCTGCGCACACTGGGTAGCAGCGGCAGTGAGAGCAGTACCCCAGAAAACATTGGTCCCCCTTTCATCATGGACGAGAACAGCTGGTATAACAAGTGCAAGAGAGTGGAGCAGAAGTACCGGCTAGCCCTGGAGCAAAAGGTACCGTCCTCTTATCTGCAGATGAGCAGACCAAAGGCTGTGTTCTACTAAGTGCGGTCATATTCATTACATAACTGAGGGCTTTCTATTTTATACATGATGTTCTTTTACCGTTTCACAGCAAAATGTCATGTTAAAAAGGAGGAGGAAACCGGGGTCGGTGACACCCAGTGTGGCCAATCGCACACACGCAGCGTTGGTAGATTGCTGGACTGAGTAAAGCCAGTGATGTCACTGCAGCTCACATGATTTCAGTAACTTTTTTCTGAAGTTACACAGTCAGTGATGTCACAGCGGCTCACATGACTTCTTCAGCATTTTTATATGATCGTGTTCATTTTCAGGTTTCTTGGCCCGTGCATTGCTTGCATGAATTGTCTGAATGAACAAAGAATACTGCATTAAGGCATGTTGGCGCCTGTAGGTTTATGAGGCTGCTCCAGAGGTGCACGCATTTTCTTGGGCTGCTGCAATCATGTTTGCAATGAAAGTGCAAAAACATGCTGATCAGCCCATCTTGTGTATATAGAAGCCCACTGCCAGGGTTTCACATCCACCACTCGTGTAATAAAGAGACAACATGGCCGCACTGTGGATCTTTGAGCTAGTCTGTGCAGTCTGGAATGATTGTCTCACCTAAGACGCCTGGATCTCTCGTGTTGTGGAGTAATTCACATTGCAACACGTAGACCTTCCCGGATAACGGTCCCGACACACATTTTCTCAGCCACCCCATTTAACGTCCCCAAACGCTGTCAACCTGTGACTCCGTTTGTAAATATATCATCTCTGTGACAGAAGTTGGTAAACCATGGCAGAACATGCGCAGATGAATATGCAGTGGCAAGAAAGCACTACACTGCATTCTTCAACGTTGTTGCGTGTACTCTTTGAATTAGGCCCTTTGAGCGACCTCCAGGTGCCAATCAGGGCAGAAATGCTAAGCTTTGGAGAGTGATAGAGAGAGAGAGCGCCCACCCCGCATTCATCGATCAGAGGCGAATATAAAAGTTTTGAATTACTTCCGATGGGGAGAAAAATCACTTGATGTTCAGCAACCATCTAATGACTTCTCTCCCCTTCAACCACATAGGGGGGGTGGGGTGTTCTTGCATGCTAACAGGGTGGGGGGGGGGGCATATGTTTTGCAGGGCTTTAGGCGGTTCTGACCTATTTGCTAGGCTGCGAGTTTATGCAGCCTAGCAAACAGGTCTGAATTAGGCCCTTTATTTCTCTCAGGTACTAATATAGAATGGACTCACCTCCCAATAAGCTGCAGTTTAAGTTCTGTATTCAATGCTGCGGCGTGCGGCTGGCATGGCGGTTAAACAGCGAGTATCGCAGAAAACCAGCGATCCTCGCTGTTTAAACCGCCAGCCGGCTGCTCGCCCTATTCAACGTTCTGGGGGGAATCCCTGCTGTCACAGGACGGCGAGGATTCCAACTAAAAACAACTGTTGCTATTATTGTTTTTATAAAATATCTGTTTATTTTTAACATATGTTATATTGGTTAGTAATTTGTACATATATTTTGCTCTCGGGAGAAATTGTGTGTAAAAATATTTCTCAAAGTTAGTGCAGTTTCTTTTTTTTTTTAAACTTTATTTCTCTGATCTGTATTTTTCTTCAAGACCCTCAATTAGCAAGACATTATAGTTTTAGGAGCAGATCCAGTTGGTAGAAGCAATTTTCCACCCTGGTCAGATCCTATTGTGCTGTAGTGGTGGGGAAGAACAGATGTCACATGCACCACCTAAAGACGAGGAGTCTCGAGGAAGGCGTTTGTCTAAAAAAAAACACTGCGGGAGATGTATCAAGCTTTTAAAAGTGATGAGGTTTCCCATAGCAACCTATCTGCTACCTATCATTTTATAGAATGCACTTGATAAAGTAGATGTTAGCAAAAAAATTTAATGGTTGCTATGAGCAATTTCACTTGTTCCCTTCTCCCATTCGGCCAGATGTATCAAAGAGTGTTATTCTTGTTATCACTCGTTATGAATCATAAATGGTCCTCCAATCAATCAGCTTCTGTCATTTTTCAAACACTTGACAGTTAGGAGCTGATTTGCTGGAGCACCATTTATCATTTGGAACTAGTGATACCAAGAGAGTATCACTGTTTAATAAATCTGCCTTGTATAGAGAAGGCTTGATACCCCCCCCCCCCCCCCTCATTAACCTGTTGCTGTCTGCTGTAGATCTGACACAGCAGGAATACTGTTATATACTGTACATGTGTTTGTGCAGGAAATGCAATCCTTTTTTTTTTTACTGGACTCCAAATGTTCTAGAAATGGCCCTAATCTTTGCACAACTTTTGGTATTCTTTATATAGAATAATATATGTTTTGCAAATTAATCTGAAAGTTGTCAGTACAGTCACACAGCAGAACGGACAACGCATTTACATGGTTCTAACTTAACAACAAAATGAATATTGCGTTGGTCCATGGTGGCTGTGCCACTACCAATTCTGAAAGAACTGGTAACCCCATCGCCAAGGGGCCACGCCCGATAGCCATGCAATAACAGCCACGGGTGGGGGTGGGGGGGGGGGAGGGGGAGTGGGATGGGATGGGTTTCTTTAGTCTCAGGTTCCCAAGCCTGTATGTGGGTCTCTTTGTCTCAGGTTCCCAAGCCTGTATGTGGGTCTCTTTGTCTCAGGTTCCCAAGCCTGTATGTGGGTCTCTTTGTCTCAGGTTCCCAAGCCTGTATGTGGGTCTCTTTGTCTCAGGTTCCCAAGCCTTTATGTGGGGTTCTTTTGTCTCAGGTTCCCAAGCCTGTATGTAGGTCTCTTTGTCTCAGGTTCCCAAGCCTGTATGTGGGTCTCTTTGTCTCAGGTTCCCAAGCCTGTATGTTGGTCTCTTTGTCTTCGGTTCCCAAGCCTGTATGTGGGTCTCTTTGTCTCAGGTTCCCAAGCCTGTATGTGGGTCTCTTTGTCTCAGGTTCCCAAGCCTGTATGTGGGTCTCTTTGTCTCAGGTTCCCAAGCCTGTATGTGGGTCTCTTTGTCTCAGGTTCCTAAGCCTGTATTTGGGTCTCTTTGTCTCAGGTTCCCAAGCCTGTATGTGGGTTTCTTTGTCTCAGGTTCCCAAGCCTGTATGTGGGTCTCTTTGTCTTAGGTTCCCAAGCCTGTTTGTGGGTCTCTTTGTCTCAGGTTCCCAAGCCTGTATGTGGGTCTCTTTGTCTCAGGTTCCTAAGCCTGTATGTGGGTCTCTTTTTGGTTCCCAAGCCAGAGCTGTTGCTTTAATTCAGACGACGATCCAGTGCCAAGGAAAGGTGAGAGCATTCCTGTGACTGGCACATCTCTCCTGCCAGGTTAGTTATCTGCAGGTTCAAGTTCTTCAGGGAGTCCAGCTTCACTATCAAGGTCCTGTGAAGCTTCATCAGCAGCAGTCTTATGGCAATATCGTCTGTAACAAATGATGCCCAGTGCTATTGCAGCGAACGCTATACTGAAATAGACAACTGTTATGCGGGTGATCATCAAATAATAGGTGTTCTTCAGATTCAGATTTTGTTTCAGCTCATCGCTCAGGTCACTTTCTTTAGCTGCTTCTTTTGGAGGAGTTTCTTCTTTATAGTCTGAAGTTGGATTATTCTCCTCATAATAGATGTTAGTTCCATCATCTTGGGCCAAGCGATCTTCAGCTGCCCGAATTGGGGCTCCATTGCCCTCAGTAATCACTAATATTAGCAAAACGAATATCTGTAAACACAGCATCTTCAATACAGGTCTGATTCCACTGACAACTTCCTTTCAAATGGTTCCTGATGATCCTGATGCAGCCTATGACATCACAATCAGTCTCAGCCTCATGATGAAATGTCCTGTGATGTCATAATGGAAACCAGAGAAGTGGCTGGGACCTTATTAGAGGCAATTTGTATTATACAAAAGATGAAAAGGTTTTGTCATCCATAGAGCACAAACTATTAATTATTTGTCAGAATTATATAAGGCAGTTAAATATTAAAATGAAGAAAAAAGTGTAAACTTTTTTTTTTAATTTTTCTCCAATGAGATTCCTGGTTCAGTTAGATTACCTGAACACATTACTGCTTGCCACGAGTTTCCATCATCAACCATTAAAGAAAGGGCTACCTTTTCCCCAATTAGTACCAGCTGTTCGCATTACATCGGGAAAATGAGTCTTTGATATTATGGGACAGGATAGTTTGACGCTATGGACCTAAAGGTGCCCATACACTAGTAAGATTTATCTTCAGATCTGGCTGGTTGGAACAAAAACATGGATATGGATGAGTGACAGTTTGGCAGCTTTCCAGCATTTCCAAGCAAATGGTCAACTGTCATTGTCTCTCATCCATAACCATGTTTTTGTTCCAACCAGACAGAGCTGCAGATAAATCTGCGTGTGTATGGCCATCTTTATTCAGATCTGAGCTCAGTACAAATTTGTGCGGAAAATGGGCAAAACCATGTGCACTGCAGGTGGGGCAGATGTGACCTATGCAAAGAGAGCTAAATTTGGGTGGTGTGTGCTGAAACTAAAATCTACATTGCAGTGTAGAAATAATAATGCAGCCAGTATTTACCCTGCACAGAAACAAAATAACTCACACAAATCTAACTCTCTCTATACATGTTACATTTGCCCCACCTGCAGTGAACATGGTTTTGCCCATTTTCCGCACAAATTTGTACTGAGCTCAGATCTGAATAAGGCCCTATGTTTGGATCTCAAATATGCAATAGCATGGAGAGAGATCCGTGAGTCTATTCTATGACACTGGCACATTATACAGACCAATCCGATTTTGGGTGGAGTCTGCAAGGCTAAAGCACTGTTCTGTTACAGATGTAGCCAGAATATCAAACAAAGGAACATGGGTACGGATATCAGCCCAATAGCCAAACCAGGTGAAAAATTGGTTAACTAAAATAACTGGTTCCTACAGATGCACTGGTTGTGCCAACTGGAAACATCTTCTTACATTTGGCAGCTTCGAACACCCAATTTCAGGTATACGATATCCACTTAAACATTGGATGAATTGTGACACACGTTATGTTGTCTATTTGGTCCAGTGTTGAAAGACGCGGAGGAGATCGACGTAAACAACTACTCACGCGCGATTGTGTTATTGGATATTCAAACTTAATGCGAGGAATCCTGACGGTTTAAATCTTTCCCATTGTTATGATTGGCGCATAGACTGTGGTGCTAATTATAGGTTTATATAGGGTTCTCTTTGTGTATTATTTTTGTGTATTTTGATGTTGGTTTGATACAGTGCTACAGTTTCTCTTTCTATATATTATTTTTTTATACTATATTATGTTGTTCTTTAATATTGTGATATATATATTCGCTACGATCACTATTCGATTATGGTCTCCAATATTCAATAAATCACTGGATCATGCCATAGATCAGTGGTAGCCAACCCTAGCCCTCGAGAGCTACCAACAGTTCACATTTTCCAGACAACCTAGCTGCTGCACAGCTGCACTCATTAATCACTGACACATTTTAAAAGATACACAGATGGAGCTAATTAGCTCACTTGTGATTCTGTGAGGAGACCTGCAAAACATGCACTGTTGGTAGCTCTCGAGGACTAGGGTTAGCTACCCCAGCCATAGATCATGAGTCTTCAACCTGTGGCCCTCCAGATGTTGTGGAACTACATGTCCCAGCATGCCCTGACAGTTTTGGCATGCTCTTATAGGAAAAAATGTGGCAATGCATGTTGGAACATGTAGTTTCACAACATCTGGAGGGCCACAGTATGAAGACCCATGCCATAGATGATCAGTATTTGCAGTCGACATGGTGACTGTATTATTGTTGTTACTGGAAACATCACCTCTGCTCCGGTCGTCTGTCTGTGGCTATGGACGTTTGGTTCTGGCGTCACTCCCCTTAGGTCATGCCGATTTGGGTTGTGTCTAGAACCACTTCTATTCTTTGACAAGGATGTGATGTTGTGTGAGGGCGGAAGTTGTAGATGCCCTCACAACGGTGTATATTTCATCTATAGTTTCCATAGAGGGTGGGTGATTTAATTTTATTGCAAGTGGATTGTACCCGTTTTGCTCGCCATGCTTTGGCACAGTGTCTCATTTAGCTCACCACACCATTATTTCTTCCCCATGTATACTTGGACCCAGTAGCTGATTGGAAAGACAAAAGACGGAAGTGGTTCTAGCCACAACCATGCTGATGGTAAGGCCCATGAGGGGTGTGTTGTAGAGTAACCGAGCGCAGTGGGACTAGGCTTACATACAAATCAAATGTGCAAGTGTTTGTTTGCCCTTGCACATGTGATTTGTGAGTCAGCCGTCCTGAGGAAGGGGCTTCAGCCTCAAAAACGTTGACAATTTCCTGACCCTGCTTTTATTTACTTATCAATACACTGCTGAATTGGAGAGTGCCGCCTCCTGTCTTCATTTAGTAAGTGAAGTCGACTTCATCTGAGTTGTTTTTTGCTGCAAAGCCCGTGGGTGTATGCCTATGGAGTCTGGATACATGATTTTTGGCCTGGAGCACCGCGGTGGATGATATTTGCTGTAGGAGGGTGCCTGTCATTTGGAACGTTAACGAGGAGGGGTACGTGTCGCCCCATGGAGGTGCAGATTCTCTGACAGCATTACAGTGGCCCTGCATCCCTCCATAGATGGCCGCCACCACAGGGAAGACACGCTAGAAGTACTCCAGGCACCGATATTAGCTGTCGTTGCGCGTACTCTTTGAATTAGTCCCTTTGAGCGACCTCCAGGTGCCAATCAGGGCAGAAATGCTAAGCTTTGGAGAGTGATAGAGAGAGAGAGAGCGCCCACCCCGCATTCATCGATCAGAGGCGAATATAAAAGTTTTGAATTACTTCCGATGGGGAGAAAAATCACTTGATGTTCAGCAACCATCTAATGACTTCTCTCCCCTTCAACCACATACGAGGGGGGGGGGGGGGTGTTCTTGCGTGCTAACAGGGTGGGGGCATATGTTTTGCAGGGCGGTAGACGGTTGTGACCTATTCGCTAGGCTGCGAGTTTATGCAGCCTAGCAAACAGGTCTGAATTAGGCCCATTATTTCTCTCAGGTACTAATATAGAATGGACTCACCTCCCAATAAGCTGCAGTTTAAGTTCTGTATTCAATGCCGCGGCGTGTGGCTGGCATGGGGGTTAAACAGCGAGTATCGCAGAAAACCAACGATCCTCGCTGTTTAAACCGTCAGCCGGCTGCTCGCCCTATTCAACGTTCTGGGTGGAATCCCCGCTGTCACAGGACAGCGAGGATTCTAACTAAAAATAACTGTTGCTATTATTGTTTTTATAAAATATCTGTTTATTTTTAACATATGTTATATTGGTTAGTAATTTGTACATATATTTTTTTTTTTTAACTTTATTTTTCTGATCTGTATTTTTCTTCAAGACCCTCAATTAGCTTTAGATTTTAAGACATTATTGTTTTAGGAGCAGATCCAGTTGGTAGAAGCAATTTTCCACCCTGGTCAGATCCTATTGTGCTGTAGTGGTGGGGAAGAACAGATGTCACATGCACTACCTAAAGATTCGGAGTCTCGAGGAAGGCGTTTGTCTAAAAAAAAAACACTGCAGGAGATGTATCAAGCTTTTAAAAGTGATGAGGTTTCCCATAGCAACCTATCTGCTACCTATCATTTTATAGAATGCACTTGATAAAGTAGATGTTAGCAAACAAATGTAATGGTTGCTATGAGCAATTTCACTTGTTCCCTTCTCCCATTCGGCCAGATGTATCAAAGAGTGTTATTCATGTTATCACTCGTTATGAATGACAAATGGTCCTCCAATCAATCAGCTTCTGTCATTTTTCAAACACTTGACAGTTAGGAGGCTGATTTGCTGGAGCACCATTTATCATTTGGAACTAGTGATACCAAGAGTATCACTGTTTAATAAATCTGCCTTGTATAGAGAAGGCTTGATACCTCCCCCCTCATTAACCTGTTGCTGTCTGCTGTAGATCTGACACAGCAGGAATACTGTTATATACTGTACATGTGTTTGTGCAGGAAATGCAATCCTTTTTTTTTTACTGGACTCCAGAAATGGCCCTAATCTTTGCACAACTTTTGGTATTCTTTATATAGAATAATATATGTTTTTCAAATTAATCTGAAAGTTGTCAGTACAGCCACACAGCAGAACTGACAACGCATTTACATGGTTCTAACTTAACAACAAAATGAATATTGCGTTGGTCCATGGTGGCTGTGCCACTACCAATTCTGAAAGAACTGGTAACCCCATCGCCAAGGGGCCACGCCCGATAGCCATGCAATAACAGCCACGGGTGGGGGGGGGGGGGGAGGGGGAGGGGGAGGGGGATAGGATGGGTTTCTTTTGTCTCAGGTTCCCAAGCCTGTATGTGGGTCTCTTTGTCTCAGGTTCCCAAGCCTGTATGTGGGTCTCTTTGTCTCAGGTTCCCAAGCCTGTATGTGGGTCTCTTTGTCTCAGGTTCCCAAGCCTGTATGTGGATCTCTTTGTCTCAGGTGCCCAAGCCTGTATGTGGGTCTCTTTGTCTCAGGTTCCCAAGCCTGTATGTGGGTCTCTTTGTCTCAGGTTCCCAAGCCTGTATGTGGGTCTCTTTGTCTCAGGTTCCCAAGCCTGTATGTGGGTCTCTTTGTCTCAGGTTCCCAAGCCTGTATGTGGGTCTCTTTGTCTCAGGTTCCCAAGCCTGTATGTGGGTCTCTTTGTCTCAGGTTCCCAAGCCTGTATGTGGGTCTCTTTGTCTTAGGTTCCCAAGCCTGTATGTGGGTCTCTTTGTCTCAGGTTCCCAAGCCTGTATGTGGGTCTTTTTGTCTTCTGTTCCCAAGCCTGTATGTGGGTCTCTTTGTCTCAGGTTCCCAAGCCTGTATGTGGGTCTCTTTGTCTCAGGTTCCTAAGCCTGTATGTGGGTCTCTTTGTCTTAGGTTCCCAAGCCTGTATGTGGGTCTCTTTGTCTCAGGTTCCCAAGCCTGTATGTGGGTCTTTTTGTCTTCTGTTCCCAAGCCTGTATGTGGGTCTCTTTGTCTCAGGTTCCCAAGCCTGTATGTGGGTCTCTTTGTCTCAGGTGCCCAAGCCTGTATGTGGGTCTCTTTGTCTCAGGTTCCCAAGCCTGTATGTGGGTCTCTTTGTCTCAGGTTCCCAAGCCTGTATGTGGGTCTCTTTGTCTTAGGTTCCCAAGCCTGTATGTGGGTCTCTTTGTCTCAGGTTCCCAAGCCTGTATGTGGGTCTCTTTGTCTCAGGTTCCTAAGCCTGTATTTGGGTCTCTTTTTGGTTCCCAAGCCTGTATGTGGGTCTCTTTGTCTTAGGTTCCCAAGCCTGTATGTGGGTCTCTTTGTCTCAGGTTCCTAAGCCTGTATTTGGGTCTCTTTTTGGTTCCCAAGCCAGAGCTGTTGCTTTAATTCAGACGACGATCCAGTGCCAAGGAAAGGTGAGAGCATTCCTGTGACTGGCACATCTCTCCTGCCAGGTTAGTTATCTGCAGGTTCAAGTTCTTCAGGGAGTCCAGCTTCACTATCAAGGTCCTGTGAAGCTTCATCAGCAGCAGTCTTATGGCAATATCGTCTGTAACAAATGATGCCCAGTGCTATTGCAGCGAACGCTAGACCGAAAATGACAACTGTTATGCCGGTGATCATCAAATAATAGGTGTTCTCCAGATTCAGATTTTGTTTCAGCTCATCGCTCAGGTCACTTTCTTTAGCTGCTTCTTTTGGAGGAGTTTCTTCTTTATAGTCTGAAGTTGGATTATTCTCCTCATAATAGATGTTAGTTCCATCATCTTGGGCCAAGCGATCTTCAGCTGCCCGAATTGGGGCTCCATTGCCCTCAGTAATCACTAATATTAGCAAAACGAATATCTGTATACACAGCATCTTCAATACAGGTCTGATTCCACTGACAACTACCTTTCAAATGGTTCCTGATGATCCTGATGCAGCCTATGACATCACAATCAGTCACAGCCTCATGATGAAATGTCCTGTGATGTCATAATGGAAACCAGAGAAGTGGCTGGGACCTTATTAGAGGCAATTTGTATTATACAAAAGATGAAAAGGTTTTGTCATCCATAGAGCACAAACTATTAGTTATTTGTCAGAATTATATAAGTCAGTTAAATATTAAAATGAAGAAAAAAGTGTAAAAAATTTTTTTTTATTTTTTTCCAATGAGATTCCTGGTTCAGTTAGATTACCTGAACACATTACTGCTTGCCACGAGTTTCCATCATCAACCATTAAAGAAAGAGCTACCTTTTCCCCAATTAGTACCAGCTGTTCGCATTACATCGGGAAAATGAGTCTTTGATATTATGGGACAGGATAGTTTGACGCTATGGACCTAAAGGTGCCCATACACTAGTAAGATTTATCTTCAGATCTGGCTGGTTGGAACAAAAACATGGATATGGATGAGTGACAGTTTGGCAGCTTTCCAGCATTTCCAAGCAAATGGTCAACTGTCATTGTCTCTCATCCATAACCATGTTTTTGTTCCAACCAGACAAAGCTGCAGATAAATCTGCGTGTGTATGGCCATCTTTATTCAGATCTGAGCTCAGTACAAATTTGTGCGGAAAATGGGCAAAACCATGTGCACTGCAGGTGGGGCAGATGTAACCTGTGCAAAGAGAGCTAAATTTGGGTGGTGTGTGCTGAAACTAAAATCTACATTGCAGTGTAGAAATAATAATGCAGCCAGTATTTACCCTGCACAGAAACAAAATAACTCACACAAATCTAACTCTCTCTATACATGTTACATTTGCCCCACCTGCAGTGCACATGGTTTTGCCCATTTTCCGCACAAATTTGTACTGAGCTCAGATCTGAATAAGGCCCTATGTTTGGATCTCAAATATGCAATAGCATGGAGAGAGATCCGTGAGTCTATTCTATGACACTGGCACATTATACAGACCAATCCGATTTTGGGTGGAGTCTGCAGGGCTAAAGCACTGTTCTGTTACAGATGTAGCCAGAATATCAAACAAAGGAACATGGGTACGGATATCAGCCCAATAGCCAAACCAAGTGAAAAACTGGTTAACTAAAATAACTGGTTCCTACAGATGCACTGGTTGTGCCAACTGGAAACATCTTCTTACATTTGGCAGCTTCGAACACCCAATTTCAGGTATACGATATCCACTTAAACATTGGATGAATTGTGACACACGTTATGTTGTCTATTTGGTCCAGTGTTGAAAGACGCCATTCAGAGATCCTCTGTTACAAAAGCCCTAATGGACATAGATTTGCCTCTAGTGGCGAGACACTTTGCAATTTGTGGTCATACTATCAGTGACTGTAAATGTATGCCTATAGAGTACATACCACCACTATGACGCGGAGGAGATCGACATAAACAACTACTCACGCACGATTGTGTTATTGGATATACAAACTTAATGCGAGGAATCCTGACGGTTTAAAATTTTCCCATTGTTGTGATTGGCGCATAGACTGTGGTGCTAATTATAGGTTTATATAGGGTTCTCTTTGTGTATTATTTTTGTGTATTTTGTTGTTGGTTTGATACAGTGCTACAGTTTCTCTTTCTATATATAATTTTTTTATACTATATTATGTTGTTATTTAATATTGTGATATATATATGGTCGCTACGATCACTATTCGATTATGGTCTCCAATATTCAATATATCACTGGATTATGCCATAGATCAGTGGTAGCCAACCCTAGCCCTCGAGAGCTACCAACAGTTCACATTTTCCAGACAACCTTGCTGCTGCACTCATTAATCACTGACACATTTTAAAAGATACACAGATGGAGCTAATTAGCTCACTTGTGATTCTGTGAGGAGACCTGCAAAACATGCACTGTTGGTAGCTCTCGAGGACTAGGGTTGGCTACCCCAGCCATAGATCATGAGTCTTCAAACTGTGCCCCTCCAGATGTTGTGGAACTACATGTCCCAGCATGCCCTGACAGTTTTGGCATGCTCTTCTAGGAAAAAATGTGGCAATGCATGTTGGAACATGTAGTTTCACAACATCTGGAGGGCCACAGTATGAAGACCCATGCCATAGATGATCAGTATTTGCAGTCGACATGGTGACTGTATTATTGTTGTTACTGGAAACATCACCTCTGCTCCGGTCGTCTGTCTGTGGCTATGGACGTTTGGTTCTGGCGTCACTCCCCTTAGGTCGTGCCGATTTGGGTTGTGTCTAGAACCACTTCTATTCTTTGACAAGGATGTGATGTTGTGTGAGGGCGGAAGTTGTAGATGCCCTCACAACAGTGTATATTTCATCTATAGTTTCCATAGAGGGTGGGTGATTTTATTTTGTTGCAAGTGGATTGTACCCGTTTTGCTCGCCCTGCTTTGGCACAGTGTCTCATTTTGCTCACCACACCATTATTTCTTCTCCATGTATACTTGGACCCAGTAGCTGATTGGAAAGTCAAAAGACGGAAGTGGTTCTAGCCACAACCATGCTGATTGTAAGGCCCATGAGGGGGGTGTTGTAGAGTAACTGAGCGCAGTGGGACTAGGCTTACATACAAATCAAATGTGCAAGTGTTTGTTTGCCCTTGCACATGTGATTTGTGTGTCAGCCGTCCTGAGGAAGGGGCTTCAGCCTCAAAAACGTTGACAATTTCCTGACCCTGCTTTTATTTACTTATCAATACACTGCTGAATTGGAGAGTGCCGCCTCCTGTCTTCATTTAGTAAGTGAAGTCGACTTCATCTGAGTTGTTTTTTGCTGAAAAGCCCGTGGTTGTCTGTCTATGGAGTCTGTATACATGATTTTTGGCCTGGGGCACCGCGGTGGATGATATTTGCTGTAGGAGGGTGCCTGTCATTTGGAACTTTAACGAGGAGGGGTTCGCAGCGCCCCATGGAGGTGCAGAGTCTCTGACAGCATTACAGTGGCCCTGCATCCCTCCATAGATGGCCGCCACCACAGGGAAGACACGCTAGAAGTACTCCAGGCACCTATATCAGCTGTCTCCTTTGCAGCGGCGGCGGCCATCTTTAATGCTGTCAGAGACTCTGTACCTCTGTGGCGCCGATCCTCCCGCAATAAAATGATTTAACTCTTCCTGAGCAAGAGCATTTGGGCAACGAGCATGGAACCTCTGGCAAAGAGATTGTAGGTATGCAGCACTTGTGTGCTTAACAGTGAAATTAATCGCAGAAAAATTATGCGATTAATCGCAATTAAGAATTTAATTGTTGCCCAGCACTATGTGTGTGTGTGTATGTATATATGTGTATACTGTATATAGATGATATATATAATATACTGTATTGTCCTCCTGCCAGTCACACTTGTTCTCTGTATTACTGATCCGGTATAACCTATCCCTTATTTTCCCCCGACATGTGTGTGACTGCAATGCAAGAACATGTCCTTAATATATATCCTTACTGCTCAGCCTGTAATTCTTTCATGTCCAAATCTTCTTCACCTCTGTTTTTTTCCCCGTTTGGCTGAAGCTTAATATTTCTTTTGAAATTGTAAATAAAACGAGAGTCTCTGCGGTGTGCGATAAGCGGCAATGGGGTCGGAGTAATAGGATTCTGCCTCGGCTGCAGCCTCTGAATGCGCCTCTATCTCGTACAGTAATAATCACAGAGCGCTGTAAGAACCATAGTTACGTGGGCTGCACTTCTTATCCCGTCGTCGCATCTCTACATTCAGAGCAGCAGGACCTTTCCAAAGAACCGGACCATAATACAGCAGATCTGTCTTTATAAAGACTGTTATTATGCTCCCTGTATTTACAGTATAGTTCTCTCAGCGTCTTATATCCCAGAAGATGACTGGTTACAGATTGGATTAAACAAGCGTCCTTTTCCTTGTGGTTATAGACTCGTTCTTACCGTTACAGACACTCAGATACACATGACTGTGTTGTATTCCCCCCGAGATACGGCTACTAATCCCTTCTACAGCGGAACAGTGCCGGAGATAATGCATTTTACAATCAGAGTGTACCCCTGCAGACGCAGGTATGACGAAGCCTGATTGGGGCGGGGGTCTGGCGTGAAATCACGTCAGCGCCCGCCCCGAATTCGACCATCGCCGGCCAGGAAAAGAGTCAGTTTAGACTGACTTTTATCTGCAAAGGGGCAAAACGTAATTCGATGGTGAGGGACCATCGAATGATTTTTCTCCAGTGCGGCCACATGCGAGTGGATGTGTGTGTGAACGCATTTACTCGTATGCTTCTGCGGGGGATTTGTTCGGCGGGTCGGCGTTTACCTGCTCGCTAGGCAGCTAGTATATGCCTGCCTAGAGAACCGGTCTGAATCAGGCCCTTTTTAGGAAGCAGAGTGTTAGGAAAAAAAAGATGTATATCATCCCGAACTGAAGGCAATCCCCCCCCCCCCCAGATTGGTAATTCACTGATAGTTATAGGGACTGTAGTGTCAGTACATACTAACACTTTCCAAATGCTTGACCGTCTACAGACAAAACCAGCTCTCCGCAGGGCTATTTGGGAGAATGTAGTTATAACCTTTCACTAGAATAAGGCTCCGAGCTGAAGAACACACTAGTGTTGGTATACTGTATGTTCCTGGAATACTAATAGGCTGAATCTTGAAGTGCTGCCTTCACTAGGAGAAGTATATTTTGAATTAAACTTGCTTTTTATGTTAGCAGGCAGTTGGGCCTGAGTTTGCGTCTCACCCTTTTATACATTGGGGTTTATTCAGGTTGATTAGTCAGCCTTGCGAGCAGTGGCGTAACTAGCTTTTGGGCGCCCCCCGCCGTTAAAGGGAGGGCGCCCACCCACGCACCCCGCCGCACCACCCACCCACGCACCCCGCCGCACCAACCCCTGCCCGCCCCGCCGCACCAACCCTCGCCCGCCCCGCCGCACCAACCCCCGCCTCGACGCCCATGCAATCCCCCCAGTCTTACCTGGCTACGCTCAGTACGCGCTGGTCCCGGCTCCCTTCTTCTGCTATGAGGACCACCACAAAATGTCTGCCCCCATGCAGCAGACAGTTTCAGAGAACTATCTGCTACATGGGGGCGGACATTTTGTTGTGGTCCTCATAGCAGAAGAAGGGAGCCGAGACGAGCGCGTACTGAAGACTGACAGGTAAGACTGTGGGGGATGGCGGCATGGTGTAACTATAGCACTGCAGCCCCCGGCGCCCGCACATGCACAGCGCCCCCCCGCAGTCGCGGGGGCTGCGGTGCTATAGTTACGCCCCTGCTTGCGAGTCCACCAAACCCAATCCGGCGAACGACCGCCCCCTCAAAGTGCGGCTTCGCCCGAACAGCTGCGAATGGATGTTTTGTATAAACATCCATTCGCATGGCTCGGGTAACCTCCCACATCTTTCGACGGTCACCTACCATCGAATGATGTTTAGCGTGCACGCATATATAAGTGACTTTTCAGTTACTTACATTTGCGTGCACGCTGGCGTGGATATAGGCGGGCAGCTGACATCCGGTTATGTCAGCTACCCGCCCCCCCACACCCGCGTCACTGCCTCATTACCATGAGAACGCCCAGCATATGGTAATGAGGCAGCCCGGCGCCCCCGCCCATCTCCGCCCCCCCACGCCGGCATCGGTGTGCACCTGGCGACCTGAAAGGTCGGCGTGGGTGCACACACCATACGCGATACCCGCCTGCGCATGCGCAGACGCGCAACATCGGTACTGCGTGCGAATGCACGCAGTACCGAATGGATTTGAATCAGGCCCATTGTATGAGGGTGGTTCAGTAAAGGGGCCTACACACATAGCGAGTTGCTGAGCATTGTGAGCGATGCTAGATCACTCAGCACACAGTGATGTGTCAGCGCTGTGTGCCGAGCGATCTGTCAGGGCCAGTGTCCTCCGGTGAGAACACTGGCCCTTCCCGACGATTACGAGATTAATATCCACCATGCTGGATATTAATTGCTTGGCGACAACGATGCGCATCACTATCGATATGCCCCTACACGTAGCATTTTTTAAGGGATCTAGTGAGATTGCTTCGAAAATGCCCCTAGATCGCTAGGTGTGTAGGCCCTATAAGTAGGATAACAAGACCTCTCACATGTATAATGTTCTCATTTTCTTTGTAACTTCCTGCCAGGGCAGGTAGACCATCAACATGAGGTGTAAGATGACCCGCATGGTCAAATATTGAGGTGCGTAGTGTGATCAGATTTCTGCATCTAAAGGGAACATTAGTTACTGATAACGCCATGCCATGGAAAAAGGTTTGGGTTGGTGTTCTGCCTTTAGAAATAGCAGTACAGATGTTCAAGATGAGCAGCAGTACGTCCACTACAGATGACTGTTTGTGTCTCATCGAAGGTCTGACTTGGGAGCATAGACGCATTTTGTTTAGTGATATTGCTGATGAAATGTTTTTTTCCAACGCTGGTGTGTTGTGTGCTTGGTGGGCCATCCAGTGACACTGGTTCTCAATACCAAGGCATTTTATGGTTTGTTCATACACTTAGGTGGTGAAGTGGTTAGCAGTGCTGGCTCAGAGCACTTGGGCCATGGTGAGGGGAACCTCTGTGTGGAGTTTGTATATTTTCAGAGTGTTTGCTGTGTTTCCTCTAGGGATGCAAGCGTCATATAAACATATCACATACTAGTGGGTTAATTGGTGTGTAACTCAACAGTTAAAAGCATATATATGTACAGTGCACAAACTGCATGTCAAACACAGCTTTTGCGAAACAGGCATCATACCTCCATTTGTCATTGTCATACAAGCGATATGTTCAGCTGGATATTTGGTGGGTGAGGATGTAAATCTGCTTTGTAATGGAATTTCAGATTTGGGTTGCAGAGGTTGACCCTGCACTGTTCCTGTTTCAGGGTTACCTTGAAGAGTTGGTCCGCCTGCGGGAAGTCCAGCTTTCTGACTCCGCCTCCCAACACAAGTTATTAACTCAGAGGATTAAAGACATAGAACTGAACCACAAGCTGGAGAAAGAGCAGCTGGAATATATCATTGTAGAGCTTCAGGACCAGCTGTAAGTATGAGAAAAGTATTCCTAAAATGCACCGAACACCCCTATCCACACAGGCGGCATAGGAGTGCACTGGTATGCCCCACCATGCTTCATACAGCCCAACCAATATGTAGTGTCTAAATCCTGGATCTCAGCGAGCTCCCTGGGAGGAAGACAGCCTCTTTCTGAATCTAAGATGGCCAATGTGAAGCTATTGTATTCCGAGCAGAGCAGTTTCACATCGGCCATCTTGGATCCAAAACGAGGCTGCCTCTTCTTTGGGAAACAGCTGAGATACTGGAGACAAAAGCAGTAACCTCTCAAGGGTTGGTAACCTATGTCCGCAGGGGTGGTCATTTGTGTTAGCTGCCTATGTTCTGACATGGGGCTGGGTCTCAGACCACTTGCCCTGAGCATGCTCAGGCCTGGAGAAAGCTGAGTTGGATGGAATCTTGCACCTTCTGTTGTCTTGCTTGTCACGGATATTGTTGCAGACTGCAAAATTGCCTGTCTCAGTTCTGTACAGGCTCTGGGTGCTTTTTAAATTTCCTTTGGTGAGAATACACAGCAATATTTTTATGATCAAAGCTCATGCTGACTTTATCTTCTCTGAAAGAGCCTCTCAATAATAATAATTAGGCATGGTGTTTTAGATAGAAGATATAATTAGTGTGTCTCACTCAGAGTTCAGTTTGTGTGTGTCCGGGTGTTTGCTCATTAAAATGTAACACTCGCTGTTGTGGAGGTTTGGAGAGAGTCTCGTTGGGTTTATAAAAATTAGAGTAATACTGAGCTATTATTTATGTTTGCCACAGTACAGGCGTTAATTGCAGATGGAATATGGGAAATGTACTTTTATATGAAGACTGTACTTTTCAATATGGGTCATGACACCAAAAAAAAAAAAGATTCAATATGTTCAAAGGTATTCTGATTTTGATTTCAAAATATGACAGGAAATAATCACTGTGCCAGCACTAATTATGCAAATGTTAAAGGGGTACAGTCCTGAATCTAACTGATGTTGACCATTGTTACATGTATGTATTTTTCTGTGCATTTTATGATCATGTGTCAGGTGTATTTTCTCATGCGTATTGGGTCTGTGTATAAATTTGTGTATAGTGTGCGTGCTAACCTATAAACTCACCTGATCAGTGTTACAACATTGTCATTAACACATTGGTAGATGTTAAAGAGGATTTAAATGTTCCCAGATCTGGTCTTTGCAAGACTTCTCCCTTAGATCGATACTGATGTACAATCTTTCCCTAATGTCAGACCATAAAGTTATCATAAGTATGTGGTGCCATCGGGATGCACGTGTGCAAGCAAAGGCCAATAGAGAGGGAACCCTCCTCTCTCAACTGAGGACTTGAAGGTCATTGTGATTTAAACATTCTTGAACAACTGATCTTTTAAGATGCAGTAACGGTGTTGTGTTAATTACAAGTTATAGAGGGCATTTATAAACAATGCATTTTGTTATGCAATGGAAGGGTTGTTAGTAACATGGTAATTCCACTCATGGAGGGAGGTTGGTGCTGTTCAGTAGAATGCATAGCTCTGAGGACATCCGCTGGCGAGGAAATACAGTTAACTCGGCTTCAGTTAAGCTAGGCCTATTGTCTGCGAGCCACCGATTGAAGCTGGCATCAAGCACAGTAGTGGGGGGCAGTTTAGGCATTATAGATCAAAGACAAACCATATGTGATCTGTTTTGATTTAAAACTAATTTTTCAGCGATCGCTAGGAGCTTCTAAAATCTTATTAATATAACTGAAGTCTATACACAGGTTTGGAAATCACTAGGTTTCAGAGAAATGAATCAATCAGACAACAATGTTGAGATTTTTCGACTCGTATCATAGCTTTTAATAACCGAGATGCCATATTTTATGTAGTCATTACACAATTATTTGAAAATGTAACTTTACGTGTGGGAGTTCTGGGATGGTCCAAGGTATAATAAACTTGTGATCCAATCATCAGAGACTTTGGTGACATCATCCATGGGGTTGGGTAATCATCTGGTAAAATGTATTGGCAGTAGGTTCATACTGGTGATCAATTTTCTAAGTTGAAGCCTGTACCCGCATGTCCTGCCTTTCCTATCGTTCCTCTTGGCCAAACTGGTGGTTGTTCTGTGTAAGTTTTCCTTTTTTATTTGAAATTGCAGCACATCAGCAGTTATTCTGTAAAACATTTCCGCAGCTAAGCATTATACTCCATTTACAAATAAAGTGTTTTTTTTTTAGTCTGTTCAATATGTGCAAGATAGCCAAGTATTTGAGGAAGCTATTGGATTGCTATTGTCACTCTATATCAGATATATTAGCTAACTGCCGGGTAGTCTGTGCCGCCGATCCTGCTAAATTGTACAGCAACTGTCATTGATTATTAGAAGCAGTGGTGGTAGTGGTAACCGTGTGGTAGGTTGTGTCGCCAAGCCTGTGCATTTGCGATAGTGTTAGGGAAATCTGTGGCTCCTTTATTTACCAGGTTGCACTTTGTAACTGTCATCATCAACAATTTTCTTATGGAAACCATAGTGGTGATAGGATTGACAATAATCAACCATTTCCCCCCAAAAGGTCCAAAAGATCGCAGGGTGTAATTGGTTTAGTTCCTGAGTTGATTGTATATGTTACATCAGAGAAACATCCCTGTGTAAAATGCATTTTAGTCAGTTTAAATGATTTCATTATTTGTGTTCTGTTTGGATAGCACCACAATGATGTGTTAGAATCCATTCCCGACCTCATTTTAATATTTTATGAATCAATTTGCTTAAGTATATTATTTTACAAAGGGCATATGAAAATGGATGAGAAAATGTAGTAACTGAAGCCCCGATTAATTTTGGGATGCTAAAAATGAGACTCGACGTGTTTTATTATGGTAAATCCTTGTAAAGCCTGTTGATATCGCCCGAAAAATAACTGTTTTCAGGCTAAAACACTTTCAGACGGCAAAACTGGCTTTGACCAAGTATTTGAAAACGTTTTTAAAAACGGGTCTGCCAGCTAAAACCCCTTTCACACCGCATGTCTTTAACCCCTTCCCGACATTTGACGTATATATACGTCATGGCCGGGATGTACTTCCCGACACATGACGTATATATACGTCATGACTTTAAACTGTCCCCGCGTCTATAGACGCGGTGACAGTTTAAACATGTCTGCTGTCCCTGACAGCAGACATGTCCCTGCATGCCCAGGGGGGGTGGCGATGCCTCCCCCCCGTCGGCGATCGCTGTGATTGGCTGTTCAATGTGAACAGCCAGTCGCAGCGTTTTCCTGTGTTACCGGCGAATCAGACGCTCGGTAACACAGGTGTCAATCACCGCCGGGTGTGAGGGGGCATGAGGGGGTCACCGGTGATGACCACACCTCACCCCACCTCATCCCACCTGCCCCCAAGGCTGTGATTGGTCCGTCGGACCGACGGACCAATCACAGCCAAGGCGCGTCATTTAAACTAACGGTGACTGCGCTGCAGACGCCATTCCGGTCTGGAATAGCGTGCAGAGCGGTCACCGGCCACTCTGTCGTGATATACATACCTGAACCTTGCCTGATACTTACCTGATCACTGCTGATCACCGCTGGTAGCGTGCTGCCAGCAGCTGGATGCTTTCTGGATCTTGTGACTTCCTGTGTCCTGCTGCTGCAGTGTCATAGAGTCACAGATCATGAGAGATAGTGACAGATAGTGACAGAGAGTGATAGAGAGTGATAGAGAGTGCTATATTTTGTGTCTGCTGCACCCCTTTTGTGCTGATCAGTATATCTGTGCTGATCAGCAACTTTTTTTTTTTTTATATATATATACCTGTCAGTTGCACCAAAGGTTGTGCTGCCTGTGCAACTGACTGCTGCCCCCCCTTTTGTGCTGATCAGTTTAAATTAATTAACTGATCAGCAACTTTTTGGGGGTCCAGGGTTTTTTTTTTTATATATATACCCTGTCAGGTTGCACCCACAGTTGTCTGCCTGCTGCCCCTCACTGCTAATCAGTGTCGCATCACTGCATCACTGATCTGCAGTTTTTTTTGGGGGGGGGGGGGGGGGGATTGCAGTGGGGTTTTGTTTTTACACCCACGTTGCTTTTGTGGGTGCTTTTGTGGGTGTCCTGTGGCCGCTGATCAGTGACGTACATCACTGAACAGCATTTTTGGCACAGGGTTGATATCATTTTTTTTCTGCAGTTTTTTTAAATTGTTTTTTTTTTTTGGAGAGTGCTGTGGTTTATTACACCCACGTTGCTTTTGTGGGTGTCCTGTGGCCACTGATCAGTGACGTACATCACTGAACAGCATTTTTGGCACAGGGTTGATATCATTTATTTTCTGCAGTTTTTTTAAATTGTTTTTTTTTTTGGAGAGTGCTGTGGTTTATTTTTTTTTTTGTTTTTACACCCACGTTGCTTTTGTGGGTGTCCTGTTGCCTTTGAGCGCTGTTCAGTGGCGGACGTTACTGACCAACATCTGTGCTCAATTTTTTGCGCAGGACCTTTTTTTTTTTTTTTTTAACCCCTTCAATTTTTTTTTTTTTATTGGGATCAAATTCCTGTATAAAGTATTTTTTTTTCTGCACTACATACACACTACATACCCCCCGTGTTGAAATAAAGTTTGTACCCCCCCTACACTATTACACTTGCAGAAACACAAAAATAAAAATGGCATCCCAAATGTCATCCCAAATGTCATCCCAGTCATCCAGAAGAATGTATTCAGCGGAGGAGGCATATGCCATGCTTGCCTCTGACTCTGACACAGCCAGTGATGCAAGCGGGGAATTTGAAGGATTCGTCTTAAGCTCCTCTAGTGATGAGGGACCCCCTCAAAGACGCCCCCGTAGAGCAGCTGAGACCCCCCCCCCCCAAAATGATTGATCCCGTATGGACCCCACCACCAGACAATTTTGAGCCCCAGGTTCCTGAGTTTTTGGCCATCCCAGGAATCCAATTTGATTCAACAGGTCTCAGAGAAATTGACTTTTTCAAATTATTTTTCTCTGATGATTTTATAAATTTAATGGTGGACCAAAGTAATTTATATGCCCAGCAGTTTATTGCTCAAAACCCCACGTCATCATTTGCTAGGTGGACCCCTGTAGATGCAGTAGAGATGATGACGTTTTGGGGTCTGGTGTTACATATGGTCATAGTAAAAAAGCCAGAAATTAGGCAATATTGGAGTACAGATGTTCTGTACAGCACCCCATTTTACCGTATGGCCATGACTCGGACTCGTTTTGAGATAATCCTTACATTTTTACATTACACCGATAATGCACAGTGCCCACCCAGAGATGATCCCACCTTTGACCGGCTATTCAAAGTCAGGCCGGTCATTGATCATTTCAGTGCCAAATTTGCAGAGATGTACATCCCTGAAAAATGTATTTGTATCGACGAGTCCCTTATACAGTTTAAAGGAAGGGTTCAATTCCGCCAGTACCTTCCCAGTAAGAGGGCAAGGTATGGCATAAAAATGTATAAACTGTGTGAAAGCACCTCAGGGTACACCCACAGGTTTAGGGTATATGAAGGGAAGGATTCAAGAATTGAACCGCCAGAATGCCCCCCCTCCCTCGTAGGTGTTAGTGGAAAAATTGTCTGGGATTTAGTGCACCCCTTCCTGGATAAAGGTTATCACCTCTATGTGGATAACTTTTACACTAGCATCCCCCTGTTTAAGGCCCTTGGTTCAAGAGGTACAGCAGCTTGCGGTACTGTGCGCAAGAACCAAAGAGGCCTCCCAAAAACGCACGTTGCCCAAGTACTGAGAAGGGGTGAAAGCAGGGCACAATCCACCGAAAATATGTTGTTGGTCAAATATAAGGACAAGAGGGATGTCCTTATACTGACAACAATTCATGGAGACAGTACCACCTCCATCCCTGTACGAGGTACCAGTACCCACACCTCAAAACCTAATTGTATCCTAGATTACAATAAGTACATGGGCGGAGTGGATCTTTCAGATCAGGTACTGAAGCCGTACAGTCCCCTGCGGAAAACAAAAATCTGGTACAAGAAGCTGGCCGTGTATATCATCCAGATGGCACTGTATAACGCTTACGTGCTATTCCGTTCTACCAGCCAGAGGGGGACATTTATGCACTTTCAAGAGGAAGATTTGGGGGGTAAGTATGTGGTGGGACAATCCTAGGATTAACCCAGCACACACTACCTGGCGCTTGGCAACGCTGTTAAGTGTAATAAGACCAATGCTGGTTTTAAATAGAATTTAGTTTTAGTTTTTAAACAGCTGCAGCATGCACTTCTATGAGTCTGCCTTGACTCATACAAACAAGAAACAATTTGGGGTAGGTTAAAGTGTATTGCGCTGCTGTTTAGTAATTGATTAATTAAAACACACTAATTGGCTGTGAAAAAATATACAGGACACACTGTGTAGATTTTTGGTTTTATATATGAAATTAGAAAATTAACAGTACATGTATACACATTTATTGTCTAAATAGAAACATAAATTAAAAACACATTTATATAAAATTAGCCATAAATTAATAGCATGAATTGAGATCCCAAGGAATATAATGGTAATGCTACTAGCAGACCTTAGAGCAAATGCAGTCAATTTGCACTGATGTTAAAAGGATAATTAGTCCAGAACGTATGTATGCAATTGTAGGATATATAGTGCAGTCACAATTGTAGGTAATATGCTCACCCTTTTTCCGTGCTGGTTTTGTTTGGATGGATGAAGGCAGGGGATAATTTCTTTCAGCGTTTGGGTCCAGGTGATGGGTAGATGGTAGCTCCCTTTCTTATATACTGTGTACTCCTCTCGGCACTGGGCCGGTGTAGCCTGCGTGCGGTTTGCTTTTGAGGGCACCGCAGCAGTAAAGGAGTATTATGGTATATTCACCCAATGATGTTGGAGAGCTGCTCCTGTTGTAGCATGGAGAGCGGCTAGCTGGAATAGCTGATGGCCGGCAGCAGGGGGGTATGCTGCACTTCAGCTGGAACTGGATTGGAAACGCTGAATTGATGGTGAGTCAGTGGATAGGTTAATGTCCACAGTATGATCTGTGTTAGCGCAGATAATTTGCGGCTGTGAACCAGCGGCAGGGAGCAGTACGCCGACAGGTGGATCAGCGTCCACAATGGGGTGGTTGTGGTTCAGGATACCGGCAGCGTGAAGCGGGCGTCCTTCAGATGACTTGCGGCGGTGAGCTGGTGAGTGAAACAGCACTCACAGTGTAATCTGCGGTTAACGCAGTCAGGATTACCAGCGGTGGGGAGCAGTAAGCCGGCAGGTGGATCAGCGTCCACAATGGAGTGGTAGTCTGTACCAGGGCAGCATTTTCCTAACGAAATCCCCTCCACTGCAAGAAAGGGCAGGACACAAAAAAGGTGCAAAGTTTGCTATAAAAAGGGAATAAGAAAGGATACTATTTTCCACTGTGAAACTTGCCCCGACAAACCCGGCCTATGTATAAAGGAGTGTTTTAAAATATACCACACATCTATGGATTATTAGGTTCATCATTTCACCGTGCTTCGGGGGTCTTGCTAATGCCACATAGCACCCACCATTCATTCCACCAGAATCTGAGCTGCAAAATCCAAAAATCACTCCTTCCCGTCTGAGTCCTGCCATGCACCCAACTGGTATTTTTTGGTCACATATGAGGCATTGCCATACTCGGGAGAAATTGGGGCACAGATTTTGGGGTGCTTTGTCTCCTTCATTCCTTGTGAAAATGAAAAATTTGGAGCCAGAACTGCATTTTTGTGTAAAAAATGTAATTTTTCATTTGCACAGCCCAGTTGTATCAAAATTGGTGAAACCCCTGGGGGTTTGAAATGTACACTATACCCCTAGATGAATTCCCTGAGGGGTGTAGTTTGCAAAATGGGGTCACTTGTGGGGGGTTCCACTGTATTGGTGCTCTGGGTGTCTTGCTAATGCGACATAGCACCCACCAACATTCCACCAGAATCTGTGCTGCAAAATCCAAATATCACTCCTTCCCTTCTGAGTCCTGCCATGCACCCAAATGGTATTTTTTGGTCACATGTGAGGCATTGCCGTACTCGGGAGAAATTGGGGCACAGATTTTGGGGTGCTTTGTCTCCTTCATTCCTTGTGAAAATGAAAAATTTTGAGCCAGAACTGCATTTTTGTGTAAAAAATGTAATTTTTCATTTGCACAGCCCAGTTGTATAAAAATTGGTGAAACCCCTGGGGGTTTGAAATGTACACTATACCCCTAGATGAATTCCCTGAGGGGTGTAGTTTGCAAAATGGGGTCACTTGTGGGGGGGTTCCACTGTATTGGTGCTTCGGGGGTCTTGCTAATGCGACATAGCACCCACCAACATTCCACCAGAATCTGAGCTGCAAAATCCAAATTTCACTCCTTCCCTTCTGAGTCCTGCCATGCACCCAAATGGTATTTTTTGGTCACATGTGAGGCATTGCCGTACTCGGGAGAAATTGGGGCACAGATTTTGGGGTGCTTTGTCTCCTTCATTCCTTGTGAAAATGAAAAATTTGGAGCCAGAACTGCATTTTTGTGTAAAAAAATTTAATTTTTAATTTGCACAGCCCAGTTGTATCAAAATTGGTGAAACCCCTGGGGGTTTGAAATGTACACTATACCCCTAGATGAATTCCCTGAGGGGTGTAGTTTGCAAAATGGGGTCACTTGTGGGGGGGTTCCACTGTATTGGTGCTTCGGGGGTCTTGCTAATGCGACATAGCACCCACCAACATTCCACCAGAATCTGAGCTGCAAAATCCAAAAATCACTCCTTCCCTTCTGAGTCCTGCCATGCACCCAAATGGTATTTTTTGGTCACATGTGAGGCATTGTCGTACTCGGGAGAAATTGGGGCACAGATTTTGGGGTGCTTTGTCTCCTTCATTCCTTGTGAAAATGAAAAATTTGGAGCCAGAACTGCATTTTTGTGTAAAAAAATTAATTTTTCATTTTCACTGCCCAGTTGTACCACAATTGGTGAAACCCCTGGGGGTTTGAAATGTACACTATACCCCTAGATGAATTCCCTGAGGGGTAAAGTTTGCAAAATGGGGTCACTTGTGGGGGGGTTCCTAACTTTTAGCATCTTATGGTGCCTAGAAACCTACATGGTGCCTAAAAAATAATCTCATAAAAAGGAGGCTCCAAAATCAAGTAGGTGCTCCTTCTATTATGAAGCCTGTGGTTTGGTCAACGTGCACACTAGGGCCACATATAGGATATTTATGAAAACAAAAGAATTGGGGGAATCAATTTTTAGTCACATTTCTCTAGTAAAATCTACTGTGTTCCTTAGAAAAATGTATTAAAATTGCAAATCTGCAAAAAAAATGAAATTTTGAAATTTCACCTACACTTTGTTTTTATTCCTGTGAAACACCTAAAGGGTTAACAAACTTCCAAAATGCTGTTTTGAATACTGTGAGGGGTGCAGTTTTTGAAATGGCATCATTTATGGGGGTGTCTCACATACAAGTCCCTCAAAGTCACATCAGAACTGAACTGGTCCCTAAAAAAATCAGTGTTTGAAATTTTCTTGAAAATTTGAGAATTTGCTATTCATATTTTAAGCCTCCTAGTGTCCAAAAAAATTAAAAGGATGTTGAAATAATGATGGAAACATAAAGTAGACATATGGTCTGTTAGTTATTAACTATTTTGAGTGGTATGATTATTTGTCTCACCAGCAGAAAATTTAACATTTTGAAAATTGCTAAATTTTCCATTTTTTTACAACATTTTGGTATTTTTCACAAAAAAACACAGACTGTATCGACCCAAATTTACCACTAACTTGAAGTACAATGTGTCACGAGAAAACAATCTCAAAATCACTGGGATAAGTAAAAGCAAAAAAAAGTTATCCCCACTTAAGTGATACATGTCAGATTTGAAAAAAAGGGCTCTGTCAGGAAGGCAAAAACATGCTGCGTCAGGAAGGGGTTAAACGGTATTTCAGAGCAGTTTTTATCCTTAAAAGGTATTTCAGTGCAGTTTTTGTTCCTTCACAACACTGAACCCGTTTTAACCCATAGAAAACAGTGAAAGATAAAAAACGGGTCTGAAACGGGTAGGACCCTGCTTTATCACCGTCTAGAAATACCAGTTCAATAGAACTGGTAAATTCACTCTGCACCTTTCAGACTGCACAAATTACCGTTTTAAAACGGTAAAAAAAACCGACAAAATAACAGGTAAAAAGTGCGGTCTGAAAGGGGTATTAGGGAGAAATTTACAAAGATCGAATGGGTAAAAATGCAGTCATTCCTACCCATGCGATCTGTAATACGGCTGGGTCCCGGTCATTGGCCGTATTCAGCTGATATTAATGCATACGCCATTGTTAGAACATGGCTTTATGCGGCCATATTGTTCTATGTGATCAGCAGATTAGAATACGAATTCACCAGCACGAATGACAAGTAGAACTTGTTTTGCTGAGCCTGCACAGATCAGTCAGATCCGTGCAGGCGTAAAAAAAGATTAAATAAATTAATAAAATGGCGTAGGGCCCCCCAGCCTTGCTATAACAAGCCCTGGGGTCATCAAACCAGTTTTTCTTTTTACCCATTTTTGGCTATCAGCCCTGTGTCCACCGCCCAGGGATACCGGGGACAGCCATGGGCAGAGGGGACCCCTTTATTGGTGGGGCCCCCCACTCCTCCAGGGTCCCAGCCCAGGCTGATCAGTCAGAGGTTAATGCTTTGGCTGGGGAAACTTGTATAAAAAAGTCTCCCCCGGCAGTGGCACTAGCCTGCTGACTGTTTGGGCTCGGTGCTGGATATCAAAATACAGGGGACCCCTATTCATTTTGTCCCCTGTATTTTAGGAGCCAGGACTGGCCCATGAGCCTGGTGCTGGTTATAGAAATACGTGAGGACCCTACTTTTTTGTCCCCCTGAATTTCTACAACCAGGAATGCTTCAGTGAGCCCAGGGCCGGTGGTAGCCAGATGGGGGGGAACCCATGCCGGGTTTTTTTTTTATTATTTGGATTTTTTTATTACACAAGGCAGCATTGCAGAGATCTGACTGTTCCGTGCGATGCTGCCTCATTGTACGTATTTGGTGGTTGTACAGTATATACGAATGGCTACAAATGGCTACGACATTTGAAAATATGAATCTGGAGAATACGGTAGCATCGTAAATTTGCCGTAGTCATTCGTATTTTTTGGGCCGTATTAGTAAATGTCCCCCTTAGAATCTATGATAAGTTCACAGACCTTTGTGTTTTTTTTTGCATCCGCAATTGCGAAAACAGGTAACTTATTGGAATTTTTTTTTTGCTGAACCTCTATCCTGCATAGCAACCCAGGTCCGACTGATTAACCCAGGTCAGAGTTGCTGGACCTGGGTTATAGGTTTTGGTGCTTTTACAGGTTCATACATCATCGCCCCAGCAATAACCTTTGGTCAAGAATGTGGTGCGAAAGGGATATTCGTATGTTATATCCAATGAACATTAGCACTAGGGTAATCTTAACACAGCTCAAACCTAATTAATTTATTCTCTGATGGAAAATAAAAATATTGTTTTTTTTTGTTTGTATTTTTTTAAATCCTTTTAAATAACAGTTTCTAACAAACCCAGTCACACACATGGGTTTATAAAATGAATGAAAGCTTTTTTGCTTACTACCTACAGACCACTCTGCCGTGGTTGAGTTAGAAGGTAGATGGGTATAATGATTAGCTGTGGTAAGCGGGTGTCACACAGTAAATGCATATAAATGTGATGGGAAGAGAGAATTGGAACATATTCACCTACAAATATTTAATGTACATTAAAGGCATTTATGTATAACGGACGACTGATCTATGTTCCTGTGAGTTAATGCTTCTCATACAATTTGCTTGTAGCCTTTGTGACTCCCATTTACTATAGTTTTCCTGTAATGTTGGAGGACTTCTGAACTAGACTTGTCATTATGTCAAATGATAGAGTTCTGTATGTGAGTATTCTCTGCTTAGCGATTGTCTACAAGAGCTTTGTTCAGATAATATTTTGTCTGTAGAACTGGCCAGTACCCAGGATAGAGCGCTGCTTATCCGGCAATTGACGTAAGTTGGGATGCCGATGTTTAGTATTCTAACTACCAGCATACCATCTGACGCAATGTTAACTGCATTCCCATGTAAACCGTAGTACAGTGTTAATTGTGGAAAATGAGAAATGTGGCTGCTTATGTGACTGTGAGTGTATATTGATAAGTTGTATCAAAAATGACAAATTCCAGCTGCTAGACGACAAAGCCATCAGGGTGTGCGTATGGGAATGACGTCCGTTTCTGATGCGTGAGTGGTCACTAAAACCCTTCAGAGTAATGTGTTCCACAGTATATATATTCCCTCGTCTTAATCCCATGAATGCCATTAAGTGCTAAAATGTATTTATGTATTCTAACGTGTGAATGAGTCATCTGGTTGTACTGTATTCAGCATTCCCACAGTGTGCCTGGCCATTGTTCCCTGCTGCGTTTATGTCAGGTGCAGATTATATCAGGTAGCTGATCTGTGCAGAACTGGATTAAGGCTTCAGGGGGCCCGGGGGGACTTAATAAAAGGGGGAGCCCTCTAAGGAATAAACAAACACACAGCATACATACACCCAACACACACACACCATGCATACACACACACACACACCATGCATACATACATACATACATACATGCATGCATATACACACACTGCATTCATACACAAACTACATACATACATACATACATACATACATACATACATACATACTGTAGATACATACACACACACACACACACACAAACACACAACAAACACAGTATACATAAGTACATACATACAAACACACACACACAAATACATCACTCAGCACTAACCAACAGAGGACAAGAGGGAGAGAGGGCCATCTTTTCCACTGGGCTGGATGGGCTACTGCCTGGGGGCCCCACAAGAATATGGGCCCCAGAGCAGATTAAGGCAGGGCAAAAACAAAAAATGAAATGTTGAAGCCCATTACACTGGGCTGAAAAGCCGCCCAGTGTGTATGGCCCGGTGATGAACGGGTATTACCAGCAGATGAGCGGCTTTGAGGACGGCTTTGCATAGCGCTGCACTATGCAAATCTGTGTCCCCTCCCCCCGCTGACTGCGCCAGGCAGGGGCAAAGCCTCTCAGTGTGTATGCACTGAGCGCCCCCCCCCCCCCCCCCCCCATTGATGACAGCGGTATAATCGCCCAGTGTGTATGGACTTTTACTTACAGCAATCCCATTAGCACTTGCCATCGGTGGTCGGCATACTGTACGTTATCCCCCTATCCTCCTCTTTCACTGATCACACTGAATTTCATACAGTACATTACTTCATCAGGCCCAATGTTATCAATGAGGAGCCCTGGCACTGTATTGCCCAGGGGCCCATAATGCTGTTAAAATGGCCCTGGAAGGAGATCAATCACTGACATGATCCGTGTGAGCATGGATCTTCTGCTGCTTGGGATCCACATGGCTGCTCAGTAGCTCCCTCTTCTGCTGGTGCCTGTGTTATGCAGAAAGCTCTGCAAGGAGCAGCAGCAGTGTATCATTCGTGCCGAGCGGGTGGCCTCAGCGAGTGCAGAGACAAGCCCCAAGGATAAAAAAAACCCGGCTGTGGATCTGTGCCAATTCAGCTGTAGTGGTACTAAGCTAAGTGCTTTGACTGTTGTGTGGCTGGGCTGCCACATGTCGCCTATCTGTGTTTTCAATTTAAAATATTCTAGTTGAATATCTCTTTTGAAACTAAAGGGCCTGATTCAGACCTGATTGCTCATCTGTAAATGTGAGCAAATAGCTGCTGCCTAGACAGAAAGAGCACCCCCACCCCCACCTGTGCAAATCTGCAAAAATATCACTTTTCAATATCCAGTGGCAAATCCATACGCAATTCATGAACCATCAAATGATTTTTCAAATCTGTGCAAATATGGACAAGTCTGATCCTACCGGTCATCTGCGACAAAGACCGGCTGACCGAGATGTCACAGCCCCACTCTGAACACGCCTGGGCCAGTCTGGCGGTTTTTTTTCTGACACTCAAAGAGGGCCAGATGCAATAAGCTTCAAAAAGTGATACAGTGGAGAGTGAAAAACAACCAGCCAATCAGCTCCCACCTGTCATTTTCAAACCCAGCCTGTAACATTGCAGGAGCGGATTGGCTGGGTGGTTTATCACTCTCCATTTGATCACTTTTTGAAGCTTGATACATCTGGCCCAAAAAAATTCCAGTTTCTAACCCCCCCAAACAATGGCTTCCTCTCAGTCAATTTGCATGGGGATTGCGATGTTGCTATTTGGGTTTGCGCATGTGCACTGTGATCCATCAGCATGTGCAATCAATAGTAATCTCTCGATCTACGAATTCACACATCAGCTATCAACTGTGAATCATGCCCTAAATCCAATAGTGACCGTCCCTTTTGCTGTCACTTAACCAAGTGAATTGGAATATAGGTGTGAAAACTGCGATGCATACATATTTATTCATCATAATGACCTTTAATGTTAATACATGTCATCTCCTATATATTTAGCCAGATCTGTCAATCACTGTGTCAATCAACAACTGTGTAACTAACGCTCGGCGGAGTTAGTTACACAGTTAACTCCACCCCCCTCCCAGCGTTATACACACACAGTCCATGAAACATACACAGATCTGGCCAGCCCTTACACCCTCTTTCCCCAGGCAGGTTCCCCAGCCCCCCTACCCACAATCCCCCGGCGCCATCCCTAGTGCCACCAGCCCACCTCCCCATTCCCTGCCAGGTTCCACAACCCCACCTCCAACAACTCTCTCGCCAGTGTTCATAGTGCACCTCCTCAATCCCCCAGCAGGTAACGCAGCCGCACCCAAACCCCCCCCCCCCCCCCCCCCACACACACACACACACCTCCTGCAATCTCCTGCCAGTGTCCTCAGACTCTCCTCACATCCCACGGCAGCATCCCAAACATGATTTTGCACGCAAATCCACCATCCGAGGTACCCACGCACCCATCCACCTGCACCCACACCACCCCCGCAACTGCCCGTCACTCAACCAGTCCACCCCCGCACCTCACCAACCCACACCACCCAACCGGAAAGACCCCGCATGTGTAACTCCAACACCCGCAGTATCCCCACACCTGCGACTACACCACCCGCACCACACCGAAACACCCTCCACCACCCATGTTACCCTCACACCCCACTCTCCCATGCCACCACCACACCCACCCACAACACCATCGCACCCACTCCTCCACCACCCACTTGCAAAACAACACAATCATACCTCCACCACCCGCAGTACTCTAACACCCGCCCCTCCCCCACAGCACGCCACCCTCTCCCCCATCCACAACACACACAAACCCCATCCCTCACCCACGCCAAACCCCGCGCCAGCCCCTCAAACAGCGGAGGCACACCCCTCGCTGTCTATCCCCAACCCAACTACAGCTCCCCCACCCACAACACCCACATGTGGCCCTGCACCTAACCAAACTACACCCACATGGCCCAACCCCGCAACTGCAAATCCACCACACACAGTATCCCTAAACCCACCACTCCCCCACCCACACCACCCCCAAGCACCTCTTCCCCACCCATATCACCCAACCCTCACCCACACAATAACTGCGTTCACAGGTTAAGGGGGCCCAGCCCCTTACTACGGTGTGAAGAGCACCCGTAGGGTACGTTGAATCACCTAGTTGTTAATAATAATTAACTGTGAAATAATAATCTATTTCCCCTATGTAGGAAATATAACTTTTTTTTTTTTACACAACATTTAGTTATTTGAATTTATATAACAAATGAGGGACACGGGCATTTCTAGTGGATATTATGAACATCTCTCACAGATATGTTGACACTCAAAGGACTAAAAGAGCTTTTCCCTATTTGACTAGGGAAAGGATTGCTCCAGCTCAGACTGGTAAGCTTTATAATCAATTGCGTTCTGCAGCAGACGAGACAATGCTGTAGGCATTGTACATATGCTTGTTTATTTTAAGTGTTTACTGAGCATCCTCAAAGTCTATTAAATGCTTTAGAGTTTAAGTCCAGCAAATAATGTGCACAAATGGACCTTGACACACACTTTTGCCGCACTCATTAAGTACAGAGTGCATTATAATGTAGGGAAGCATTGAAACGTGTTATAGAACGTGCTAATGGTTAAAGCAAAGACAAAGTACGAAGCTTTGTTTATGCTTTTACCTGCTGTGTTTCTGGGATTGAGCACTTATAAAATGTGTTTTTTTTTCCTGCTTTCTTGAGCTAACAGATGTAACCTAATGCACCTATCCTTTATTGCACCTATCCTTTAAGCAAAGTCATAGATTAAGGACAGGGCCACATGGCAGGATAGATGGTGCTGCTCGCCTGTTTCTGCCGGTTAGCATACAAGTTGCGCATCAATGCCACACGCAATGCCAGGGGTGGTGTCCCAGGTATCCGTGCACTGTACTTTTGCTGCATTACACATGCAACAATTAAAGTAATATGCAAAAGTATAGAGCAAAGTGTATTCAACGTACCTCTCTCCAGCTGCTGTGGAACCACACATCCTAGCATGTCACCGTTTTGCTGCTAGGGCATTCTAAACTGTGGCTACAAATAATAATCTCACGACCAGTCCAGGATGAAGGCTAAGGGGGGGGGGGGGGGGGGGGGGAGTAGGCGGGTGGACTGGAGGGGGCAAAGAGAGAGGGAAGGGAACATAAAGAGAGGGACGGATGGGAGGGGCCATAGAGAGAGTGACAGATGGAAGAGAAAATATAGTGAGGGACAAATGGGAGGAGGCATAGAGATTCTGGACCAATGGGAGGGAGAGCTGTTATGGGGCCTGGTGGCTTTAGAGGCCCTAAGGTTGTTATATTTTCTTCTGTTACTGTAGTTTACACAGCCCTTCCCCCCTCCACCACCACAATGAACACAGTCACTCACCTGAATCAGACCCTCCACCGGCAATAGCGATTTAACCATAATGTAGCTTGAGCTCTTAGAGGACAGATTGTTGGCCAAATGCTGCATTCACCATCACAGCCCTCTTACAGGCTGGAACCAACAGACCTGCTCCCCTCCCCCATGACTGTCTCTCGCTGTGCAGCTTCCAGCCCCCCCAAGGATCGGCAGGCTCCAGCCCCATCCAAGACTTGCTCCTACTTCAGCCTCTAGCTCCCTTCAGGACCAGGTACTGCTGCAGACTCCAGCCCTCAGAAGACCGACTCCCCAAGCAGCCTCCAGCCCGCCGAGGATCGGCTCCCGCTGCAGTCTTCAGCCCCCTCCAGAAATGGCTGCAGGAGCGCCCCCCCCCCCCCCCCCGAGAATCCGCTCCCGCTGCAGTCTCCAGCCCCCTCCAGGAGTGGCTCCTGCCGGGGCCTCCAGAGACCCTTCAAGGACCGGCTTCCGCTGCAGTTTTCAGTCTCCTTCCCCCACAGGACCTACGTTGGCTGTCCTGTCCATTCAGTCCCTGGCTCTGCACACTGATAGACTCTACAAGCACAAGCAGTGTGCTTCTGTCAGCTGCGCACCACTGCCAGAGCCCCAACCTGGCCTGGGGATGATAAATAAAAGAAAAAAAAATAACAGAAAATGTAGAGGATTTAGGGCCCCCAAAGCTGCCGGGCCCCGGTGCACTGCACTGGCTGCACCGGCAGTAGTTCCGCCCCTTATTATCTGCATTGAATTCAATTGCATCTCAGTCTGCAATATAAAAAAACAAATGAGGCTTATCTGCAATGCTTTCGGCCAAAGCATATGTCCCCGGGGTGTCTACTGCATCCCCCCTCTCTGCTCAACGCGTTTCGTCCTTCAGCTTACACCTGGACTTCCTCAGGAGCACAAACTATTACTAATCCTCTGCCCTTATTTATTGCACTCTTAATTGTGCTGAGAAGTGCCCCTCGCGCCGAAAATATTTGATGGCCGTGCGTTTCACGGATCTGGAAGTACTAGCGGAAGTGACTACTAAGCGCCGAACCCGGAAGTGAGACCTCCGGAACCGGGTTTTCGGCACGAGGGGCACTTGTTAGCACAATTAAGAGTGCTATAAATAAGGGCAGCAGATTAGTTATAGTTTGTGCTCCTGAGGAAGTCCAGGTGTAAGCTGAAGGACGAAACGCGTTGAGCCGAGAGGGGGGATGCAGTAGCCACCCAGGGGACATATGCTTTGGCCAAAAGCATTGCAGATAAGCCTCATTTGTTTTTAATATTGTACTGGCATTTGCCTTATGTTTTTTATCAATTAAAAATTGCATATAACGATATCACGCTAGGATCTCTATTTTCTTTGTGTTTACTCTTTTCACCTGGTATTTACCGGACATTTGGAGAGAGGGGGAGACTTTTCCTGACTGACTCATGAGAGTGATCACATAAGCTAATTACTAAGTGGTTGGAAACCACTATTTATGGTACACCTTTTGAATTTGGGGTGTTATATACCATTGGTGGAGGTGTAGTGTGTATACTACCTAAATACTACACTAGGAGGCGCTTTGTTCGCCCTATTTTTTTCCAGATTCTCTTGAAGTGGCAGTTTGAACTAGCCCGTTGGAAAAGAGCAGCCGCCCTGAAAAGGGAGAGTGTCGTGTACAAAGGTAAAATCTTTTTGCCTGTGAAAAACTCTGTTTGGAAAAACTTATTGTTGGCTTAGCGCTGGTACCACCACGGATGTTTTATATATATATATATATATATATATATATCGATGGTCTGGCACTCCAAATGATAATAACACACTGTCCCGGGTACCCTCACAAAGGGTTAAACATATACCTGCAAAGGTGCGGCACTCCTGGATTATGAAATAAAGACTCGCAGTCCAAGTACTCTCACAAAGGGCCTTATTCTGGTCTGTGCGGCCAGAGCTGAATATGCGGCCAGGACCGTGCGTCCTAAACCCCGCCATCCGTACGGATCACTCACTACGTCCGAATGCTGTAAGCCGCTGACTGCACGGAGCACGAGTGGATTTCTCATATATACACCTCCTCCATCTCTGGGAACCTCCCCCATCATTCGATGGTCGCATACCATCGAATGTAGGACCGAGTGGTCAGGCAGCTCCCGTGAGCTCAGACCACTCGGGCATTTCTCCGTGCAAAAGCAAGGATCTGGGTGGGCAGCTGACATCCGGCAATGTCATATGTCCGCCCCCTACACGTGCGTCACGGCCGCATTACCATACATACGCCCAGCATTTTCATGGGAACGCCCATGAAACGCGGGGCGTATGCATATGTTAATGAGTCCAAACAGCCCTTCACGCCCCTCCCCTCCCCCTGTTCGTAGTGTAAACACTTCATGCGGAATTTGGACGTATGTCCCTTTCGCACATGCGCAGATATGCCTCTGCACATGCGCAAACACAACACATCGGCAGAATGAACGCACGCGGACATATCCGCACCAACCAGAATAAGGGCCAAAGTTTCAGTTCAATGAGAACTTTTTTCAAGTGTAACAAGGGTACACTTGAAAAAAGTTCTCATTGAACTGAAACGTTGTGAGAGTACTTGGACTGCGAGTCTTTATTTCATAATCCTAAAGTGCCGCACCTTTGCAAGTGTGTGTGTGTGTGTGTATGTGTATATATATATATATATATATATATATATATATATATATATATATATATATATATATATATATAGCGTGGTATAGTCGGCGGCACTCCCAGACTGGGAAATAAAGAACAACAATATGCCCAAGTGTGGATCAACGTTTCAGTGCCCGTGCACTTTTAGCAAGATCAGCAGAGTGAATCTTGATAAAAGTGCACGGGCACTGAAACGTTGATCCACACTTGGGCATATTGTTGTTCTTTATTTCCCAGTCTGGGAGTGCCGCCGACTATACCACGCTGTATTCTCCCCCCTCAGTGCCGGCCAGCGCGAACAAATATATATATATGTATGTATATGGACAAAGTAGTTTCAGTGTAATGTGCGCTAAGGTGTATCTTGCAGGTATTTGTAAAAAGATTCAGTCCCATATACGGCACTCCCCCTGGGTATGTGGGGTGTTTGGACTTGGATAGCGACTTTTGTGCATGTACTCAATTAGCATGGATCGGTATTTATAAATAAATAATTTGCCAATTTATTATACAGAAAAGAGAAAAAAAAAACAGTATAAAAAAACAACAATATTAAAATCATAAAAGATATATAGACCTAATATAAGTATAAGTTGTGAGTGTAAAAGAAAATTGCAAAGGTAATTATTCTTTAAAAATAATAGGATGCTTATCTTAGGCAATGCGGAGAGGGACAAGTGACCGAAGTTTTCCCAACATGTTTCGTTCATCAGGGGTAAGGGACATAATGACTAGAACTACCTATATACCTGGGACTAGGTCTTAAGTGCCGCCCACCTCATTAACACTACTAATTGGGAGTTCAAGAGTGGTGCAAAGAAACAATATAAAAAGCTATGTAATATATAGTGCAGACAACACTTATGTCAAATAGCCTAATACTTTATAAAAACGAGTGTAGAGAATACTATATAAGTACATTAATTGCGGTACAGTGTGTCAGCTCCATTAGTATGGGGCAGAAGTGATGTACACAGACTGTACGCAGTGGGTGCACACACCCTGCATATGCGCAGTAACAAAACACTGGTCCCCGCGCGAACGAAGAGCTACTGGGAACGGCACTGAGGGGTGAATTTATGAAGCTTGGAGAAGTGTTATCTATCCCCATAAAGAACGTTATGAGCAAGGTGATAATGGTTCAGCCAATCAGCTCTTACCTGTCAATTTACATATTATAGCTGATTGGCTGAACCATTATCACCTTGCTCATAACGTTCTTTATGGGGATAGATAACACTTCTCCAAGCTTCATAAATTCACCCCTTAATAAGGTCCTAAGTACGGCATCCATACCAGATAATTTGTCAGGTGTGGACTGGTTACCACAAGGTTTAACAATAAATCCCACTGGCACACTGTTACCCAAGGCTCCCTTGCCGCTTTTTGTTCACTCACGGAACCTCCCTCCTATGCCCACCGATGTCCAGCACTGTCGCACGCAGCGGGGTCCCTGCAGCTCTCCACCCGGTCAGTCAGCCAGCTGGGAAATGCGATGCTTCACTCTGGCCACGCCCCTATGCATTTCATCATCAGACTTCGTCAGTGGGGTGTTGTCCATATAGATAGATAGATATTAAACTATGGAGATAGCTATGTGTCATATTTTTTCTCTTTATTTCCTTCCCAATCTTCTGCTAGTAAAATAAAAATAATAATAAAAAGAAAAGAATTTTGTGCCGGTGACAGAGATTGAACCAAGACCGTTCACAGAGCTCAGGGGAATAATTAAGACGGGCGCATTGCTGTGCTGAGAAATGAGGCCTCTTATTGCAGGCGTTTGTTGCTATGGTCTACTTGTTGAACTTGCTTCACCTCGTATAAATTCACTGCAATGACTGTCGCCGAATCTGAAGGGAGTGAGAACAGTCATGAAGTATGTAGGAGTCACTGAATCCCTTTATGATGAGAGGTGGAACGTTGGAGAGCAGGAATCCTGGCAGAACATCACAGCTTGCGATGAGTGGAAAATGAAAACTACAGCTGTCTCCGTATCCATTAGCGTAATGTCTATACATATCAAACAGAGGAGTAATGATTTGCTCTTGTTAAAAGATTGATTTGAAGAAGTTTTCTGCTGAATAATATTCTGGCGCTGCTATGATGTTCATGCATTGAAGAGGATTAAAATATAGACTGTAGTATATAATACCACGAGAGCACCACCCACACTACAGCTGCTAACTGTAACCAATCCCATAAATCCGGGGTAATCTGGATAACTGAGAGAGTGGCAATTTCCCGGGGACAGTGGTGAGCAGAGCCCAGATTCAACATTCTGTGTTTTGTGGAGAATTATGACCAGCGGCTCTTTAAAAGAGGTGGAGGCCCTTGTGCAGCCTCCACTAGTCAGGCCCCTCCTCTCTTCCAGCTGCAGTGCCGCACCGCCCAGCACAATCGAGTCTGAGCACTCAGACTATTGCGCATGAGCAGACCTCTGCCCATTTTTGTTGTGATTTTAGCAGCACTGCTGCCTTCATCGTGGGACTCTGGAGGGTAAAAAAAATCAGTGCAGTGTGGGCCCCTCTGGGACTCAGGGGCACATTGGACCCATTATACATTTGACACTGGTTATTAGTATTACATGTTACTGTTAGAAAGCTCCTTGCTGTGCATCCATGCTTGTTACTAGGACCCAGTGGGGTCTGTCCTCCAGTCTGATGTACTGTATCACAGCTCCTGTGCTGCTTCAGTTTTGTAGATCCTGGTGGCCGCACATCAGACCAACTTTCCTCCAACCATCCAACTAGTTGCTTGGATGGAATAAAGATATGTTACTGGATGGGAGCAAAGGACAATCAGAAACGTGCTCACAAACACAGGAAAATTGACAAAAACATACATTCAAATTGTTTAAATCAAACAGGTTCAACTACAGTACCGTGTGTGAGCGACAGGTTTTGTCCTTTTCCAGATTTTGGGCGCAAATTTCTGAAGTAAATATTACATTTGTTCCCATACAGTTCCATATTTTTATTCCATTATGCTGGCCACAGATCAGACCAACTTTCATCCAACCAGTTGGTTGGATGGAATAAAAATATGGTATTGAATGGGAGCAAATGAGAAAGAGCAAAAACATTCAGTGATATTAATTAAATCAAACAGATCAAACTAAATTACTTTGAGCGACAGGTTTTGTCTGTTTCCACATTTTCAAATTCAAAATCACTGAATTACAAATTACATTTGCTCTCATCCAGTACCAGATTTTTTTTCCATCCAACCAACTAGTTGGATAAAAGTTGCTCTGATGTGTGGCCAGACACAAGTCTGGCCAGCAGATGAGCAGCAGAGTGGAACGGCTTTCCACCCCTGGGAAAATCGCCAAAATGGCGAGAAACACTGTGTGTACAGTATGTACGCGTTTTTTGTCCCATCGGTTTTCCCCATCATCTCTCACCATACACGCTGGGCAAAAATGCTGTTATACAATTTAAATACAAATGTACTTTTCATCCGATTCCGATGGATCGGTGGGAATTTCAACTGCTGCACATACTGTAAGATTCGAACTCTCACTCTCTCTCTCTGCACATGTTACATCTGCCTCACCTGCAACGCAGCATGGTTTTCTCCATTTGCAAAAATTGCAGCTTTGCTAACAGGTCTGAATCGGGCCCTTTGTGTGTAATTGTGATTAGGAGAAATAGACTTACGGGATATTTTATCACTTGTTTTGGACAGCTGACGATCTTGTCTAGAGTAATCGTTTCTCACCCACATGTAATGAACACCCAATTGGGGCTTGCGACGGGAACGATGATGCTTTGAATGGCCCGTGTACACTATGTCTAGAAAAATACATTAGAATATAAAAACTGCTTTCAACCTTTTATAATGTATGAACCAATATTATCCATGCATTTTTATTTCATGTGACAATGCCTATCACCTGCGTACTGTTTAGTATGCTGCTATTATGTTTTTGGGGTGTGTTCTATGCGGATTTATTAAATAGGTGCGTCTGCCAAAACCGGAGGTTGCCTTGTTCAATCCAAACATATGTGTAAATGCTGTTGTACCACCTCAGCCTGGATTTAGAATGTGACAGTATGTTACCCTCTTCAGTGTGAATGTGTTTTCAGTACTGAAAGGGATCAATGAGCTGTAGAAACTGCACCACTGTACGACTCGATGTAACCACGAAAGCCAGTGTGTACGTTGTCAGAACGCCACACTCCCTGTGATATTATTTATTTATTTATTTATTAGCAGTTTCTTATATAGCGCATACATATTACGCAGCGCTTTACAGAGAATATTTGAACATTCACATCAGTCCCTGCCCCAGTGGAGCTTACAATCTATATTCCCTACCACATGTACACGCACACACAGACATTCTAGGGTTAATTTTTGTTAGAAGCCAATTAACCTATCTGTATATTTTTGGATTGTGGGAGGAAACCGGAGTACCCGGAGTAAACCCACGCAAGCACGAGGAGAATATACAAACTCCACACAGTGAGAGCCATGGTGGGGATCGAACCCATGACCTCAGCGCTGTGAGGCAGTAATGCTAACCATTACACCATCACACTTCATTCTATTTTGTGTCAATGGGAACAAAATGCCAAACCTCACGTGGACCAGTGATCAATATTAGCCAATACCTGCTCCATCTAAATCGCAGCAGCATGCATTCAAGGGGAGTAAATGTCAATTTACCTTACAGAGTCACTTAGACTGTATGATGTATGATGCAGGATGCTTTTACCCCTTCTTGTCCAGAACAGTTCCCAACTTTTTTGTTTTTTGCAGTGCCTCTTATTGCCTGATCCTGGTTGGCTCAGTAAGCCAAATACTCCCACCCCCCCCCCCCCCGCCATTTCCCCTTGCAACCATGCGAGGGGATGTGTAATGAAGACATCGGCCTGCGAGGGGATGCCCCAACAGGAGAAATCATTTGATGTTCCCATGGCCCAGCGCTGCTACCGCTCCTGTCCCTCCCTCCCCGCTACGAATTGACCAGTGAGCGAGTAACTCGCAGAGGCCGTTCGTATTTGAGATTTGCACATGCGCCTCAGAATTGGCCCCTGAATTTGTTTGACATATTTGGTCTATATGGGCCAAATATATCATTACATGTAAAGTCTCAGAATACATTGATAGAATGTCGATCTAAAGTCCCTGCTTGCCCAACGGTCACTTACCAGTGACCAGTGCTCGTCCAGTGTCATCTTCAAGGCCTGGCAGTCATGTGACTGAGCGGTAATCCTGTGAGCATGTGTCCCCATCTTAAACCTAATACCTACCGCTAGTGGCTAACCCTAATCTTCTCCCCTCCCGCCATCCAACCCTGAACTCCCCTTGTATCCTAACCTTTCAGATGTTGACATTGTGGTGTCAACACAGTAATTAAGCCATGTGTCTAAATCCCTACCAACTATATGACCGAGAAAGTGATTAAAATGGTGTTGAAGTTACACCATACTCATATTGTGTGTCGGCACAATATTATAATGCACTGAATGAAATCACCAATGTGAATGTATGAACATCGAACACGTTTGAAAATCAAAACCAACGTCGTCCACATTTTACAGTACAATAATAGTCATAAACATCGGCATACAGCCGTAATAGCTTAAGAGAGATGGTTGACCTTATTACAGGTAAAAAAAACCATAAAGAATAAACAAACAACAATAAATACAGTGTTCTATTATATTAATGGTGTCATAGATAAAAGCGTAAAACCATATACTTCGTAGACCTGTGGAAGAGATGACAGCAGAACAAGAGACTTTCATTTTTTTGGGTATGTCAAAACTAGATCTACGTGACTAAGCCAAGCTAAATCAGTCATGCAGATGACAATGGAAGGAATGTATTCATAGCGGCTGTAGTCATTATCAACTGCTACCAGAATAGAAGGTAATAAAAGGTAAAGAAAGAAAGGGGTGAGCAGGAGTTTTATGGGGGGGGGGGGGCACACACATGTATAGAGAGACGCACACTCAGCAGACATGAATATGTCACACATTCAACACACGCACGCATGTTCGCACACATTTTCACACATGCAAAGCACATGTATATACTGTATGTCACACATCCTCTCACAGACACACACACACATAGCACACATGTATATAACACACACACACGCTCTCCCCATCCTCACCTCACTCACCAAGCACAATCAGCTAAAGGCAAAATGCGGCAATTCGTGGAGTATGCAGACCAGCCAAATTTAACTCTTTCTGCACATGTTGCATCTGCCCCACCTGCAGTGCACATGGTTTTGCCCATTTTGAGAACAAATTTGTCCTGTGATCAGATCTGAATAAGTGCCTGAAGGTAGATAGCACATGAGTTAGCAAAAATTGCATAGCAATCAAATCTTTTAAGTCAAACAGCAAAGGAATCTCACCGTGTGTATATGTTGTTATTATTCTTTATATAAATGGTTTCAAACCAAAATAAATAAATATATGGTTATTTCATCACAGTGCGCTCTCTTAATTAATTGTTCTGGATAAATTGTAGGTTTCCAGCTATAACACTAATAATCACACTGCCCCTAAGACTCACCAGCAGACCAGCTTGGCAGTGCATCACACCGCCCCTATGACTCACCAGCAGTCCAGCTTGGCAGTGCATCACACCGCCCCTAAGACTCACCAGCAGTCCAGCTTGGCAGTGCATCACACCACCCCTATGACTCACCACCAGTCCAGCTTGGCAGATGCACAAGAATTGCAGCATGCCCCATGAATAATCAAAAGAACAGTTCCAGATAGGATAGTGCTTTATTGTCTACCTGATATACAGAAGCTGGAGGTGCACCACAGAGCTGGCAAACTCGGACAAAGAACCGGAAGGCACCGTATCAGTGAGGTGGTGCCGGTGGAGCTGGCCAGGGTCCTGAGAGGTAAGGTCAGCAGGTAACCATAGGCATAGATGAGGAAGCACCAAAGTCTACAGTGGGGAAGACAGTCTTTTGCTTCACATGAGAGAGGATGGTGCCTCCTGAAATAAGGCAACATTCAACTGCTCCAGGTACAGAGATAATTAAATATGCCACTAACCAATCTTGGGTAGTCTGAAGAGCAAATTAGGTTGTATAAGGGACATCTTGGAGGTGCTGTAATAAAAGAAGAGGCCATGCACAATGCTCCAGAAAGTCTTTGCGAATTGATAGACTGAGTCCTCGTGGGTAATTTGTGCAGCCCAACTAATGGCTGCACCCACTGGGTACACGCAACGACTTTAAAATACATTTATTTTTCAAAACAATTAGGACTTGTTTGGAACTCTGCCTATAATAATAATAATTAGGTACTCGGTAGAAACTAATCAGTTGTTAAGAAATCACTTAGCAAAGAGCGACACAAAGGCATAAGGAATAATGCACTGTGATCACCCACGCACCGTATTATTGAAATCATACAGATTTATGACATTTAGTGCAAACAAAGCATATTACTGTTGCTCAGTGATTAAACAAGAAAATATACACATTAAGGTTCTGCTAAAGCTAGAAGACAAATTACAGTTGTCAGATGTTAACTTCGAGGGAACTGAAGTCACCCACCTGCACCTCTTTCCTGCTACTTCTTAGGTACTAGGTGTGTCTGCACTTTGAGACCTTGCCTGCTAATGGTGATTGGTGCTTTACTCTAATATCTGCACATTTCTGGACAACAGTTCCAGCTACCTGGTGTTAGTGTGTGTCCTGATCATCGGTCACCAGTTTAGCTTGTTTTCTGGCTATTCCTGTTTGTTTTTTTTGCATCCATGCCATTTGCTCAGTTCTGGACTCCTCAATTATAATGCTTGTCCTGACCACATTGTTGATGTTTAATTGCCATGAGCAGCTACTTCCTCCTTAGGGCAAGCTTGGGGACTCAAACCTCTGAATGTTCTGCAGCTGAGTCCATTAGAAGTTTCTGGTGGACACACTGCAGATCAGTTATCACCAACTGCTAGCATCTGGGTGAGCATACGTCTAGTGCTTATAACTATATTCGCAGGTAATGGAGCCCACCAGTGGTGGATCCAGAGGTCGGGCTGCAGTAAAGTCCAAAATTAGAGGAGCCAGCTCAACTGCCAGTGAGACCCACCAGTTGTTTTGGGATCCCCTTTTAAATCTCCACTTGATATCAGTTATTGTCTAGCTCAGCTTTTCTAGATGAAGCACCTGTAGTATCAGGCTGCCAAGTAAAGCCCACACTGCTTACTTCCAGCATTGCATTAACTAGCCTCCATCATTGTCTACTTCTAGTTCAAGGGCTACTTCTTTTCTTTATCCTAAACCTTCCCTCACCACCATATTTCATTGTTGACCTAGGGCTTCTCTGGTTACTTCAATGTGCTAAACACTTCAAGCTACAGCTCATGTTTGAGAATATATAAAAAAGATGTATTCCGACTGGTTCCTTCATGGCTGTAGAGAGCTGAAATGAGGCTGGATACTGTTCAGGTGACTGGCCTCATCATGGGAAATGTAGTCATTTGGGTACTTGTTTCCTAGCACGACGCCCATCGCATACCATAACTTAAGGTATGCGATGGGACCCGATCAGACCCGACCGACCCGATTTTTAACCTTCAAAGACGTTTCCCTTACAATTAAAAAATCGGTCGCATCGCATGCCATTATAATGGCATGCGATGCGACCGACCCGATTTTGCCATTGGACCCAATGTTAAATTGTACCTGACACCCGATTTTACATTGGATCCAACGTTAAATGCCCCCCAGAATCGATTTTTGATTGTATACCCACCCTAATGGTTAATTAGCGAAGCGTGGCGAGCGGACGCGTAAAACCTGTGAAGTAATGCGCGGCCCCTCGCAGGGCTCGGTGGCTCGCTGCGCTCGCCACACTATATAAAATCAACTACATGCCGACGTGGATAGTGGGGGTATGAAAAGGTCGGAGGCCACGTACCGCCGCCCCTCGCAGGCTCGCTGCGCTCCCCACGCTTCGGGTTGGCGTTCATTGTGGGGTGGCGTTAACAATGGGGGGGCATTTGACATATAATTAACCATTAGGGCGGGTATACAATTAAAAATTGGGTCTGGGGGGCATTTAACATTGGGTCCAATGTAAAATCGGGTCTCAGGGAGCATTTAACATTGGATCCAATGTAAAAATCGGGTCGGTCGCATGCTATGTGATGCGACCGATTTTTCAGACCCGATGGCATACAATTAAAGTCGGTGGCGCCGTGCTAGGAAACAAGTACCGTCATTTACACTACCCGTTGCTGCACAGGTGGTTGCTGTGAGCCCTGCAGCCAGGGATAATTCCAAGGGGGGTGGGGGGACAGTTTGATCCAAGTTTTCTTGGCACCCCCACAACCTCGACACACAGCAGCTATGGAGAGTAGCTCATGCTGACAAGTAAGAGGAGCGGCATGGTGGGAAACAAAGCAACAGCATTCAGAGCCCTCCCTCAAAGTAATGAATAACTTCCCCTATTGGAGGCACTATGCACCTTCAGGGTAAATACCATATATAGGGTATAGGGGTAGCTGGTGTTCTGCAGCTTGGAGATGACAGAAGCTTCTAAGGTTGTCCCAAGATGCAATACTGGATCCTTTTCTTTTTTTTTTTCCGGCACTGGAAAGGGTTCCCCTAGAGAATGAAAACTCATAAGATTCCATCTTTTGCATGCCAAAGCGGCATCTGTAATTTCTTTCTTGTGACTCTCTTTCGCCTGGATCTCCTGATGTCCAGATACATCTAGCCGCCCTGCGTGATAAACATCTCTTCTATTTGTGCCGAGCATCTTTGTGTGCAACTTTTTCCAGTACAATGCATCTTCATCACAAATAAGACTGTCCTGCTGTCCCACTCGCACGCTGCAGGGTCCTGCGGTGGCAGGGCACTTGGGGCACGCTCTCTCACTTTCTGCTTAGCAAAGCAGCAGTGTATTGCCACTGCGTGCATGTGCACTGCATCTATTCCCCAGAAGATAGGGACAAGGTTCCTCCTGCTGCCACCAGAAAGTTGGAAGATATGCTTAATCTAACCCAGGGGTATTCAACATGTGGCCCCCCAGCTGCTGCGGCCTTGCCACTGCTTGCTTGTTAGGATACTGGGAAATATAGTTCTGCAGAAGCTGGATGGCTGCATGTTGAATACCCGTGATCTATGCAATGCTGGATGTACTTTAGGATTACTTATTTACAAATCTATAAGGGTTTTTGTTGCATAGAAGGTCAGGCTGAAAGCCAGTAAATGACCATGAGTTAGATTATCACACTTATTAGACGCCACCCTAGTGCAGGCTCTATCAGTGACGTTACTAGAGATGAGTTAGATGTCCGGACAGGTTATGTTGAGGCGCGAAGTCCTGCTCATACAATCTCGCTCTTGCTTTTCCATTTTCACTGAATTTATTAATCACATGGCACAGGATGTATTTATACATAAAGGTGGACGGACCACAGCCTGTTTGGCAGTGTGGCGCGGTTGGAGTAAGTACATTAATAGTTAATGTTTTCTTGCCTCTCTTTCCAATCTTCCGTTTGAGTATTCCTCTAATTGCCCCTGTTTAATCCTATTGTTTTAGGCGTACGTCTTCTCCTCCCTATTATTTCAGCCTTGCTACTGAAAGCAGCGACATCACAAACAATAAATTAAAATGTCCCCTGAAAATATTAAGTGTTGACAATTATGTGAAGGCGATTTATCAAATAATTGCAGTGATGAGGGTACGGAGCATGGCCGCCTGCGGCAGCAGATATCACTGAGCGAGAAATTACAGTCATTGCAGATTAATTGGATGGTTCCCGGGTCCGCTCACGCTATGCAGGCGTTGCCATCCCACAGAGCTGCGCCGGCGGCTTCATCATGGGGAACTGTACACGGCCTCCTCCGATATTTAGGAAGGAATAGTTTGGATCCTGTTACAATGTTCTCGTCACCTGTGTGAAATATTTATTTCTGTTTTTTTAGTAACCTGTGACGTACGCTGTACATTCCTGTAACCGGTGCTGGATTAGGGTTTGCGGGGCCCAGCGGGCAACTAATTTGTGGGGTCCCTAGCTTTAAAAATGTGAATAGGATATACAGGTGATTCTAGTTAAATTTCAGTTTAATTTCAGTGCCAAAGGAATTTGTCAAAATTGGTGTGAAAATCACCAAGCGAACATTTTTATTCAACAGAATGACCTTTAAGGTTTGCCTTATATAGGACACATAATCTTTATTTAAACAACATTTTTTTAAATTTGAATTTATATAACAAATGTGAGCGACGCTGGCATTTTTAATGGATATTTTGCGCTTCTGTCACAGAGATGTTGGCACTCAAAGGGCAGTATTCAATGTGAAAGTTCTCCGTGCATGGAGAGCGTTTTATTTCGCTCTCCATGCACTCTCCGTGTTTTACCGGAGATTCTCCGTGTTCCGGAGCCTCCTGCTCCCACTATTCAATGTGGCTGATGCTCGCCGCCACTCGCGGCGAGTCTTAACCCCTGCAGCGGACGAGCGTCCGCGGCAGGGAGCTTTCAGGGAGCCGGGGGACGGAAGCAGCCAGAGAGTTTAAAGTCTCCCTAGCTGCTCCAGAGGAATGTGGTGGGGAGGGGGGCTCCCCAGGACCCAGGCAGCACAGGCTGCCCGCCCCTATAGCCAGCGGGGGACCCAGTATTCACTGCACCCGATCGTGCATATTAACGATCGGGTGCAGTGAATATATGAATATCTAATGAGCGGCTCGAGCGCTCCGGCCCCCTGCTGGCTGCACTGTGTAAAAAAAAAAAAAAAAAAAAAATTAAAAAAAATATATTTTTTTAAATTAAATATATATTCATGTGCTATAAGCACATGAAGAAAAATAACATGCCCCTTCACAGAAAAAAAACCTGATTTTTTTACACCAAAATTAAAAAACAAACCCTTTTAGTTTAAAAGTTCACATTCCAGATCTCCATCAAAAGATGGAGAATTGCTACACGGAGAGAGATGGAGAAAATCACTTAGAAAGACGGAGAATATTTCACATTGAATAGGGTTGCTCGCTTTTGGAGAGCAAAATGCTCCGTCCAAAGCGAACAAAGCACAAATTCTCCATAAAACACGGAGAACTTTTCTCATTGAATACTGCCCAAAGGGTTAAACTGCTCTACTGTCTTAGTCTCTATAACCTCGGATGTGACGCTATTCCACTCATCCACTACTCTTTCTGTGGAGTACATTTGCCTTAAATTTCACCCTTAAACTACCGGGATCTGTGTATTTCCTCGTGTTCGAATACTTTTCTTCATTGATATATATGAAAGTTCCTCCCCTTAACCTTCTCTGCACAGAACTGTTCACAGAACACAACAGAATACTTCTCTAAAGCTGGGCATAAACTAGGGCAATGTCTCCCCTCCGAGAAGTGGTCGCGATGACCCTGGAGTCGCCCCGAACCTTACCGTACAGCAGTATCCCATGTGGTATATTGCATGCGATATTTTGCATGTGATCCCAGCCTGCTTGGCTCAGTCCAACAGTTTTCTTCTACAGTCGATGCAGGCTCCACACGGGACCGCCATTGCTGTCAATCACATGCAATTTGGAGACTTTTCATGAGATTGATGGCAGGTTGCCAGCTGTTCCGGGAGGGTACGCGGACATGCCTTGAATTGATTCACAGACTTGATGGAACCAGCCTTGTGTACACCATACTGTAGTCATAATTAAAGTTACCCTATTCAGATCTAATTTAGCAAGTGTACAGTTCAAGGCATGGGTAGAAGGGTACAAAATGATTTACAAAATCTGTGATTGGGGAAAATGTGGCATTGTACAAGGTAAAATTCTTGAAAAGGTACCAACAGGGTAACAAAGAGGAACCTATAATTAAATGTCACATGTTTATTTATACTCCAGAAACTCGCCGTGTGCAATGATATTGCTGATGAGATAGTTCTTCAGATATTCTCCTCCCTTAGATATTGGAATTTTGATATTGTAATTAGAATTTCAGGTCAGCTCAGTTGCTTTTTTCAGTGTTTACAAAGAGGAAAAATAAAAATGTGAAATTTCATTTTAGGTTTCTCTAAATGATCTGCAGATTGAAAAACAATTTTTCCTCACAAAATGCTCCTGCCCACACTATACTTACTGAATTTGGTGGGATCCCATCTATGAATAGTGTTGTAGAGAGCTCAGCTGGGCCCAATATATTGGGGGAGGTGACCTAATTGTGGGAGGCGTGGCCATGTTCCCTTTAAGAAAAACAATGGGAAAATAAAGTAATTGTAGCATTTTGAAGCAGTGTTATGCAATAAGCAGGGGGCACTTGAGTCAAGGGGTAAATCCCGAAGGGGCATGATCAGTGTGATCTCTGCTCCCTGAGTGCCAGATGTACTAATCTTCAAAAGTGAGAAAATAGAGAGTGATAAACAGCCAGCCAATCAGCTCCTGCCTGACATCTTTCAAACAGTCTGTGGCATGGCAGGTCGGAGCTGATTGGCTGGCTGTTTATCACTCTCCATTTTATCACTTTTGAAGCTTAGTAAATATGGCCCTTAGCCTGCCCAGTGGCATCAGCCTCTCTGACCTAACTGCAGCCAATCACACAACAGCTGGGCTGGGGAGAGAGAGGCAGCTAGTTTCAAGTAACATCGAGAGTGGTGGGAGAACAGAGTTCCTGCCAGGCCCCTCCGGCAAGCTGGGCCTGGGCAATTAGTACCCCGTACCCACCCCGTTTTAACAGACTTGCCTTTGAATTCGTGCTAAAGTGAGATACGGAAACTTTCATTTTAGCCATGTTGTACGGTATATTCCCCAGTTCTTTATCCTTCACAGCATGCACCTCGAACAGCTTTGGAATACAAATTAATTTCACATTAAAACACACAAGTTACAAACTATGGGCGTGACTCAGAGAATGGACGCTGCTGAATCCGCTCTTGCGTCTGCTGCCAGAGTCAAGGCTGCAAATAACATGTGAATGCTCCTGGAGCACAAGAGTGCGCCTCAACGTACAAAGCTGTGAGACAGCCGCTCCCTGCATCCCTGCACGATGTAACACCGCCGGTGCACGCCAATAACTGCACTAGGGCAGGTGCAGTGCCTCTGATCGAGTATGGTCTCTGTGGAAGCTTCTGCGCATGTTGGCACATAGCCAGCGACACTCCCATAACACGCCCACCAAACAGCCTGATTTTTTTTTGCGTTCACTTCAGGTCACTTTCCAAGCATCTCACAGGAACGTCATCCGCTTTGTCATGCCATTTCTGATCAGGACTACAGCACCGCTGTGTGTGTACACTTTGTATACCGCATGCACGCACCATAGGGGCATATAGTATTTTTCTACCCTCCCGCAAGTTATGGAAGGCTGAAAATTGTCCGAACAGTCTCCCGCACCTATGGCAGAGTGGCAAGATCTCCCACATCCCACCCGTTTACTAGTGAAGCAGGCAGGATGAAGAGATTATATATATATATATATATATATATATATATATGATTGCGACTTTGTATGGAGGGGTGGGGCTAAGTGAGCTGAATTTGCATAATTTAGCCCGCCCCTTTCCTGCGGACAACTGCATTTTGGGGGCCTAGTGACTGACCTCTCCCAGAGAGGTAGGCGAGTATGCATAGGGGTTTTTTGCCGTTTTTAAGCACACGCAGCTGCAAATAATCACTCAGTTACATGAACATCGGTATTGCGTGCGACTCAGAAACGGGCCTTCAATGATGGTATGGATAAAACGATTTATTATCTAAAATGGAACTATTGTACTTGGGGGCCGATTCAGAGCTGTTTGTACAGGTCAGAATTCGGCCATTTCCCCCGATGGTGGGGGCGTGCGCATGCACATAGTCACTCATGCGCATGTGCAAACCATCGGATCGAACGCCTTTGATGAGTCTTTAACTCACCGGAGCGTTCACAGATTGAGTGACAGGCAGGGAGGCGGTTGCATGGGCTTGCCCACAAAAAAAATGGTGGGTGCACCCATAGAAATGCTGGGCTGATCCCTGCGAACACAAGCGTGCCCCTGCCTGCTCGGGTCGGGGTCGGGTGGCGTCACATGACATCCACCCCCAATTCGCAGAAGAACGGCTAGCATAAAATTAAGTCCAAGTGTAAAAGTACACTTCCGCTCGCAGCGTAGTGCAGGGATTCGGGTGGCGGGGTGGCGTGCATACGGTGGGGCGCTGTTTATCTGTTGATGTTGTTATTATACTGTACCTGCTACCATCTAAGCGGCATTACTGACATGAATGAGTACTATAGGAGCAGCTGAAGTCCTGGGCGGTGGACGCCTGTGACAGTTATTTCCCCTCTGCCGGATTCTATCTGTATTAATAGGCTGATCTCTGCCATAATGATGATCTGCCTTTTCCTACACACACACAGAGAATACAATCATTATCAGGCCTTTGGGACGCCGGCCTGCTGTGACATTCCCACCATTCATCACCTCCATCTGCCTTCAGCATCCATCCTGCCTCTATTCTTTGTTTGGCCTTTATTTTGATAGGAAATAAAGGAGTTCACTGTCTATATCTTCACAGGACTGTACTAAAGAATAATGACTTAAGATCGAGACAGGAGTTAACCACTCACCTCACCAATCAGTGGCCTTCCCCAGGAGCTCTGGATGTTAAAGCTGTTGCTCTGGAGACTTTGCTGTACCAAAAGCACAATGAACAATGGGATGAGTAAGTTTAATATGTCGTTGTTGTCAGACCGGGAGTCCTAACGTGTATACGAATCAATGGCAGGCTCCCCAGACAGCATTGGGAGTTAGGAATTCTGCGAACGTCTAAGACATGTGAAGCCTCCCTGTTGTTCTACAGATAGTGGAGGCAGCTGCATTGTTAGGTGAACCGATAATAAGCCCCGTCACCATTGGTGACATCGCTGAGGCATGAGGCACTGCTTCAGTGTTGTAACCAATAATCAGCCTATCTGGTCCCTCAGTATTGGCGACATCGCTGAGGCATCAGGAACTGCTTCAGTGTTGTAACCAATAATCAGCCTATCTGATCCCTCAGTATTGGTGACATCGCTGAGGCATGAGGAACTGCTTCAGTGTTGTAACCAATAATCAGCCTATCTGATCCCTCAGTATTGGTGACATCGCTGAGGCATGAGGAACTGCTTCAGTGATGTAACCAATAATCACCCTATCTGATCCCTCAGTATTGGTGACATCGCTGAGGCATAAGGCAGGGCATCAGCAGGGCCGAAACTAGGGTTTCCGGCGCCCGGGCCAAGGCAGTCATTTGGTGCCCCCTCCCTCCACGCTGACAACATTCATACCTCCTGTGTGCAGCCCGCGGGGGGCCAATAACATGCAGCGGGGTTCCGGGTAGCCGCTGTAGCGGCAGCTTGACTCCGTCCGTCTCTACTCTCTCCTACTAGCGCGGCGGCGGGAAGCGCTGGTGATGACTTTGAAAAGACTTGCCGGACGCTGGTTGGCTGGTGATGACTTTGAAAAGACTTGCGGACGCTGGTTGGCTGAATTCAGCCAATCCGCGTCCGGCAAGTCTTTTCAAAGTCATCACCAGCGCTTCCCGACCGCCGCGCTAGTAGGAGAGAGTAGAGACGAACGGAGTCAAGCTGCCGCTACAGAGGCTACCCGGAACCCCGCTGCCTGTCACCGGACCTCCGCTGGCTGTCCACGGACCTGACAGCGCCCCCCCCACTCCAGCCCCCCCTAGTTACGGCCCTGGCATCAGTGACATCACTGGTTTCTCATGAGTTTAATTCTCTTAATTTAGCCTCTGGCCGCATAATGGGTGGAAGTTGTTGTTTCCAGTGATGAAATAGTATAACATAGGATTGTAGTGAACTTTCTCAGTTTGTTTGCCTCTTAGCCCATGTTTTCCTCCCTTCCTATCTGTGTTAATGACCTAATAACATGGTTTTTGTTGTCCTAATCTTAGCGATGTACTGCAAGTATTCTATAATTGTATTAGTCTCTGGGTGATCTGTTCTGCTCTAGGTGTATCGATGGTCCCATACATCGCTATGGAGAATGCTGCGCTATCTACAGAATAGTGTTTGTCTGCCTGCTCATAGTCAAAAAACCCATGTCGACCTTTTGCCTGTGGACCTTACGCATGTCAACCTAACGCATGTGTCGACCTTGAGCCCTGTCGACCTAGTCCATTGTCGACCCAGACCCTTGTCGACCTTCACCCATGTCGACCTATAGCCCTGTTGACCTAGCTGTATGTTGACCCAACAGTGTTGACCTAATGATTGTCGACCTAGTTGGGGGTCAACCATTCGACCGTATCTCTTTAAATGCCACATGACTGGTCTGTGGCATCCAAGTACCGGATAACTTATTCTGGGTGGTATGACTAATGAGTGGGATACAGTGTATTTCATACTGTAGATATGCAGCAGTATAGTTTAGTGGTTGTGTATAGTCCCAACTTTTTTGGCATAATTGGAACAATTCAGCCCTGACAGAGATGACGGTACAGACTTGATGAAACTGAGATTGCCGTGCTGTATTTGGTATACAGTAGATGGGAGGTTTGCATTTGATGAAACCCATTTCACCCACATCATCACCAACATAAGAGAGGGGTGTTAGGACAGACTGCATCCAGTATTATGTCCCCTAATAATATATTCCTCGGGCCTTCGTCAGGTGAGCAAAAATCCCCCAATACCGCCCCATTTCCAAGCATTGTTTTATTGGGGGTAATTAGACAACTGATTTGTGTCCAGATTTTCCCATCTAAACTCATGAGGATGTTTTGGTGGCTGCTTGTGTCATAACATTAAATGAAAGTCTAAGCAGGTGTATAGCTCATATGAAGCCATGTGATGAGTACATTGTCTGGTAGAAACATATAACATCTCCACGAATCCTGCAAATGTTGTGATGTCATTACAGAAGGGGTCTATGTGATTCTGATGGGAGCCGGGGTAAATACTAATAAGGGACTTTACAGTACATTATAAGGGTTTGTGTTGTACTAGTAAGCCCGCTCGAAGCAAAAGCCTCGAAAGCTAGTCTGCTACCGTCTGTGTTTATGCATGTGTGAAATTTTTTACGTTTGCAATTTTTTCCCCCCATTTTTTTTTTACGTTATTTGGCTATTTGAATTCCCCCCTATGTCTGTTGTTTGATGAGTTATGCTTAAAATAGGGAAGGTCCTTTTTTCATTGGTAGAGTTAACGCACCATCATTTCTATAAAATAAGGGGGGGGGGGGCTGTAGGGTGCACTGATGGACCTCTGTTTTGCAACCACTCAGGGCCGGCGCCACCACTAGGCAGCTCTAGGCATTTGCCTAGGGCGCCGGCACCTGGAGGGCGGCAGTTCCCCCCTCACCCCCAGCATGGAGGGTTAGCGAACTGTGTAAAAAACTTGCGGCGCCGGCGTCCCTGCAGTGCTGGAGCGGGCAGGGGTGTCCGTGCCGCGGGGGAACTTGCAGCGCTGTCATTGTGTATAAAGCTGGCGGCGGCCGGCGGGGTCCCTGCAGTGAATAGAAAATAACTAGCGCTATGCGCGCGGCGGTGCGGGAAGCGCTAGTTATTTTCTATTTACTGCAGGGACCCCGCCGGCCGCCGCCAGCTTTATACACAATGACAGCGCTGCAGGTTTCCCCGCGGCACGGACACCCCTGCCCGCTCCAGCACTGCAGGGACGCCGGCGCCGCAAGTTTTTTACACAGGTACCACCATCCACCGCCCCCCCCCCCCCCCCCCCCCCGGCACCGGAGCGCCCCCACCCCGACTCGCCTGGGGCACTCCGGTGCCTTGAACCGGCCCTGCAACCACTGATTCATTGTGTTATTTAAAGGGTCTTGTCTTCCGTTCCCTTCTTGAGAGAACATATTTAATGATTCTGTTAATGAGACCCCATGCAGGGAAGCCAGCACGCACAGCATAATCAGTGGAATATGAAATCAGTGTAAAATGGGAAAGTTATCAAGCCGTGGAGAGAGATGAAATGGAGAAGGTGCCCAAAGCAACCAGGCAAATTTATTTATCACAATCTTGACAATGACAGAAGCTAACTGGTTGCTTTGGGCAGAATCTCTACTTTATCTCTCTCCCAACACTTGATACATCCCACCCAAAAAGTCATGCCCCTGTATAATGCATATAATGTACCCGTGGCTTATCCCACGGCAATCCATTATTGGCACACCCCTGGCTTATCCCCAGCATTCCAGTACAGCAGAACACCTTGCTTATCCCCCAGCACTTCAGTACTGGCACACCTTAAGATTATCCTTCGGCACTCCAGTATTGAATCACCCCTGACATATCCCCCAGCAATCCAGTACCGGTGCACCCCTGGCTTATCTTCCAGCTCTCCAGTACTGGTGCACCCACTGGTTTATCCCCCTGCACTCCAGTATCAGTGCACCCCTGGCTTATCCCCCAGCACTCCAGTACCGGCACACCCCTGGCTTATCCCTCGACACTCCGGTATCGGTGCACCCCATGCTTATCCCCATGCACTCCAATACCGGTGCACCCCTGGTTTATCTCCCGGCACTCCAGTACCGGTGCACCCCTGGCTTATCCCCCAGCACTCCAGTACTGTTGCACCCCTGGCTTATCCCCATGCACTCCAGTACCGGAACACCCCTGGTTTATCTCCCGACACTCCAGTATCGGCGCACCCCTGGCTTATCCCCCAGCACTCCAGTACCAGAATAACACCTGGCTTATCCCATGGCAGTTTAGTACCGGCACAGTGCACACCCCTGGCTTATCCCCAGCATTCCAGTACCAGCATAACACCTGGCTTATCCCCCAGCACTTCAGTACCGTCACACTCCCAGATTATCCTCCGGCACTCCAGTACTTAAACACCCCTGGCTTATCCCCAAGCACTACAGTACCGGTGCACCCATGGTTTATCCCCCAGCACTCCAGTACCGGCACACCCTTGGCTTTTCCCCCAGCTCTCCAGTACCGGCGCATTCCTGACTTATCCCCCAGCACTCCATTACCGGCGCACCCCTGTCTTATTCCCCAGCACTCCAGTACCGGTGCACCCCTGGCTTATCCTCCAGTACCAGCATAACATCTGGCTTATCCCACGACAATTTAGTATCAGCACACCCCTGGCTTATCCCCAGCATTCCAGTACCAGCATAACACCTGGTTTATACCCCAGCACTTCACTACAGGCACACCCCCAGATTATCCTACGGCACTCCAGTACCGGTGCAACCCTGGTTTAACCCCTGGCACTCCAGTACCGGTGCACCCCTAGCTCATCCCCCAGCACTTCAGTACCAGCATAACACCTGTCTTATGCCCCAGTACTTTAGTACTGTCACACTCCCAGATTATCCTCCAGCACTCCAGTACTGAATCACCCCTGGTTTATCCCCCAGCACTCTGGTATCGGTGCACCCATGGTTTATCCCCCAGCACTTCACTACCGGCACACCTCCAGATTATCCTCCGGCACTCCAGTACTGAATCACCCCTGGTTTATCCCCCAGCACTCTGGTATCGGTGCACCCATGGTTTATCCCCCAGCACTTCACTACCGGCACACCCCCAGCTCATATACAGTTTATGAAACACTAAATGTACTCGGATGGTCGCCGTCTTAAAATTGTCATGAATAAAGTGATGTGCTTGAAAGCGGTGATTTTCCAGAACACTGTGATGGCTTAAATGACATGTGCTACTCTGAGGAGCGGAGGGAGAAAATGCCTAAATTAGCAGTTATTAAACCGCGCCACAGCCCACACACAGCCAGCTTGTGTTCCACTCGTCATTATGGCTGGGGGAATTCTCAGCCTACGGTACTTTTATCTCTCTGTTTACAACAAAATCTCAAATTTATATTAACCGCTCAGTAACTGGCCTTGTTTCTTTGTTTTTAAATGGATCTGAAATGGTTGTATTTAAAAAAAAAAAAAATGAACTGCATCTAGAACATATTTCCAATATATATACTGCAGGTGAGGCAGGTGTAAAACCCCACCCAAATCTAATTATCTCTGCACAAGTAACACCTGCCTCACCTGCAGTGCACATGGTTTTGTCCATCTAAGAAATATTTTGTCAGAAAGAGTGAACTAGAATAAGGGCCTCAGTTCCTGCTGGAGCCTACTGAAAAATAGCCCTGTATGTATATATATATATATATAAGAAAGGCAAGGGGTACCCAACACCGCGCCCTATTAGCCCAAAGCTGCACCTCTGAAGGATCCCTGTTAGCTGAGACCCGGGACGGACAGAAATACAAAGAAGATCAGGGTGCGCTAAGGTAAATTACACAACTTTCTCATTAAAACATAAATATTTAATAAAAAGCCTCTGATAAGGCTTAGAATAAATCAAATCAAAAAGAGTTACACAGCCATTTCATAGAATAATTTAACAATCCACAGTATGGAACAGGCCCAACGCGTTTCGTCACCCACGTGACTTCATCAGGGGCGCTTTGGATGTTGATTGAAATAAGGTGCGTTAGCACTTCTAGGGGTGTATCCAATTGGTCAAACCATAGATATTGTATTCAAGCAAGACCCATACAGATATATATCTTCTTGGAGCGTCTCTAAATGACCAAATAAATAGCTGTGTACTTCAGCTAAAGTTGCACAGATGTAAATATATCGCCAAATATCGGAACAAAAAATGCAATAGTCCAGGCGTATGTCACCAAGTATCACGTTTCTCACACCTTTTATATCGGTGTTAACATCAAGGACCAATGAGCAGCTTCAAAAAAATATAAGGCTGGGAGGCCAGAAGTTCACTCTAGTGGATCCAAATGCAGAAGATTCTGCATTTGGATCCACTAGAGTGAACTTCTGGCCTCCCAGCCTTATATTTTTTTGAAGCTGCTCATTGGTCCTTGATGTTAACACCGATATAAAAGGTGTGAGAAACGTGATACTTGGTGACATACGCCTGGACTATTGCATTTTTTGTTCCGATATTTGGCGATATATTTACATCTGTGCAACTTTAGCTGAAGTACACAGCTATTTATTTGGTCATTTAGAGACGCTCCAAGAAGATATATATCTGTATGGGTCTTGCTTGAATACAATATCTATGGTTTGACCAATTGGATACACCCCTAGAAGTGCTATCGCACCTTATTTCAATCAACATCCAAAGCGCCCCTGATGAAGTCACGTGGGTGACGAAACGCGTTGGGCCTGTTCCATACTGTGGATTGTTAAATTATTCTATGAAATGGCTGTGTAACTCTTTTTGATTTGATTTATTCTAAGCCTTATCAGAGGCTTTTTATTAAATATTTATGTTTTAATGAGAAAGTTGTGTAATTTACCTTAGCGCACCCTGATCTTCTTTGTATATATATATATATATATATATATATATATATCTCTATATATATATATATATATATATATATCTATATATATATATATATATATATATATCTATATATATATATAGATATATATATATATATAGATATATATATATATAGATAGATATATCTCCCACCCCCCCTGCCACATTGTCCATAGATCCCCTCTGTGTTAGCACCCCCCTCCATATGTGTTACTATATATGTATATACAGTATGCAAACCTCCCAACATACCTGGATGCGCTGGGCAAGGGGCATCGCTTTGCGAGAATGGTGCTCTTATGAGCCACGCCTCCAGTTTAGCCCGCTGTGGGGGCATGGTCAGTACTCTGTGTGCTGCTGGTCACGCCCCTCTTGTTAATAGATGCTGTGCACAAGTGCAGAACGTCTTTTCAATGACAAGGTAACTTGTAGCAGCCTCCCCACCACAGGGGGTCTTGGTGTTTAACTGTGCCGCGTCCCCTCGTAAAGCTGCTGCGCTGGCAATGTTTCAGGCACACTATTGTATTCTCACTCTATGCCCCCTTGGATGGTAAAGTATGAACCAAGTCGGTCTATACTCCATAAACTTGAAATACTTGTGTCGACCTTGTGGGTGTTGACCTTAAATTTCTGTCAACCTTCTGTCAAAGTCTACCTATGGTTTGTCAACTGTTTTGACCATTAGTGGTCAACCAGGGACCGCATACCACCACAGGACACTACAGCACATGGGTGTGACAGATGGGGGGGTACAAGTATAATACACCGCTCCTCTCCAGAGCCAATACACTTTTTTTGGGGGGGGGGGGGGGGCATAAAGCTCCCCTTTTCCTACCTTGCCATAGCAGTAAAAGCTCAGCCCTCTTGCGTTATGGGTATGTGGAGAAACCTCATTAGGACAAGGTGCAGTATGAATGACTCCACCAACAGAGCGCTGCTGTCAAAGTCAGCCTGACACATGTATCTAGAAATACAGCACAATGCAGCTTTCCTTCGTGTTCTACATAAAATAGGCTTTGGAATATAAATAACATTCAAAAGAGCTGACACGGAACACAGGATACGCAGGGAATGATGTGCAATAGCTCCTGGGCATAGTATGTGAGCACAATCCGTCTGGGCTGAATCAATTAGCATAGATCTATCCTAGGGCATGCAATTTATCATCGCAGGCTCGGGCAACGTGTGCACTACACATCTAAGCAAGCCCGACCACAGTTTTGGTGAGGTGTGTATAACTGACAATGACTAGTTCGATAGTCATTAGGTCAACAGCAAAAGTTCGACATATAGTACAAGGTCGACACATGTCAACATGAGTTTTTCTTCTTTTTGTTGGTGTCATTGTCGACATCTGAGCACCTGGACCCCCCAATTAGTGGTCAGGTGGCTCACTCTTCTGCCATGAGCTGTTTCTGCACTGAAAGCTTTACTAGGCACCAGGTCGACATTGGAAAAAGGTGAAAGATTGACATGCGTTTTATGTAATGTAATCATTTGCTTTTTTTTTTTTTTTGCTCAGGTGTCGACATTGTCAACAAGAAAACCATAAAAACTAATGAACTACTAGAGAAGCCAATCCCAGGGCATTTTTTTCAACCCTGGGATTGGCTTCCTTAATATAAAATGCCTGGAAACCAGTCGGCTGGGAGGTTTGACAGGAGCATAGTGTCCGGGGGGCGGCGGTGCGGGAGTAGTTGTGCATCTGGGGGTGATATGACTGTGCAGGAGAGAGGCGCACAGCCAGAGTCGCCAGAAACCGAGCAGCGTCTGAGTGGGTGCTCAGATGCTGCCCACAGTCTAATCCTAAAATTTTGGGGCCAAATTGCGGGATCCGGCCAGCCCCGATCCTGGGATTGGCCACTCTAATGTCAACATTTCCACATGTCAACCTTTTCCATGTCAAAATGTATGTTTGTGTCGTCCTTGGGCATGTAGACCTATTACCAGTGTTGAACTACCGGTGTTGACCTATTGCAGTGATGACTAACCTTGACGACACTCCAGCTGTTGTTGAACTACACATTCCAGCATGCCCTGCGTCCGTTTTAGCATGGCCAAATACTAAAACTGTAGCAGGGCATGCTGGGATGTGTAGTTCAACAACAGGTGGAGTGTCAAGGTTAGCCATCTAGGACCTATTAACTTTCTATCTAGACCAGTGTTTTTCAACCACTGTGCCGTGTCACACTAGTGTGCCTTGAGCTGTTTTCAAGTGTGCCCCCAGATCTAGAGATGTCCACACTAGTTTACGGTCATCATCAGTTAAATTGTTATTCACTGGTCTGTTTTAATGTGAAGGCTAATGTATTTTTCTTACCTGTGGGTGCCAATGTGTTTTGCCCTGTGGGGGTCTGATGATGTTTCTAGGCAATTTTAAAATCTTGTTTGGTGTGCAGCAAGGTAAAAAGGTTGAAAATCATTGATCTAGACACTGCCGACCCTTTGATACATAACCTTCTGTTATTACACCCATTCTAATGGGAAAGTGTGTGGATTGCCTGACCAGGATGGACGGAACATGTATCATTTATTGGATGGGTGGGCCAGGAATTATTTGGCAATGGTAGCCGAGGTGCATGAATGGGCCTAGACTTGAACAAATGCAAAACTACATTTTAATTTGTGATACAAGCTTATTAGCATGATACTGGAGCAGTGGATAAAGCACAAGTTATTGGCAGGGGGCTGCTGAGAATTTTTCTGCCCATAACACCACTTGTTTTCCACATATTCTTCAGAGAGCAGATGTCTGCCTGTGCTTTATACAGTATACAACATTTCATCGCCCCAAAGGGAACCGTAGCAAATGCCGTCTCAGGGATCATTTCTGGGTCATAGAGGTGCAGTAGTATTATTTATTATTTATTAAATCTATCTTATATAGCGCACACATATTCCGCAGCGCTTTACAGAGAATATTTGAACATTCACATCAGTCCCTGCCCCAGTGGAGCTTACACTCTATATTCCCTACCACATATACACACACACACACACACAGACATTCTAGGGTTCATTTTGTTGGAAGCAAATTAGCCTATCTGTATATCTGTATATCATTGGAATGTGGGAGGAAACAGGAGTACCCGGAGGAAACCCAAGTACAGGGCGAATATACATACTCCGCATAGCTAGGGCCATTGTGGGAATCGAACCCATGACCTCAGCGCTGTGAGGCAGTAATGCTAACCATTACACCATCTGTACTGCCCCAAGTAGAGGTTCTGTGGTAGCAGGAAGTGTAGCTACTGTTCTTTTTCCTGAGGGGAGGTGGGAACTTCTTTACTCCTGCTTTTCATACGTCATCTCCTGCTGCTTAAGGCCCCTATACACTTATGCGATTTGGGCTTATTTAAATTCTGACAGGTCAGGATTAAAAACCGCGTGAAATCAACCCAAATCGCATGTTTGACATCATATCTGATCCGACCGGTATCACAGTCAGACCTGCCTGCACGACTGACCTCCGACTCTGACCCCCTCCCGTCGTCGGGGAATGGGGACACCTGCAATACATCATATGCAGAAGGACTGCATGCGATCCTGCTGCCTGGGAAGGTCCCGGGCGTCTCTAGGGGGATCGGATGGCCATACACTGCTGGCGACTTCTTGCAGTAGTGTTTGGCCACCTTCCCTGATGCTCTCTCTCCTGGTCAGGCCATGGCTGCTGTCACAGATAGAATAAAAAAAGCCGCATTTCTATATTGGTGTGTAGGCTACTAGTTACTGTAGCGGCCTTCAAAAGTTTACTGTGTGGCAACAAAAACAGACCAGTAACACAGTTCTCAAATGATACAATAAAATACAACTAAAAAGCACGTAAATAAATGCTTTGTGAATCCTTGGAATGTGGTTGCTCTGGAAGGAGCGACGATCAAAGGGGGTTATTCAGATTCAATCGGTCCCTTGCATGTTTGCACGGGGGACCGATTGTTTGCGCATAGGTTTTTATGTGCAGCCGCTGTGCGCGAGTGTCCACAGCACACAGCGTGGCGGCAAGCCGGGCAATTTGCACATGGGAACGCCCAACGTTTCATGGGAGTTCCCATGAGAACGCTGGGCGTTCCCATGCAAATTGCCAGTGACACGGGTGTGGGAGGCGGCCAGTTGATGTTAGCGGATGTCAGCGGCCCGCCCTGTACTCGCACAGGGCACCCGCAGGTCTGAGACACCATAGAGGTGTCTCCGATCTGCGGGCGATGAAAAAATCATTCGATGGTCGCCGACCATCGAATCTCCCCCCGCACTCAAGGCTGCGAATGGAATACTATGCAAATCATTCATTCGCATGCCTGCGGGGGTTCGGGGGGTGGCGCAGCCTTGCAAGTCAACCAGAATAAGGGCCAAAGAGTATTTATCGCTGTACTACATTGTGACTTGCACCAAACTATTCCCTTAAATAACTTGTCAGTAAAAAGTGGCAGCAAGGAATGTCTCAGGCGTATATCCTACCATTGTTTCGTGGTTGGCGGGAGCTGCCATTTTGTTTGTATTCAGAATTGTGATGATATTTCACGGCATCGCTCCAAGCTGCAATTACAAATCACAGTAAATCCCATTCATTACATGTCCTGGAGGGTGGAATTATTTCCTAGAAATCCATTTACTTCATTAATAGCCTTGAAGGTGGAATAAATTAATAATGACTAATGGTTTGCAGTCAGAAATAAACAACATTTCTAAAAGAGACCTGTCACGGACCCACCGGTCGCCTGCTCCGATACGTCAATCTGAGCAGCGCCGGCCGTGACTGGGGTTCACTCAGGACACTCGGGTCCTTTCCTTGAGGTACACTGCCACCAGCCAAAACCTGATTTTAGCGCCTGAAACTGCGCAAGGGGCGGCTTGGCTCGCCCCTGACCCTACAATACAAGATAACAATGGTAACGTTTTTCAGCCGTTCTCTTCCGAGGCTAATGAGTCTTAGGAACACAGAACCAGAACTGGGAATATGTATTATTTATTCCTAGAAATACTACAGAGCTTTAGAAAACAGTTACAAGATTTTACAGAGATTTTAAAAGTACACACGAGTTTTAAATGCAAATTTCAGAAATAAAATAAAAGGAAAAAAAGACAGAACCGTATCTTACAATCCTGAAGTGGGGGGGTCCTCCACAAGAAATCTCTCGTCGCCTACAGCCTGATTTGCTAGACCCCCAGGTAGTGACACTGACTATCCCAAGGTACAGAGGTTTTATCTGCAGCCTCCCTCATCCCTCCCACCCTTGGGATTTTTAACCATTCCCTTGCTGAGCCTAGTGAAGGTCCCTAGATCTTTCCCATAAAGAATTTGTCCCTGCTTTGAAGTAGATCTTATACATTCCTCAAGTGATAAGAGGTCATTTAGTGCAGGGCCAGAGCCACTTTGGCCGGTTGGCTGGACACTATTGCTCTCCCCCCCAATCTGGTTTATGAGGGGTCTCAGATCTTATCTTACATCCTAACTCCAGAGGAGTCCACAGATGGCTACACTCCCTGGGTCACCAATAGTCCACACACATAATACATGACATGTTCTGATCTCCCACATAATAATCACAGGCGGCATGATTTTACCAAACATACCAGACATACATTGATTGCACAGATAATCATAACAGGAGGCATACGTTAATTTGATCGATCACCTGATCTGATCGTTACACCTCCCCCTTTTAAAATGGCGCACAGAGGCGGTGACCCACGTCACCGTCTCATCGGTGCGCTATTAACTACATCACCTGGACAGGTAGCAGTGGTCTCTGTGCTGAGACAGACTGCCACTGATTCTGCGGGATCTGTACTAACATTTCCCTATACTTGAAACCACCTGACCCATAGTCTGTGAGCACACTGATATAGTGGAAGCTGTGTCCCCCTTTTCCATCCTGGCTGGCATTGACACAGCCCACCACAGCTGTGCGTCGAACTCCTGGGCATGGATTCTCCCCTGCAGCTGGCAGTTTGGCCTTACTCACTGAGATCAGTACCAGACCATTCCGCCACACCCCAAATGGCCATCCCCCTGGGACTCGTAACTCGGCACGTTTAACTATACCACAGGTGTGGGGCATTCTCCCAGCACTATATACAGACTTAAACATGTCTTCCCAGCACCTCTCCTGAGCTGACTGACCCCCCCTCCCCTTCACTGGGGGGAAGGTCCACTCACTCAACACCTCACACCTCATCCTTTTGTGAGGAGATTCTCCCTCTTTGTCTGTGTGTGTGAATTGCGAAGGGGGGCACGTTTCTGCAAGGGGGAATACCAGCAGGTCATTGTCCCCTGTCTTGGGAACATCCCAGCTCAGCTTTTCTGAAGTTAATGGAGCTGAGTTTACCTGTTCTTCACGGGCCCTCCCACCCTTCTGGTTACACACAGCAGCTTCCCTACTAGCCACTGGCTCTATTCCTGAAACAACCCTCTCACTGCACCCAGGTGTATCTTTCCCTATTCCCAGGTATGGGGCAGCCTGTGCAGGGTTGATTCTCAGTTCTGCGTGGAAAGCCAAGCTTTCCATGGCAGTCCAGGACACCTTCCTGAGCCTGACCTTCCCTCCCAAATGTCACGGACCCACCGGTCGCCTGCTCCGATACGTCAATCTGAGCAGCGCCGGCCGTGACTGGGGTTCACTCAGGACACTCGGGTCCTTTCCTTGAGGTACACTGCCACCAGCCAAAACCTGATTTTAGCGCCTGAAACTGCGCAAGGGGCGGCTTGGCTCGCCCCTGACCCTACAATACAAGATAACAATGGTAACGTTTTTCAGCCGTTCTCTTCCGAGGCTAATGAGTCTTAGGAACACAGAACCAGAACTGGGAATATGTATTATTTATTCCTAGAAATACTACAGAGCTTTAGAAAACAGTTACAAGATTTTACAGAGATTTTAAAAGTACACACGAGTTTTAAATGCAAATTTCAGAAATAAAATAAAAGGAAAAAAAGACAGAACCGTATCTTACAATCCTGAAGTGGGGGGGTCCTCCACAAGAAATCTCTCGTCGCCTACAGCCTGATTTGCTAGACCCCCAGGTAGTGACACTGACTATCCCAAGGTACAGAGGTTTTATCTGCAGCCTCCCTCATCCCTCCCACCCTTGGGATTTTTAACCATTCCCTTGCTGAGCCTAGTGAAGGTCCCTAGATCTTTCCCATAAAGAATTTGTCCCTGCTTTGAAGTAGATCTTATACATTCCTCAAGTGATAAGAGGTCATTTAGTGCAGGGCCAGAGCCACTTTGGCCGGTTGGCTGGACACTATTGCTCTCCCCCCCAATCTGGTTTATGAGGGGTCTCAGATCTTATCTTACATCCTAACTCCAGAGGAGTCCACAGATGGCTACACTCCCTGGGTCACCAATAGTCCACACACATAATACATGACATGTTCTGATCTCCCACATAATAATCACAGGCGGCATGATTTTACCAAACATACCAGACATACATTGATTGCACAGATAATCATAACAGGAGGCATACGTTAATTTGATCGATCACCTGATCTGATCGTTACAAGACCCTATAATGAATTGGCTAGGAATGGCGTTCTAGCCTTAAGGCAGGCATGTCCAACGTTGGCCCTCCAGATGTTGTGAAACTACACATCCCAGCAAGCTTTGCAATAGTTTTAGCATTCTCTAATAGCAAAACTGTGGCAAAGCATGCTGGGATGTGTAGTTTCACAACATCTGGAGGGCCAATGTTGGACATGCCTGCTTTAAGGTCTTAAACAAAAATACATATGATATACGATATTATGGTATCCAATCCCTGGGTCGACATTTTCTAGGTCGACACCTGAAAATGGTCAACATACCATAGGTCGACACAAGCTTAAGGTTGGCATTGAAATGGTTGACACTCAAAATGTCGCCACAAGTTTTTGTGTAAGGCCGACGTGGTTCATACTTTTCTATCCAAGTGGGCATAGAGTGAGAATGTAATAGTGAGCTGAGCGCAGCGAGGCACCGTGCCCAAAGCACGGCGAGGGTCTGCGATGCGGGAGTACCTCTGTGCATGGAGACGCCGGTGTCGGGGGGCATGCTGGTAGGGAGCGGAGCAGTGCTGCTGAGAGACGTCCATAGGCTTCTATTGAGTAATGACAGCTACAGCTGGTGGTGTAGCTCTCAACAGCCGAACCCTGCTGGAGGGGCTTCAGTGCATTAGAAACTCATCCTGCGTTCATACTGGCCCATGTGAGAAATTGGTCCTATTGTGGATAAGGGTGTGTTCTTAGGGCTTGATTCTGGTACCATCGGTCCTTCCCGTTTTCGCACCAGGGAACCAATATTATGCCTCTGCGCATGCACATATTCTCATATGGGCAGGGCTGCTGTGCGGATGCCTTTGCCGACCTGCACAGTTGGCGTGGCACTCGCAGGGGGTGTAGAGTGTGGGTATGGTTCATAGGAACGCCCAGCGTTTCATGGAAGTCCCCATGCAAATGCAGACGGGATGAAGTGTGTCAGGGGCGTTCGGCAGACGTCCCATGACATCAGCCATCCGCCCTGTCTTCATCTCGCTGCCTGCAAATATAAGTCAGTCTCCACTGACTTATATTTGCGAGGCAAGTGAAATCATGATTTCTCCTGCTGCGAGCACATGAGGGAATATGTTTTCATAACACATCCCCTCGCATGGTTGCAAGTGAATACGGCGGCGGGGGGGGGGGAGGGAGGGGATTCACAGGGGCGGGGCCTCAACTGCTCGGATCAGAATCATGCCCTTAGTGCTTTATGTGAGACTGTGTGGGCTGATACACAGCCCCTTGTTCCTGTCTTCTCACAATCCCACCCCAATGTTTGTTGTTTTTGTGGTAGTATTTTTATTTGCTATTTTTATGGTGGAATAGAACGGTTGCAGCCACTTCGGGTGCTGATTGGAATGAGTTGCTTAGTTATTATAGTTTTTTGATGCACTCACCTCACCCTTCCGGATGGGAAGTCATGTTGTAAGGTTGAGTGGATACCTATTGAGTGGATACCAGTTGGTGATATTTTGGTTAGTTGTACAACTTTGGAGGTGTCTCAGCTCCGGTAGAACAATAATAGTAGCATATTAATAATTGCAGTTACCAATCAAAAACACCTACGTTATACTGCAAACATAGTTTAAAAAATATACCACGTAGTTCTGTAGCAATAATCCAACAAGTGAAACCGGGTACTCACTGGAGCGACGGGGACTCGGTACGACATCAGAACAAATCCTTGTCACCATTAATCACTGTTCTGTCCTTTATCAATAAATGTGCAGCACGTCAAACCTTGAGTCGTCTCAAGTGATTGTGGGAGCTAGCATATCACGCTTACACACTGAGCTAAATGCCGATACGATCCACCCAACCGAGCGGCATATCACCCAGTGTAGGCCTGGCTAGCCTGTTGTGAAACTACAAGTTCCAGCATGCATTACCACTGTTTTGCTAATAGGGAATGCTAAAACTGTGGCAAAGCATGCTGGGATGTGTAGTTTTACAACAGCTGGAGAGCTGCAGATTAACTGGGTAAAACAGACAGACATAGAGGTTGGAGGTCCCTGCTGCAAGCTTACACTCTATAGGGAAAACCTAGGTTCAGCTGAGAGGTCGCTGCTACAGGGACATACATTGGAGCCTAGCATTCTCTGGTGCTGTAATAGAGCATTTGCCGGTACTTGTGTATTATTACGGCGCCCAAATAGTCTACGTACGGCGGCGCTGGGATCGCATCGCATGCGATGGTGCTTGTGCAGTTTCACGGTACCCCTGCCCACGGATCGCATCGCATGTGATCACATGCGATTTAATCGCGTGCGATGCAATGCGATATAGCTATCCATGTTTAGCACACCCCCACTATCCACGTCACCCCGAAGCGTTGCGAGCGCATGCGTCCTCCCGACCTGTTCATACCCCCACTATCCACATCGGTGTGGAGTTGATTTTATAAAGTGTGGCGAGCGCAACGAGTCGCCGAGCTCAAAGCGTGGTGAGCGGATGCGGAATACACGTCAAGTAATCTGCAGCCCCTCGCCACACTTAGGGCTCGTTTTCCGTGTCCCCACACGGGGCTCGCCGTGCTTCGGGCGCGCTGCGCTCGCCACACTTTATAAGATCAACTCCACGCCGATATGGATAGTGGGGGTATGAACAGTTAGGGAGGACGTGTACCGCGTCCCCTCGCAGGGTTCGCTGCGCTCACCATGCTTCGGGGTAACGTGGATAGTGGGGGCGTGCTAAACGTGGATAGTGGGGGTGTGCTAAATCGATGCAATGCGATCCGCGGGCAGGGGTGCAGTGAAACTGCACAAGTACCATTGCATCACATGCAAATCGCATGCGATGGGATCCTACTACGCTGAATAGGACACTACCATAACTACTTAACGGGCGCCGTGATAATATACAAGTACCCATTTGCCATAACTTGCCAGGATCCAACATGTTAACAGATTTTAATTCCAAGCTGAATGTCATGCAGTCTGTACAGAACGCACTGAACGCTGCGATTACCATATGAATAGACATAAGCAGCTCTGCGGCTTTTTATAGAAGAAAGCAACGTGATGCCCCAGGTCAGACAGCTTTCTTTACAATAGAATTTCAGCCGGCGGTACATTAAATTACTGCCTGTTGTATAGGCCACGGTTTAATCACAGTTAAGAAAACTGTTTTCTTTTCTTTTTTTTTCATTTGGGATTGTTACACATGGAGTAGCTGAGATTTGCTGTTCAGTCTAGAGGAGTGTTCATGCTGGAAAGGATGACCAGGGTATTGCACTCAGCAGGGGCCAGTTTATGACCGAACACTGTGCAATTTGAGCTTCCCATTTGGACTATATAGTCAAAATCGGAAGAAAAGTTATCAAAAGTCACATCGGGCGGGATGCATTATCACAAAAATGCGGTAAAACCCCATTATTTTTTTTACTGCATTTTGTTATGCAGGAAAACCCATACACTGTGTTACTGATGCGAGGGGCTTCATACCGCATCCCCCGTACAGACCCCCACCGCCCCGCACAGCCCCCCCCCCCCATCACCTGTGTACGGGCAGCCTCCTGCTGCGCTGCCCGGACCAGTGACCTCCTCCCTAGCCCTGTACAATCCCTTCCGGTTGCAGGGAGGAGGAGGCGGAGCCCTCCCAGCAGCAGCAGTAGCAGGCAGCAGTTGACCCTGTGTGGGGGCCCCAAGGTGACCACCCCTGTTGTTTCCACCTTAATCTTCCATAAAGCTGTCAATATGCAGAATATTCCCATGCTTAGCATGTCCACATTCATAAACTTGCCATCGGTAATCCTTATGCCCCGACACTTTAATAACTTATCTAATCTTATCTAACTTAACACTAAAATAAAGAGACAGACACAAGTGCTGGCGTTTCAATATGAATGTCAAATTTATTTATTGACAACTATTTATATATTGATCTTATAAAAGAGGGTGGCGGCCCTAAAGAACGGTCCTAGAGAAAAGAAGGGTAAGATGACATCACACCATTCACACAACGTTGGTGTTCAACTCTCCCACGCAACCCACCCGTGCGGATGGTGCAGCCCATCCCCTGTCCAAGGGGCATGGGCTAGTAGCGTATCATTGACGGGAGAGCGCACCCCACTATCCTCATATCACCATTTGAACAAGGACCGTTCTTTACCGCCGCCAAGAAAAGATAGAAAAAATAGGGAGGGAGGGTGGGGAAATTCGGGCCAGAGAGGCAGGTCACCTGACCCTCTGGCTATTCCTAACTACAGGAACTCCTCCCTGCTCCCTAATTGGCTATTGCTGCAGCATCATAGCCCCTTAACAAAACACAGCTTAAAGTGCAGGCATCTCGGATTCCTTCAGCAGTTTATGGCACCTCTAGCTTAATCAGCCCTCGGTTTTCTTTATGTCTTCATGAGAGCATGATGAAATGTTGACAAAATTCACTGGTGGACTTATGGTGTCTTATCTAATTTTAAAATTGTTCAAGTTTTGTCAGATTTTGTGCTCAGTCCTGACCAATACCTTGTGACAGGGGCGTCGTAGGAGCAGAGGAGGCCCAATGTTCCCGCGACATCCCCGCAATGCTATAGAGTCTGAGAAAATGGCACACATCCATTTTATGGGGATTTGCACGATGATGGCAGCAGTGTTGCACCGTTTTTCGGAGATCTCCACATGCACATTAAGGTCTGAGAAGGGTAGGTATTAAAATATGGGCGCAGCTTGTGCACCCATTATAAATATACCACTGCTTGCTGAAGAGAAACATTACCACCGCAGCATAATGTTGCCACCACCCTCCTTGACAGTAGATATGATGTTTTGGGTACAGTGTACGGTTTTCCCCAAACATAGTGCTAGGCGTTTAATCCAGAAAGTTCTGTTTGGTTGTCTGGTCCCATCTCACCATACTGCCGTTGTTTGCATGGTATCAAAGCTTAAAAAAATATATATATATATTTTTTTTTTGCATAGCACAAAGTGAGAGTATGGCACTTTTTTTCAGAATGGGCTTCTTTATCGCTATCTATACTGCTACACTGGCCAGCTCTGTGTAACGTAATGTCTGCAATAGGCATGGAGTGTGTTAAACATCCAAGGCTGTGTGACCTCGGGAAGCATGTGACTTGGTTGCCCAATAAGGATTCCAGGAATGGCAGTGTTAGCTGGGATATCAATGCAGGAAAGGGAGGAGTTTTCCTCTCTTTCCTGAAGGTTGTCCCGCCCTTGTGGGCGTGTAGTTGGGTGGGTGTTAATTGCATTGGCTGATAGGAGGGAAAGAACGGCAGGTTAATGGAATCAGTTCTTCAAGTGATGATGCTACGTATATGTTTGGTTTTCGGTGCGTTCGCCTCTCATTGGCTTAGGCCTTCGCTGGATCACCCGCTTGGGGACAGCGACCCCGCCCGGACGGGTGGGTAGTCAATGTAGTAGGTCGAGCAGATACCGCTTGTTAGGGTAGGCTTGATTACGTATGCAGATTGTTTGGGTGGAGCTTAGTGAATTAGTCGTTCTTTCTGGGCCACCATTAATAACTTAATTATTAAATTAATCTAGCTTAAAGTGCTTTAAATAAATCGGCTAACAATTTCTGCCAAACCTAAGTCTCCGAGTCTTTATTTCAGGTTTAGTGTGTAAGTTTATGAAATGTGAATGTATATACATGCTAGAGGTCACACACATCAGATGCTAGGATTTTTAGTGTAACATTTGTGGGAGAGTTATCACATGTGCAGCCTAATAAAGGCAAGGTGTTAAATTTGCCATTCACTTTCTACTTCTTAATAATACTTTAAAGCAGGGGTTTCCAAACTCTTGTAAATCACTGTGCCCTAGAATATAATCATTTTTTTTTTTTTCACGGCACCCCCAGGTCAAAAGTTTTCAGAGCAAAAATTATATATTTTTTATCTTTAAAGTAAGTAAATTGTATTTACAGCATATGTCATCGTTCGGTTATGTGGTGTGGGGCAGATTTCGCTTCTGTTTGCCAGAAGCAAAGGTTTTGCCTATATTATGGACCATAAATAATCTAAATTGGTCCTGGACCCCTAACCCAGGGCACCCCTGCGAGTGCCTTAAGGTCATTGGTTGTGCCTGAACAATTTTCAATGGTTACTCCAAGTACCCCTGAGGGGACACTGCAGACCGGTTAGGGGTATTTGAAATTAATATTTGTAATGGTGGAAGAAGAATCATCTCCTGATGGCAGAAGTCATCTCCCGTTGCCGTGTAGAAGATCCACATCACATCACTTCCGGTTCCGTCTACAGCGTCATCAGCGTCTCCTCGTGCTTTTGGTTAACCAGCAATCCACTGAGATCTACCTTAAAAAAGGACTCACATGCCGCCCACTTCCACTCCACTTGTAAATACTGTGGGTATTTCAAATTGAGAGGAGGGGGACTCATAAATGAAAAGCGTAATCAAGGGGTACGGGAGAGAAAAAGGTTGGGAACCGCTGCTCTAAAGGCCCATACACACTGGGAGACATTGAGCTGAAAGTCGCTCAAAACATCATGTTTGAGAGGCTTTCAGCTCAAAGCCGCCCAGTGTGTATGGCCCGGCCATGAACGGTGACAGCTGCTGCGCGCTTCCGCAACACCCGTAATACCAGCAGATGAGCGGCTTTGAGGACGGATTTCATAGCACTGCGCTATGCAAAGCCATCCTCTCCCTGCTGACAGCGTCGGGCAGGGTGAAAGCCGCTCAGTGTGTATTCACGTACATATGTATTTGCAGGGATTTCACGGGATCATTGTAAATGGGACTGTCTAGGGTAGATCCCAGGTTTAAGGACCTTATTCTGGACTCACAAGGCTGTGAATTTCGCAGCCTTGCGAGTCCACCAAACCCCGCCCACACGGGCGCCCGCCCTCCCCCTCACACGCTACGATCCCCGCAGGCAGGTGAATGGATGTTTTGCATAAACATCCATTCACAGCTTGCATGTGGGGAGAAAAGTATTCGATGGTCGCCGACCATTGTATGATTTCCACAGTGTCCGCAGACCACAGACACTTCTGTGGTCTGCAGGCGCCCTGTTCGGAAAGCGGGCGGACAGCCCCAGACGTCAGCTGCCCACCCCCTGCATCATCGCTGAATTTCCATGGGAACGCCCATGGGCACGACTGCTCAACTTTCGCCCCCCGCCCGCAGTGTTGTGTGCAAGTAGCTGGCAAATATTCAATCTGCCGTGGCCGCTACACATGCGCATAATGGTAGAGGAATTGTAATTGTGATGGCACAACTGAAACCCTTTATTCCGTCCAATAAAGTAAACATATTTGGCGGGATGTATTAATATACATTGCCGCCCTTCGCCATGCCCTGTACTAACATATGCGGCTGGCATCGCGGTGCAATGACGGAGGCCCCCCGCGTTACCTGTAATGTGGTCTGTGGGGGTCTCCGTCACCTCCTGGGAGCCTGCTTCTCCCCTGCAGCCGGGACAGCTCAGCGTAGCTGTCCCCAGCACCTCCTCACCCCCCTGCAGCCGGAAGGACGTCCGGCTGTGTTGCTAGGGGGAGGAAGGGCTTACCTTCCAGGGTCCAGGAGGAAATACGGCTGCTTAGTAAATTAGGAATCACCATTCTATTGAAAGGTGATTATTATTCATATTCTTTCGATGGTGTGTACATCCAAATTTGTAAATACAAATACGAATGTGCCATCAATATGAATACGAATTTACTGTTTTGGGATAGTAAATCCCGAAAATACGAATGTGCCTAAAAAAATCTTATTTTTGTAGTAGAAATAGGATTTTGTTTAGCCGTATTTGCCTTAGTAAATTTCCCCCATGGTTTCAAAGCAACAGCTTCCAAAATGCAGATGCCAAACTTGGGGGTATATTTACTAATGTTCTCTTTTGGGTGATTTTGCAGTATTTGATTTGCATTGGATTTTACATTTGGAGATTTACTAAAGTCAAAATTTAATGTAAAAGTGACTATAAAACCGAATCCCACTAAAATGTAATATATTGGTAAAACATCAATGTTTTTCTATATAGGACTATAGGATCCCCTGATTTACTAATATCCGACTTGACAATTGAGCACAAAATCAAACTACAAATACCCAATATAATAGACTTATAACAGCCAGGCAATTTTACCTTGTAAGTAACAATTTATTCCCTAAACATTCATTATGATGATGATAAAAGTAGAAATTATGGACGATGTTTTTGCAATAATTTGCTGCAGCAAAGCCTAATAGCGATGCCACTTGCAGCATTTACCATTACGCAGTGATTGTGTGCATTGATGGGGAGTATTGCCAAAAAATTAGGATGTGTTGCGGTCATTTTTGGGGTGTATAGTTGAGTGCGCCTGCGAATCCATACTCATTCATTGTGCCTCTTGCCTCTCTGTTCAGGATGCCATGTTGATTTAATCTAGGCGCCAATTGTTAATTAATCTGCGCTTGCACTGGGAACATTTTCTGCACCTTGGCGATGGCACCACTGGGCGTCTCTGTACTTTTCAGGACTGTTGGGATTTTTTAAATCATTTTTGCACATCTTCAATCAACAGGTGCAGTAGCCATAGTGTATGTCCGTGAATCAGGACAGATATTATTTATTATAGTAAAGGCTTTGGTTGCAGGTCATATTTGTATGCTAATGCATTAGCAAGTGTGATTTTCAAAGCTATGCATGCACAGTAAGAAAACATTGACCGATGTGCATACAGATGGAGTGCCTCTCATTGGACCTTATTCTGGTTGCGGCAGCCAAACGTACGTACGTTCCGTATCCCGTACGCGGCCGGTGAGCGAAAGTCCACCCACAAAACATCCGCATACGGACGGTCACAAACACCCACAAAGGGGAGTGGCGTACAGTTGAGCGTACGCCGCCGTACTCGGACGGATCACCGCTTAGACTCCGACAACTGGCGTACAACAGAGCGTACGCCACGTTTACGGATGTCTCTCATCCGTTTTCCCACCGACATCTTGCGGCTATCTGAGCGTACGCCACCGTGCACGGACGGGTCTCTATTGTTTTCAATGGAAAACTCAGCGTATGTCACCCTTCACATATATGGACCTGCTAATCTAGCCTTTCAACTATGATTAAGCCAACTAAATGAAATTCTAATTGTTATTCAATTATTGTTTTCTATTACCTCAATTGTCTACCTTAATGAACAGCCTAATAAAAATACATTTTACCCCTCCTTACATGTATATTTATTATGTTCTAATGTTGCATTTTAATCACTATCTATGTGTCCCCACATTGGTTTTACTTTTAAATAAAGTTATGTTGGTGTTACAGTGAAAAAGTTGACACATGTCGACCTCTGTGAATTGAGTTTCCTGCTTTTTAAAGTATACAAAAACACTTATTGAATGGGTGTAGATGGTTATAAAATAACTACCTTGACATATATAAGCAGGTCTTAGAATGAATCTTACCTAAAATTAAACCAACCTTTACATGTAGAGAAGTATAGAAAGATAAGCTTCCAATGTGTTTGAGTGCTGTGTGTGGCTTGCAGGTAGTGAAATAATGGTTTGGACTAAATAGGCTGCAGCATTGCTTATTACATTCAGGTGTATGTGTTTGAGTAGTAATCAGCGTAAATTAGCAAAGCCAGGCGCACGCTGGCATGCGGTATCTGTAGGGGTGGTCTGAGGTGGCGGTTGGCGGCCGCCTGTTTTGTGTCCGAAATGAACGGTGCTTTCGCCGATCGAGTGGTAGTAGCACCGTACATTTATTGTACACACCCCTGTGTACGCCCATGTTTACGCCCAGATTCCCTCATTATTTCGGCCGCTCCCCTCAACACACCCCTATGCCGCCCACAATGACCGTACTCTTGCGGACAGGTTTTTTCGCACGGAAAGACCCGTCCGTGAGCGTTGTGGAGTAGTCGCGCCTGCGCATTGCGGAAGGTACGCATGCGCAGATAAAAAAAAAACCAGGAACGTACGCTTACGGCCCAGCCGCTTGAACCAGAATAAACCCCATTGTTTCCGCCTGAGTTAACGGGTCCATTCTAGTCAATGGGGGGAAATGTGTCTACTTTGCACCATGATATCTCCGGTTCTATGTGTCCTTCCTAGAGACTTGAGACTCTATATGACTTGAGGTACCATATGAAAGAGTAGTCTCTTGGCTTTCAGAAGTATATATGACATCAGAAAGGGAAGCTGCAAGCAACCGTAGTTAGGGTCCCCTCCAATTGTCCACCTAGCTCATTACTACTGAGTACCGCACATAGGAATTACTGTATAAAGAGGCGTAACACAGTGTTTTGGCATCCAGGAACTTAGGCCCTTATTCTGGTTGGTGCGGATATGTCCGCGTGCATTTGTTCCGCCGATGTTTTGTGTTTGCGAATGTGCATGTGCAGAGGCATATCTGCGCATGTGCGAAAGGGACATACGTCCAAATTCCGCATGAATTGTTTACACTACGAACAAGGGGAGGAGAGGGGCGTGAAGGGCTGTTTGGCCTCATTAACATATGCATACGCCCCATGTTTCATGGGCGTTCCCATGAAAACGCTGGGCGTACGTATGGTAATGCGGCCGTGACGCACGTGTAGGGGGCGGACATATGACATGATGTCAGCTGCCTGACCACTCGGCCCTGCATTCGATGGTCTGCGACCATCGAATGATGGGGGAGGTTCCCAGAGATGGAGGAGGTGTATACATGAGAAATCCACTCGTGCTCCGTGCGGTCAGCGGCTTACAGCATTCGGATGGAGTGAGCGATCCGTACGGAAGGCGGGGTTTAGGACGCACGGTCCTGGCTGCATATTCGGCTCCGGCCGCACAGACCAGAATAAGGCCCTTAGAGAGGAGCTTTTATCTCTCCCCATTATACTTATATAGATATCACTCATAGCTGTAACTGTTGCAGCAGAGTACAATAAAAACTGTTTGTGCAACTTAGTACACAATGTGCTATTGAGTACGCAAGTGCTACTTACTACTCTGCAGCCAGGGATCCATTGCTGGAATGCGGGGAGGTGCGCAGGAGCTCTGTAGTGGGTCAGCTCCTGCTAGGTGCACAGCTCCCTAGTAGCCATTGTTAACCCCCTCAGCACTCGAGTCTGGCCTGCTTGTACTGTATGACATTCCTACTGTAGCTTATCTGTTTTTAACCAGTGTAGCTAAATGGGCGCACAGACAGCAGAGCCCTTATTTAAGTCGAACCTAGTATGGATCTGCAGTTGTCTTTGCTGCAACCCATGTTGGCACGCTGTTTGCTGAAAATGGGACGTGCGAGCGTCTCACATGCACGCTTGCCACATTCTCCGTGAAAGTACTGTATACTCGCTCACTTATCCCCATAGCCTACTATAAACACTGTATTGAGATGCCTGTCTATGCAATAGTATTTTTAGAAAAAAGTGTCTATCTACAATACTGAACTGTACAGTAAAGTAGTTCTTGCACTATAGTACGTTTCAATGGACACTTCACGCACACGCAGTCCGGATCCTTTCGCTATAGCTTTGCATTAGACACATGCGCAGTGGTTATTTTAAAAAGCGACATCTGGTGGATGATCGCTGGTATTGCATTCATCCGGTAACACCATCGCCAATCGCCAAGCTGTGATTCTTATTGCGCTGCCTTGCGACTAGGCGCTCTGTGGCGGATTAGCGGAACAATCACCATAGGCAGGCTAGACGAGAGCGACTCCATCTGTACAATAATGATTATCCTTTATATGGTGCCACAAGGGATCCGCAGCGCCCTATTACAAGAGTTCATAACTAATCAGCAAAACATGGAACCGTAACTTACAATTAAATACAATAGAGGACAGTTTGAGGTAGGTGCTTTGGAAATTAGAAGGCATCGGGACTGGCCCAGACATACAGGAGGCATTGATGTGATTACAAATTATTTGGTACCCATGGGTGGCCTGACCCTTAAATTTGCCATGTTTTGAACATAGGTCTAATTTGTCACCGAAGTATATTGTATAAATGTCACCAGTTCACTATAATGCACAGTGTCCTGCTGAATGGACAGCAGACACCACTTTGGACTGGGTATGGTCACAGTATATAAATATGACCCACACTAGCGAAGGCCCGGTCTAGCCGTGTATGACTTGCTTCAAAGTCGAGTACTTAGAACTTGGTTATATTTCATTTCTCTGTAACACAATAAACACCATATAATATGCTTAACTTTTTAATAGACTAAAGCGCCATTATTTAATGCAGAAACCAGGATAGAAACATTGGTACTTATGTAATATCTGGGCTCCCGTTTTTCTTATGAGACCGCGTCCCCTCGCGGGGCTCGCTGCGCTCGCCACACTATATAAAATCAACTCCATGCGTAGTTGGATAGTAGGGGTATGAAAAAATGGGGTGTATTTAACATGGGAGTCCAGATAATACATAAGTACCGAAACATTTTGTGTGTGCAAAGCAGAACCAGTTTAAGGTTCTTCATTGCTTTTCATAAATTCCTAAAAAGGTTACTTAGCAAAAATTATGCAACCCCTGGTCCTCCGACAACAAATAGATCACATTGTTGGGAATGTATTAATGCAAATGTAGAGGACGGAATACAGACTATCAGACGCGTGGATTACTGTATGTGCACACAATATGAGAACAATCAGAATATTGACCTTCACAAAGATCATTGTCAATTAATGTGTTGGATCATAAAGTAAAAACTTAAAGTGGCGTAAGTACATAAACAAGTCTGGAAGTAAGCCGGTTTCATTCACATTGGTATTGGGAAGAACTTTGAAGTGGTCACATCAATGGCAGACAGTATATGTAGCTGGAGCTGGAATGTGGGCAGGATGCGGGTCATTAGGTTGGACCCAATTAAGGTCGACATACATTAGGTCAACCACGGGAGATCGACACCTGAAATAGGTTGACATGGCTAAGGCCAATAAGGTCGACACAAGCATTAGGTCCACAATGGGAAGGTCAACAGTCAAAAGGTTGACAGGCGTTTTTCACTTTTTTGGTGGAGGAGCCGACATGTGCCGACAGGCGGTATTTCATGCCCTACCATCCACTACGGCGTGTGTGGGAGAATAAAATAGTGTGCCGAAGCACGGCGAGGGGATGTGGTACACTTAGGCCCTTATTCTGATCGGATCGGTACGGCCCGCGTGCGGCCGTACCGCCGATGTTTTTGTTCTGCACATGCGCAGAGGTCATTCTGCGCATGTGCAGCCCCCTTCGCCGCAGACGTCTTTCGTCCGCCGCAAAGGGGGCGTATAGGGGCGTGAGAGGCATCATGCCCTCATTTCCCTATGTGTACGCCCCGCGTTTCATGGGCGTTCCCATGCAAACGCGGGGCGTATGCATGGTAATGAGGGCATGACGCCACTCATGGGGGCGGAAAGCTGACGTCGCCGGATGTCAGCTTTCAGCCCCCATACAAGCTACCACACGGACAATCGTCCGTGTGGTCTCAGCTTGCGGGAGCTGCCGCGGCGTGCGGACCTGCCTTCGATGGTCGACGACCATCGAATGCAGGGGGCAGCTCCCAGCATGGTGGAGGCGTACGCCTCCACCATTTTTAATGCGGATCGCCAGCCGTCCGTGTACGGACGGCCGTGGCGATCCGTAGGGTGGGCGGGGATTGGTTTGTGCGGTCAGAGCCCCGTGTGCGGCTCTGACCGCACCAACCAGAATAAGGGCCTTAGACGGTATTCATGTCGACTTAGTCAACATATGGGGGGGGGGGGGAGTGGTAAAAACCTTATGTCCACATTTCGACTGTCGACCTTCCCATTGTCTACCTTAGCCATATCAACCTATTTCAAATGTCGACCTAAGCTTGTCGACCTTCATTGTTCGACCTAATGCATGTCGATCTTAATGCAGTCTATGACCCTATGACCTCTACCCGTGGGTGCGTACAGATGGAGCCACACTTATCTAGCCTGCCTATGGCGTTTGGCCCGCCATCGCGCACTTAGTCACAAGGCAGTTCAATAAGTAGCACAGCTTGGCGTTTGGCTATGGTTTTACCGGGTGGGTGCAATACCAGCGATCATCCACCAGATGTCACTTTTTAAAATCACCTCTGCGCATGCGTCAGATGTCTAATGCAATGCTACAGCGAAATTATCCGGCTTGCGTGGGTGGGAAGTGTCCATTGAAATGCACTGTAGCGCAAGAACTACTTTACTGTACATTACTGTACTGTTCAGTTTGTTAGATAGATACTTTATTCCAAAAATACTATTGCATCGACGTGCGTCTCATTACGCTAGTTGTAGTAGGCTGTAGTAGGGAGTGAGCATACAGTACTTTTGCCGAGAATGGGGCAAGCGTGCATGTAAGATACTCGTGCGTCCCATTCTCAGCATACGGCGCGCCGAGACGGGATGCTGCAGCGCATAAAAATTTACACATTTTCCCATAGAGTATAGTGGACCCGTTAATTCAGACCCACCATGGATTCTGACGCTTGCCATTAGCCTTGTGGGGGTGTACAAAACTTAGGGTTCACATCCTCTGGTAGCTAAACATCTCCCCTTCAATAAAAACCTAGTTCTGAGCTGATTGGACAACCAAAACTGGAGAAAATAATCTTCACGCTCATTTTAATTTATCCATATGGTTAAGCTATAGCAATTTTATAGCACCGTGCTTTCACTCCGGCGCTGCTGAAACTGTATTACAGTAGCACATCCCTGCCTCACTGACAGCAGCACATCTCCGCCTCACTGACAGCAGCACATGCTAGTGAAGACAGTGTTGTATGAGAATAGGTAGCATTATGATGTGAGTATGGGAATGGAGGCCGCCAGGAAACCACAGACTGAGCATTTTATAGAAGGAGCAGTGTCTGCTACCAGCACAGAGTGGATCAGATGAGTGATGTGTCCAGGGGGTGGGTTGGGATGTAAAACCATCCTGGAAAATTTATGGGGGTGGGGTCTGCTGAGGGGGTGGAGTCTGTTAAGAGGGGGAGGATCCCTACTAATAGAATCTGATTCAGCATTGCATGCAGTTGTGGCTTTCCTTGTTTTTTTTTTGATGCAGTTGCATTTCCACCTTAATGCTAATGCTGTTTACACTGCCACCATTGGCTGCATTATTGAAACTTTCACCAGCCCTGTCTTAGGTGCAGATCATCAGTCTCAGTAATGCCTCCAAAGCTAGCAAATCAGCTTCTCTGTCCACAACCACTTTCAGCAACCCGCCTATATCACTCCAATAACACGCCCATACTGTGAATAGCTGACCATAGTCTAAACAGCTCTCTGCCCGGCTGTCATTTCTTTCAATTAAATGAGTCCAGCGGCGTGAGACATCCCCCTTGGCAACAAGCAATTCCTTAGACTAAACAGCCGGGCAGCACACATTGCTCTCTGCATGGCTGTCATTTCTCTAAATTAGGTGCATCCAGTATCCAGTAGTATGACATCCCCCTTGGCAACGAGCAATTCCCTCCCTCACTTGGCAATTAGCAATCCCCCCCCCCCCCCCCTGGCAACAAGCGAACCCTCCCCCCCTTGACAACGAGCTAACCCTCCCACTTTGGCAACGTGAAATTCCCTCCCCACTTTGGCAATGAGCAATTCCATCCCCCCTTGGCAACAAGCAATTCCCTCCCCCTTGGCAACAAGCAATTTCACTCCCTCTTGGCAACAAACATGTATTCCCCCATGGGATTGAGCATGAAGCCCCCTTGGCATTGAGCATGAAGCCCCTTGGTATAGAGCAAGAACCCCCTAGCAATGAGCACATAGGTAAGCGGCACTTATGTGTCAAATATGTAATTATAATAACCTTTTGTTATAGTATGTAATGTGCATCATGGTGTGTGGCACAATGTTTAATGGGCATTATGGTATGTTGATTTATGTGTAATGGGTATTACGGAGTTGGCTAAAATGTGTAATGGCCATTACGGTGTGTGGTCTAAAGTGTAATGCCATGCCCCATTTTGTGATGCCACACCTCCATCCCATGAGGCCACACCCCCTTTTTGCCGCATGGCTTTGCCACGCAAAGGTCCCCCCTACTTAGACATTTGGATTTGGAACCACCCATTAGCATAATTCTAGATTCGCCTATGTAGAATCATCCAGGTGAGGCAGGTGTTACTTGTGCAGAGATAATTAGATTTGGGTGGGGTTTTACACCTGCCCACCTGCAGTGCACATGGTTTTGTCCATCTAAGAAATATTTTGTCAGAAAGAGTGAACTAGAATAAGGGCCTCAGTTCCTGCTGGAGCCTGCTGAAAAATAGCCTTGGTTGCATGTGACCGGGGCAAGTATATGATGAGAGAAGGAGAATGGAGAATGCCAGTGTATAAGATACTGGAATGAGCAGACAGCAGAGTCCATAACAGGACATGTGGCACTTCTCTGAAACCTTTGCAAATAAACTGTGATGATTCCATATGAATGCATACCTCCCAACTTCTGAAAAGCTCCCAGCGGGACATCTGTGTGTGGCAAGGGGGCGTGGCCTACAAAAGTGTCACTCCCGTGAGGCCACACCCCCATTTTCCCTCTGTGGGGGCATAACCAGCTGCTCTGTTAGCTTTTGCCCATGCCCCCAGCCCCTCTGCCTGCGGGAACGTCCCAAAAAAAAAATAGTACATTTCCTTGGAAAGCGGGACAGTTGGGAGGGATGTGAATGTTATGCATCTCATGTATTGTGTCTCAGGAGACATAAGCTGCTATGACACCTAAATACCTTGTTCTATTTTTGTATTGCAGTAAAAGTTTCCACAGTTTGGGCCACTTATCTGCGGATGCCAGTCTGTCCCAGATGTCATTTGATGCTGGCCAGTCCCAGGACGGGAGCGTAAAGCATGGCATCTCCCACATAAGCGAAGGTGCGTTCTGTCAGAGTACTCTCATTATCTCATTCATACAGCTACATATAAATTGTTAGCTTGCGAGCAGGGCCCTCATACCTTTGAGTGTCAGTAAATACCAAGTTTGTTGTCTCACTGTCTCCTATTGTAAAGTGCAAATAAGTAGAAACATAACGGATCCAGGGATGGGAACCTTCGGCCCTCCAGCTGTTGTTGAACTACACATCCCAGCATGCCCTGCTACAAATTTGCTATTTGGTTATGCTAAAACTGTTGCAGGGCATGCTGGGATGTGCAGTTCAACAACAGCTGGCGGGCCAAAGGTTCCCCATCCCTGTGCTAATCCCTTCCTCTCTGAATTCTAGTGGTCACAGAACATATCATGAGTCTGTTCTGGTTTTACAAAATACCTATTGCTATATATTTTTGTTCCAGAATGTTGTTTTTTTTGTATTTGTGCCAATCCCACCCTTCTGCCTGTGGCAGGATAGGAAACGACAGATTCAGTATGTATTCTGCCAGCATAAAGTGAGAGGTGATCAAGAAATATATACAGGTCAATGGGAGTTTTAGTTATGCCTGTAAAACAGGCAGGGGCGGATTGGGATGAAAAACCAGCCCGGGAAATTTCTAAAAGCAGCCCTACAAAAGGGGTGGAGTCAATGAAGGGGGTGAAGTCTTTTAAAGAGGGAAAGGCAGGGAACCCCCTTATCAAAAGCAAAAACTCCCTCCTACCTTGTACCACACACACTCCAGGACTGTACTGGGACTAAAAATAGGCACTGCCATCTTTCCTGGGGAGATGTGAGAGTTAGAACAGGAACAGAGGAAAATGTGGGAGGAGGAACAAGGGGAGACGCAAGAGGAGGTAAAGGAGGAGTAACAGGTAGAGACGTGAGAGGAGGAACTGAGACACTTCAGATGAGGAGCAGGGAGAGATGAGAGAGGAGAAGGAACAGGGGGAGGCCTGAGAGGAGGAGATGAACAGGGGGAGACATGAGAGTAACAGGGGGAGACGTGAGAGGAGAGGAACAAGGGAAGACGTGAGAGGGTAACAGGGGGAGAAATAAAAAGGTTAGACATGAGAGAGGAACAGGGGGAGACATGACAGAAGAAGGAACATGGAAGAGACATGAGAGAAGGAACAGGGTGAGAGGTGAAAGGAGGAGGAACAGGGGGTGACGTGAAAGGAGGAGGATCAGGGGTAGAGGTGAAAGGAGGAACGGGGAGACGTGAGAGGAGGAGATGTAAGAGTAATAGGGGGAGATGTGAGAGGAGGAGAGGAACGGGGAGATGTGGGAGGAGGAGAGGAACAGGGGGAGACTTGAGAGGAGGAGAGAAACATGAAGATGAAAGAGGGAGAAAAAAAAGGTGGAGATGTAGGAGAGGACAGGGGGAGATGTGAGAGGAGGAGAGGACAGGGGGAGATGTAAAGGTCCTAGTAAGATTTATCTGACCTGTAAATTGGATCTGATTTCCCTTGAACTTCCCTGGCAGCTTCGCAGGAGGCCTAAATACAATTTGACACTTGATGTGCCATTTTTTACATCCAATTTGCGTCAGATAAATCACATGTGATTTATCTGACGCACAGTGTCATGTGGTTTACAAATCCACACGGCCTAGCTGCCCTGAGCCATCAGCGGGAGTCCCTGATCCTAAGCTATCCCAGCGAGTCCACGTCCCCTGTGACAGGAGACCTGGAGCCGGTTTCTATTTTATTTAATAATATATTAATAACCCCATCACCCTGCCCCATGTTGCTCCTTTTCCTACCCCATCACCCTGTCTTCTTCTGCCCCAAAGCCACCCCTTCTCCTGCTGTCCCATCTCACTCCTCTCCCTGGTTTTCTCTCCCCCATGATGCTGCCTCTCTCCCTAAATCCCTCTCTCCCCTCCAGGCTGCCGCCACTCCCTCTCCCCGGCTCCCCCTTGGCTCACATTCCCAGTAATCTCCCAGGTTAGCGCCATAAATGCCTCGATCACCATGAATAGCAGGGAGCCAGGAATCAAAGCTCTGCGCTGCCGCCCCACAGTCCCCCCACTTCCTGGCTGCCCCTCTCCCAGCTGCCTGCGCTGCACTCCGGCGCTGCACTCCCCCCAGGTGTCCGCTCTCCCTTGACCCCCGCCCTGCTCTTCCACTCCACGGTACCTGGCTGCAGTGATCCAGCCCGCTGACCAGGAGGAGGAAGAGCGGAACTTGCTTCACTGTGTAGCGGCTTCTAACCTCCAGGAGGGGAGGGGGGTGTTTCTCAGGCATCGCTGCCCGCGCTGCCACTGACTTACAGCCACTGTCAGGACAGGGGGAGATGTGAGAGAGGGAGAGGACAGGGAGATGTGAGAGGAGGAGAGGACAGGGGGAGATGTGAGAGAGGGAGAGAAACGGGCAGACATGATAAGAGAGGAACAGGGGTAGACATGAAAGGAGGAGGAACAGGGGGAGATGAGAGAGGAGGAGGAATAGGGGACGTCTTGAGTCGAATATATATTTTTACCACTGCTTCCAGACACACAGAGCCAGGCTGCACTGCATCATATATTAATTATTACTGTTGTTGATGATCCTCAGCCGCGTGAAAAACTCCTGCATTGCCTGCTGAGTAGATCCGGCCCAATTGGGTGACCTAGGCAAAAATTTGGCTGGTGCCCCCTAGCCCCACTGCTAGTTTCACCTATGTTTCAAAACCCTTCTCCAAGCAAAGGCAGTGCCAGATTAATGGGGAGAATAGGGGGTAAGTGTTAGAAAGGAATAGTGCACGCTGAAGGTGCACACCAAATAAAAAGGGTAGAGTATCACAAGAAATTAGTATAATCACAGAGTAGTACCCCCAGTTCAAATTATTATGCTAGAGTAGAAAAATCCTATTCACCTTACACAGCACGTAGTGACCCATATTCACCTTACACAAGTAGTGACCCATATTGACATTACACAGCACGTAGTGACCCATATTGACATTACACAGCACGTAGTGACCCATAGTCACATTACACAGCACGTAGTGACCCATAGTCACATTAGGGATGCGGTCATTCGTCAGACTGCATTTAGGTCTACAGTCATTAGGTCGACCCCACTAGGTCGACTGGCAGGAAGGTCGACCTGACTTAAGGTCGACATGGGCCAAGGTCGACATGACTTAAGGTCGAATTTGCATAAAGGTCGACATGAGGAAGGTCGACTGGTCATAAGGTCGACATGGGTTTTTCACTGTTTTTTGAGCCGACATGTGCCGTCAGGCGGTATTTCATGCCCTACTATCCACTAGGGCGTGGTGGGAGAATAAAATAGTGCGCCGAGCGCAGCGAGGCACCGTGCCCGAAGCATTGCGAGCGAAGCGAGCGATGCGAGGGTCCGATTCTCATTGCCAACTGTGTCCATGTCGACTGTGTCGACATTCGGATCAAAAAACAGTGAAAAACCCATGTCGACCTTATGACCAGTCGACCTTCCTCATGTCGACCTTTATGCAAATTCGACCTTAAGTCATGTGGACCTTGGCCCATGTCGACCTTAAGTCAGGTCGACCTTCCTGCCAGTCGACCTAGTGGGGTCGACCTAATGACTGTAGACCTAAATGCAGTCTGACGAATGATCCCATTCCTCACATTACACAGCACGTAGTGACCCATAGTCACATTACACAGCACATAGTGACCCATATTCCCATTACACTGCACGTAGTGACCCATATTCACATTACACAGCACGTAGTGACCCATAGTCACATTACACAGCACATAGTGACCCATAGTCACATTACACAGCACGTAGTGACCCATAGTCACATTACACAGCGCATAGTGACCCAACGTCACATTACACAGCACGTAGTGACCCATAGTCACATTACACAGCACATAGTGACCCATATTCCCATTACACTGCACGTAGTGACCCATATTCACATTACACAGCACGTAGTGACCCATAGTCACATTACACAGCGCATAGTGACCCATAGTCACATTACACAGCACGTAGTGACCCATAGTCACATTACACAGCACATAGTGACCCATATTCCCATTACACTGCACGTAGTGACCCATATTCACATTACACTGCACGTAGTGACCCATATTCACATTACACAGCACGTAGTGACCCATAGTCACATTACACAGCACGTAGTGACCCATAGTCACATTACACAGCACGTAGTGACCCATAGTCACATTACACAGCACAGTGACCCATATTCCCATTACACTGCACGTAGTGACCCATATTCACATTACACAGCACGTAGTGACCCATAGTCACATTACACTGGAGGTAGTGACCCATATTCATATTACACTGCACGTAGTGACCCGATTCACATTACACAGCACATATTGACCCATATTGACATTACACTGCACGTAGTGACCCATATTCACAGTACACTGCACATAGTGACCCATATTCACAGTATACTGCACGTAGTGACCCATATTCACATTACACAGTATGTAGTGACCCATATTCAGATTACATTGCATGTAGTGACCCATATTCACATTACACTGCATGTAGTGAACCAGGGTTCGCAAAAGCACACTATAGCGCGTATTTTACCCCAAAACCAGTCCCCGGGGACTCAGTTTTTAAAACTAAAGGGGTCCCGAGGACGCGCTGTGCAGATTCTGTACCTGTGAACCGCCGCCGTGAGCCGTTGCGAGCCAATCACTGTAGATTTTACAGGTTGCTGCCGCTGCGCACCCTAAAGCCGCGCGCCCTGCATTTTGAGATCAGGTTACCGTGTCAGAGTCCAATCCGCTGCTGAGAGCGGGGGGGGGGGGGGGCATGACAGGATGGGATGCGGCTGTAACAGCCGCTCTCAGCAGAGTAGGTGGCGGTGAGTGGGCTGCCAGGGTGGCGGGGGACTGGATGTGGCTAAAACAACTCAGAGCAGCGTGTCAGCTTTTCCAGCCACATCCAGTCCCCCGCCACGATGATAGCCCGCTCATCTACTCTGCTGAGCAGCATGTCGGCTTTTCCAGCCCTTGGGCAACGACCCCCTCCCCTCTCTCCCCCTCCGTGGCAAAAAGCAAAAAATGCCCCCCCCCCTCCACTGTGGCAACGAACCTAAAATGCCAACCCCCCCCTCCCGCCTCATGGCAACCAGCATAAAACGCCCTCTCCCCTGTGGCAACCAGCATAAAATGCCCCCCAGCATGTAACCCCTGCAAGGAGCATATAACCCCTAGCAACAGGCATGTAGGTAAGCGGCACTTATGTGCTATAATATATACTGGGCATATCGGTGTGTACTATAATGTGTACTGGGCATATTGGTGTGTTCTATAATGTGTACTGGGCATATCGGTGTGCTATAATGTGTACTGGGCATAACGGTGTGTGCAATAATGTGTACTGGGCATAACGGTGTGTGCTATCATGTGTACTGGGCATAACGGTGTGTGCTATAATGTGTTCTGGGCATAACGGTGTGTGCTATAATGTGTACTGGGCATTACGGTGTATGCTGTAATGTATACTGGGCATAACGGTGTGTACTATAATGTGTACTGGGCATAACGGTGTGTGCTGTAATGTGTACTGGGCATAACGGTGTGTGCTGTAATGTGTACTGGGCATAACGGTGTGTACTGTAATGTGTACTAGGCATAACGGTGTGTGCTGTAATGTGTACTGGGCATTACGGTGTGTGCTGTAATGTGTACTGGGAATTACGGTGCATGCTGTAATGTGTACAGTAATGTGTACTGGGCATAACGGTGTGTGCTATAATGTGTACTGGGAATTACGGTGTGTGCTGTAATGTGTACTGGGCATAACGGTGTGTGCAATAATGTGTACTGGGCATTACAGTGTGTGGTGTAATGTATACTGGGCATAACGGTGTGTACTATAATGTGTACTGGGCATTACGGTGTGTGGTGTAATGTATACTGGGCATAACGGTGTATACTATTATGTGTACTGGGCATTACGGTGTGTGCTGTAATGTGTACTGGGCATTACAGCATGCATTGATCCATATTCATGTTCTAAAATAAATCAGTTCTGGCTCCAATGGGAATGCAGTTCCAGCTCACTTAACCCTTGTGTTAGTGCCGACATGATGGAGAGGGCCTATATCAGGGCCATAACTAGGATGGGGGGGGGGGTAAGGGGTCACTCGACCTGGGTGCTGGATTAGGGGGGAACAAAATTACATTTGGCCACTGCCTGCGGTACTCTTGGCTGACTGCTGACCGCCACCCGACTCCTGCCTCCCAACTCAGAGTCCCACTGATGCTATCCAAATCCCAGCCCTGCCCCAGGTTCCTGTTTGTACCTGGGGGGATTTGCGGTTCCCTTCCTCCTGTTGCGCAGTGCGGATGACATCATGACACCATCAACCGCACATGCGCGTGATGTGGGAGGGAGGAAGAGCTGGCAGGGCGGAGAAGGTGCAGAGAGGTCGGAGAGGGACACAGGGAGGCCATGCTGCACGTCTTAAGACAAAGCAGTGCAGTAAGCCATGCAGCAAGCCAGGGACAGACTGCCAGGGATATAATAGTTATCCTTGTACTACAAGTCCCAGCATGATGTGTCAGTTTCTACTAGCAGTCTATCAGCAGCTGCCAGAGGACCACAGGCTATCTGCTACTCAGAATGTAGGTATACATGAATGTTCAAATCTGTATACTAATAGAAACTGACTGGTCATTCTGGGACTTGTAGTGCTAGGATAATTTAATTACTTTCAATAGCCAAAATTTATGAAAATTGAACTTTTTGTGGTGTTTTTGGTGGTGGTGGGGGAGGGGGGGGGGTGGGCACTATGAAATTGCTCCCGTGCCCCTCTCCTTCATGTCAGCACACACAGTGTATATCCCCACACAGTATCACAGAGTGTTGTGATGTGGTCCCCAGTCCATGCACACACAATAACACACATTACCTGCCTGGAGTCTGGACAGGACCACACAGCAGCCAGCTACTGCAGAGCAGGGTCAGGGAACGTTGGGGGCGTGGCCTAATCACGGAACCCCCGTGACCACGCCCCCTTTCGGAAACCGTCTTGCTGCAGCCGGAGCCCAGGAGCAGGTACCGTTTACCAGCTCCCCCCTAGGCTGGCTCTGCTGCTGGAGAGGATCTGGGGCACCGGCCGGCACACTAGCAAAGCACCGCGGGAGGAGCTGCTTGCGGCCGCGCATGCGCAGCAGCCCTCCCGCGGCCATCTTTGATCAGGGCAAAATGCTGTGGTCGCGGATAAGCTGTCCGCGGCCCAGACAGGGGGGAGAGCGGCCGATTCTGGGGTCTTAAGGACCGGCCGACCGGGAAACGGCCCGGTTTCCCGCCAGGCCAATCCGCCCCTGAAAACAGGGCACAGCCTTCAGTCTACTATAGGGGGAGCTAGATCTGATGTTAGACGTTTACATTGTCACAATAGCAGCACAGTGGTTGATTTATAGTCATTGAAACTGTGCAGGACTGATTATGTCTAGGCCCATACGGAAATCCTCATACTCCATAGTACTCCTATGGCTTTCTGTGCTTGGATACATTTTGTAATGCATTAGTAAAATATATATAGAAGATAAAAGCATTGTAGGCCACAGACACTTAAGCACAGACTTTATAATAATTAGCATCACAGCCTCACAGCGCTGAGGTCATGGGTTCAATTCTCACCATGGTCCTAACTGTGTAGAGTTTGTATATTCTCTCCATGCTTGCTTGGGTTTCCTCTGGGTACTCCAGTTTCCTCCCACAATCCAAAAATATACTGGTAGGCTAATTGGCTCCCACCAAAATGAACAATAAAATGAATGTGTGTGCGTGTAGTGTATGTAAGCTCCACGGGACATGGATTGGTCAATGGTCAGAATATTCTCTGTAAAGCGCTGCAGAATATGTATGCACTGTATAAGAAACTGGTAATAAAATAATCATTTCACAGTAAAGGGTCTATTAGACACATAGATGTCAATGATGGGCTGTGCTGTCACCTAGTGGAACAGTGTAGGCAACTACATAAATCCTGTCATAAGCATGCTGTATTGTCAAGATTACTTGACTTAAGGCCCCCATACATTAGTCCAAAGGACACGTCGGACCTGTTTTCCCCGGCAGCTCCTCGGGAGGGCTCAGATACGATTAGGCACTTGATGTGCTAAGTTTTGCATGTGATAAATACCACTGATATCACCGATAACCGAGAGCTGCACCAGACAGAGCAGCCAATAGCAGGCAGATGCATACAGAGGACTTCCTAAAAACAAGCCTTCCCTGCCCCTCAGAAGCCCGGAGAGAAGACTGTCAGCAGAACTTCGGGGGGTGGGGTCTGATGTAGACCTCATCAAGCCCCGCCCCCAGTACTGCAAATCCTGCAATTTGTGGGTCTTTGAGGAGGGGCATGGTTAAATGACATAATTTGCATCTTTGCCCCACCCCTTTCCCCCCTGAAAAGTCTCGAATCTCAGGAAATGAATGCTGCTGCGGGGGTCCACTGGTATCCATGAGTATTGTCCACCTTTCCGGGTGATCTGATTTTCGGGAGCCTCTCTTGCCATACCGGGAGGGTAGGCAATCCTGATTTATATTGCACAACTACATAATGGCTGGTTACATCAACTATAGTAAAAGTGTTTCCTGTATGTTCCTGCAGTAAAGCCTAGTATGACTGAGATTAAGCCATAAAAGATGATATTCACATGATATCATCTCATGAAAATTATAGCACCTGATTGGCTAGCCATGGTGTTATTCCAGTCACATGACATTCTTAAATTCACTCGCAAATTGGTAATTTATTCTGTGTAATTCCTCTTTCTTCACCTTTTTTCCCCCTATTAAACAGGTAAAGAAGAAACACCGTCATTACTAGGCCTCTGTGGGTCCCTCACATCTGTTGCAAGTTACAAGTCCCTCACAAGCCTCAAGTCTAGTGAATGTCTTGCCAGCCCCACCACAGAGATGACCAGCCCAGGCCTAACTCCGTCCTGAGCCAGGGAACTGACAGGGAACTGACAGGGAAAGGACAGGCTGTTTTTGTTCTGTTTTGTATGCCAACTACATTCCATGTCTGAATGGCTGCTGTACAACGGCACATCGTCTTGTTAAACGCCACAGAGTTATTTTTGTTTAATCATATGATGTCGCAAATGATCTGGTTTAAAGTGTACAGGTTCCGATACATTTTATTTTAATTTATTTCACGTTTCTGGAAATCTGGGGCACAGGTAAAACTTAGCAACTAATTAGTCTCTGTCCTTTTTGGGGACAATTTAGAAAATAAAAGCTAATCATTCACGGATGTGTGAACCAGTTTTAATAAATGCCCCTTTCTGTGTCTATAGTATTTGACCTCAAAACCAACAATGCAACAATTGTACAGACTGTGAGAAGGAATGGCGCGAAACGCGTGCGGGGTAGAACTTCTTTGTTTCATAGGGAAATGTGACCTTCATTGTTTGTTCTTGCCCTGTATTATATCAGTTCTAAGCTTCTCATGTTTTCCGTGCCATCTGCTGGCCTACACGGCTGTATATGTAGGCCTTTTTTTCTATTTTTGTATGTGCGAGGTAAATACTTCCATTAACAAATGTAATATAAAGAAATAAAACATGGATTGACAGCCAATATTCTGTGGACATTTATTTAGTGTACTGGAAATGTGAAATAAAAATCTGTAGATACAGACTTATTCCAAGACTATAATGTCTTTATGTGGTGTGACCTTGAGTTCTCGAGATTACAGGTAAGTTTGGTCTACCTGTTAGCGAAATAAATTGTCTCGTCCATCTATCTTATGGCCCCCTTACACTTGTCCAACAAGTTGGACCTGAATGACTCGAGATTTAGCCTATGTGCAGGAGGATCAATGTCTTATAATCTCTTGGTTATATCCAATAGCACGGGATTGTGCATGGGGTCCTACACATCAGATTTTGTCAGATAAATTGACCCAATCCACCTGAATTGGGTCAAATCTTACAAAATCTCACAAGTGTAAGGGGCCCTTAAGTCTTGAGAGATTTTGTTAATCAATCTGGAGTAGTTAGCATCATATATTTGGTTATAATGTTCCGTTATATATACCTAGATATTTTATTTGAGAAATTTCCAGTCAAATGGATGAAATTACGTTTTTTGTTACTGGGGGAAGATGAAGTCCTAGAACTTTGAAATTGGAAATTTCACTAAACTCATGTAAAATCTGAAATGTTTTAGATACGGATGTAGTCGGAGTAAGAAGAATATAATCCGCATATAGTGATGTTTTATATTCTTGTGTGCCTATTTTAATTCCGTTAATATCTATAGTATTCCTTATGTCTGCTGCTAAAAGTTCAATCATCAAAGCAAAAATTAGTGGCGATAGGGGACACCCCTGCCTTGTCCCATTTTTAATTGTAAAAGGATTGGATTTGAGGCCATTTAATAGTACAGTAGCTATTGAGGACTTCTAAAGAGCTTGAATACCAGTAAGGAAGCATCCTGAAAAACCATAATGAGAAAGTATATGATTCATATAGGGCCATCAGATTCGGTGAAAGGCCTTCTCTGTGTCTAGACTCCTAAGTAAAGAAGGAATTTTAAATCTGTCTATATATTGAATGGTGTCAATGGCTCTTATATTATCTGCGGCTTGCCTGTTTGGAATAAAGCCCACATGATCTGGGTGTATCAATAGAGATATTATTTTTGCAAAAAATTTCAAATCTAAGTTTAATAAAGATATTGGACTATAGTTACTGCAAATAGTGGGATCTCGCTCCGGTTTTGGAATAACTATAATCTCTGCAGTCGTTGAGGCTATGTCAAATGCTTGACCCTGTAAAATGTCATAAGAGTTTCGGGATCGAGCAGGTGGATAAAAATTCATCAATGCGGATTGATGACTGTTGCGCAAAATAAACAGTGAGCGGTAGTTCTTTGGGTGAGAATGTCTTGTTAATTTATTGCATGTAAAAAATGCCAAATTATAAGGAAGTGGTCCAGGGGTGCTGTTTGGGGAGCTCAAAGGTATATTGGGTCTGACTTGTCCTCAGGACAAGTGGGCCTAATATATGGGGGGCTTTTAGGCTGCAGGAGGGAACAGTTAAGGTTTGGCTGCAGGAGAGGGTAGATTAGGGTTAGGCTGCAGGAGAGGGTAGGTTAGGGTTAGGCTGCAGGAGAGGGTAGGTTAGGGTTAGGCTGCAGGAGAGGGTAGGTTAGGGTTAGGCTGCAGGAGAGGGTAGGTTAAGGTTAGGCTGCAGGAGAGGGTAGGTTAGGGTTAGGCTGCAGGAGAGGGTAGGTTAGGTTGCAGGAGAGGGTAGGTTAAGGTTAGGCTGCAGGAGAGGGTAGGTTAGGGTTAGGCTGCAGGAGAGGGTAGGTTAGGTTGCAGGAGAGGGTGGGTTAGGTTGCAGGAGAGGGTAGGTTAGGGTTAGGCTGCAGGAGAGGGTAGGTTAGGGTTAGATTGCAGGAGAGGGTAGGTTAGGGTTAGGCTGCAGGAGAGGGTAGGTTAGGGTTAGGCTGCAGGAGAGGGTAGGTTAGGCTGCAGGAGTCGGTAGGATAGGGTTAGGCTGCAGGAGAGGGTAGGTTAGGGTTAGGCTGCAGGAGATGGTAGGTTAGGGTTAGGCTGCAGGAGAGGGTAGGTTAGGGTTAGGCTGCAGGAGATGGTAGGTTAGGGTTAGGCTGCAGTAGGGTATAGTTAGGGTTAGGCTGCAGGAGGGGACAGTTAGGGTTAGGCTGCAGAAGAGGGTAGGTTTGGGTTAGGCTGCAGGAGGGGACATTAGGGTTAGGCTGCAGAAGTGGGTAGGTTAGGGTTAGGCTGCGGGAGGGGACAGTTAGGATTAGGCTGCGGGAGGCAGCAATAAAGCCCCATACATACTAGGTGATATTGTTAAAGGACTTTCTGAGTGATATTGTAGGCAATATAGCCTAGTATGTACACTCCCTGTCGTTAACGATGCGCACTCCTGCCCGTCTTTAACAACCCCTCGTCCAGCATGTCAGACAAGGAAGGTCCCCATTATCGACGGCCATGATGCAGCGGCAGCATGGCTGTTGCATATATCTGAGGTGAGAATGCAAGCAGGACCAGATTAAGGCTAGTTGGAGCCAGAGGGCAAAAATGCCTCTTGTGAGCTCGGTAGCTCTCCACAGGTTCTATTCTCCCTCTATGGGGGATGTGGACCCCATAAGTAGTGTTCCTTCTAGGAACTGGGTAGGGTGCTGCTGCAGGGGGCAGCATAAGGGGGGCGGACCGGACAACACCACACAAGGGGCGTGCCCGGGCTGCAACGTCACAGAAAGGGACAGACCTGGCAGCCATCACGAAAGGGGGCGTGCCTAGCCCCGCCAAAGTCACTGCGCTGCAGGGGAAGCGCCAGGCATCGCCATCTACGGCAGCTCTGGGCTTCCCCGTGCACACCGGCGGGGACAGGCAGCAGGCTCTTTTAGTGGGACGCAGCTAGAGGGGCAGGGCACATTTTGCCCTTTAAAAATCGGGCAGCCTAGCAGGAACACTACATAAGGGAGAATAGCCCCTGTTGGCCAGGATGCCACCTGTTGGGCAGTTGAACAGTTGGGATTTTGGCGTCGGTATGCTGACATCAGGATCCCTACTGTTAGCCAGCCAGCTTCAGTGTATGAGCGAGATGTATTAAACGGAAAATGCGGTAAAACCCCGGTTTTACCGCATTTTCCAATGTATCAAAAGTGATACCGCATTGAAGGGTATCGCCACCTTTGGGTGGCGATACCCTATAGAAGCCGCCTCACCGACCCCCCCCTCTGGCTTACCTTCCTGAAGGGTCCTCCTGGACCCCGGAAGGTAAACCCCTCCTCCCTCTAGTGAAGCAGCCGGACATCCTTCCGGCTGCAGGGGGGAGGAGGCGGCGCCGGGGACAGCATGCTTAGCTGTCCCCAGCGTGAGGGGAGAGCCAGGCAGCAGGAAGGTGACGGAGACCCCCCGCACACCAGAGTACAGGTGTCACGGGGGTCTCCGTCACCGCACCGCGATGCCAGCCGCATATGTTAGTACATATGCGCTGGCATCGCGGCGGGGGGGGGGGGGGGCGCGAAGGGCGGCGATGTATTTTAATACATCTCGCCCTATTTTCCTATAGAAACGTTGGGGCTGATTCTCAGATGCACACATAGTAGCTGTAGTTGGAAGCAACAATGGAGGCTGGATTCACTCGTTTGTCAGATTCTATTAATCTAATTATCCTTTGTACTTGCACCAGCCAAATGATAGGAGGAAGATATCGGTCAGGCTTCCCTCTGAGGTACTCATGAATCACACAGATATTTGGATACGCAACAAAGACACTTATATAACACTCCCAGACAGGGCCGGTGTAAGGCTTCTCAGCACCCTAGGCAAAACTTCAACCTACTGACACCCCCCCCCCCCCCCCCATACTGCCACAATACCCACATTCCAACCCCTTAAGGCAGGGGTGGACAAACCGGTCCTCGAGATCTACCAGCGGTCCACATTTTCCACATCACCTAGCTGGTGCACAGCTGTAGTCATTACTGTCTGTCACATTTTCAAACATATGTTATACTGGAGAAAAAGAAGACTCTTTGTGGGGGCACTCTTAGTGCATGTACATGCGTATATAAATACCTATTATTACCAGAGAATGTGCTAAATGGCTATTGAAATGGTGATACTATTTAAAATTTAACTTTTAATATTCACGTTTTAATATAGATAGGTAATTAACACAAGATTTACAATTAGATTACATACAATTTAGATACACAATTAAAGTTAAAATATGCACTGCAACTCATAATTATGTCACTGTCTGTGAATAAAGGTTCGGCAAAGAACAGCCTTATGAGTCCTTGCTTCAATTTTTATATCGGCTATATAGGCTGAGAATTCATACAGATAGCAATCGCTGTATTTACTAAAACCACAAAATAATGCTAATTTGAGGCAATCTGTGTCCCCTTATACTGGTGATACACAATTAGGATAAGAGCCTGTCAGCTCCTAGCATCAAGAAAACTTTGTTGCCAAAAAAATCAGAAAGAATCACAAAATTGCATTTGTGTGTAGATAGTATCAAGAGGGTATATGTATCATAACCTCTTAACATCTGCACATTCTTTTGTTAATAGATATATCAAATCTACATAAGTGTATTAGTTCTATCAAATCATTTTCAAACATACTGCATTCATTCCTACTATAGATCCACAGGTTGCCTGGAAAACATGCACCGTTGGTAGATCTTGAGGACAGGTTTGGCCGTCCCTGCCTTAATGCATACTTGCCTAACATTCTGCAATGACAGGGAGGCTCCCAAAAATCAGGTGGTCCTCCCAGCACCCCGGGAAGGTGGGTGAGTCCCCTGCTTGCTGGACGTATGCATTGAGGGAAAGTGTGGCGGTCAGGTCTAAGTTCCACAGCAGCCACCTGCATTAAGAACAACAAGAATCCTCATTGACTTGATTTTCTGATAGGCAGACTTGGTGGCACCTCCCAAGATCCTGGTGCCCTAGGCAGCTGCCTAATGGTAGAGCCGGCCCTGCTCCCAGAAGTCAGTGCATTTGCGTGCTTGGTTGCTGTGTATTGCCTGACCCAAAATTCCCAAGTTTGTGCAAAGACAGACCCAGCAAAGACCCTTCCTAACCAAAATAGGACAGACTGATATTAACATCTGCACAAGCACTCTATGCAAAAACACACCATTTGTATTTTGCTCCTTTGATCAGAATCAGACCCTTATCTATTGGCAATAATTGGGTTCCAGCTCATAGTTTCTAGGCGCCATCTAGTGGAATATTTTCAGATTACACCATTCTGGTTTAGTTTTTTTTAAATTCAAGTTGATTATCACCTGCAGATCATAATCACATTGCACTTCAGTCTCTTCTGGCTGAGTGATGTCATGTGCACCAAGCTCCTTTCTGTCCTGGACGTGGTTTGTGTTGCTTGTTGGGTCCATAAAAAATTGTTCTTATATTTGATTTTGAGTTGATGTTCACCCCCTGTTCTCAGTGCAAATGCAATGAGACATTACAAGGAGCTTCTGTTGTTATTTGAACTTATACCCTTCAGCTACAGTCCAATAGGCTTTCATTTTGCCAGGGATTACTCTCGGTATGTAATACCTGACATTGTAGAACCTTATTCTGGTTGACTCACAAGACTGCGTATTTGCAGCCTTGTAAGTCCACCTGACACCGCCCTACGAATGTCGGGTCACCCACCTCCCCCTCGCACACCGTGTACACTCACACGGGCTGTGAATGGATGTTGAACATAAACATCAATTCGCAGGCTGTGGGGGGGGGGAGGTTTGAACACCCACATCATTCGATGGTCACCGACCATCGAATGATGTGGAAGGCACACGCACATCTAAGGTTACTCTGAGGTAACCTTAGATGTGCGTGGACATTTGGAAGGAACGGGGCAGGCAGCTGACATCCGGTGAGGTCAGCTGCCCAGCGCCCACGTCACCGGGCGATTTCCATGGGAACACTCATGAAATGCTGGGCATTCCAAGGCTGGATTCACTCATTTGGGGGAAATTTATTAAGAATGTGAAATACGGTTGTGCTGAATACCTATGGATACGACCAGTATTGGCCGTATTTCGGGGAAATTTACTAATCTGCCATATATACCAGAATCGTGTTTTCCAGTGGTGTATTTACAGCCACCAAATACGTACGAAGTGGCAGTATGGCACGCCCCCAACCAATCAAGAGCGAAGTTTCACTTGATACCGCTATACATTCACGATTTCTCCCAATAGTTAGAGGGTACACGTGTGCGGTTTGTTTGTTTTTTTGCCTGCCGGGATGCCTACTTCGAAACCAAGAGGACGTGATCTTCGCCGGAGGCCTCGGTAAGTAGAAATACCTTCCGCAGGGATTTCTACTGGAGAAAAGGACTGGCCATCTTCGGAAGCCATAGGTACATATTGTATGAATGTATTAAAGTTTTATTTTTCTATGTGTCTATGTTTTGTGTAACTATTTGTTCTGCTGTAGAACTACAAGTACCATCAGCCCGTATAAGGGTACGAATGGCTACAAATATGGGCATTCGTCCTTAGTAAATTTCCCCCACTCCACCTCAGTGCCAGTCTGCTCTAATGTCCCCTGACTGTGCCTCAAGCAGAGGCGGAGCGATCAGCTCGGCACTCCCCTCTGTAACCTAGGTCAGCTCTGTGCTCTTCTCAGCAGACTAGGCTCTAATTGACAACCTTGCTTTGTAGAACAGAATTTTTTTTACGGCACCCAAAGGGCAAAAGTTGATTGATAACATCAGAAAAAAATATTAAATGAAGTAAACTGTGTTTGTATGTCATCCTTAGGGTCAATTATATTGTAATGGACAGGCTTCACTTCTGGTTGTACATAATTTGACTATTACATTGGGCATAAATAATATGAATTGGTCCTGGACCATCAAACCAGGGCACACCAGCAAGTCCTCCAGGGCACTCCAGGGTGCCATGGCACACAGTTTGGGAACCACTGGTTTATATAGTAATATTTGTTATATTTTATGGTTCCTGTGATACATGGCTAAATCCAACAATGTATATTGGGGCCGATTCCGGTTCATTCGCAAAGAACCAAAACCCGCCCTTTCCCGATGGGGACACTTACAATGTCGCCAGGCCGTTCGCTGCAGGTAGGGGAGCAGGATAGGGGGCGGCGCTGGGCGTTCCCATGCAAATGCAGGTGGGACGTGTGCCGCGGCGGGCAGCTGACATCACATGACCCTGTCTTCATCCCGGCACCCGCCAATATAAGTCCGTCTCCACTTTGAGGATTTGGGAGTCCAGGAGAAATCATTCAATGGTTGCCCACCGAGGGAATGTGTTTTCATAACACACCCCCTTGCATGGTTGCTATGGGGATGCGATCTTTGCAGCTTACCAATTCATCCAGAATCAGGCCCATTGTGTAGATTTGATATGACCACAGCACCGAATGTATATGCCTAGTGTTTTTCACTTCCTTATGGTATGTGCAGGAGGCACTGGGTATTTTGTTATAGTAGCAGGGATAGAAGCTTGGTTGCTTTGCCATATTTTACAATATATAATAATATTATTTACCTATTTTTATATGGCACCATAAGGGACCTGTAGCGTTAATTACAGTGTGCATAAACCAGTATCACAACAGGAAACAGTTGTATACAATAGAGGACAAGTACAGGACCAATGCTGCATCAACAGAGGACAAGTACAGGTATATAACCGTAGCAGCATCAGCAGAGGACAAGTACAGGGTACATAACCATAGCTGCATCAGCAGAGGACAAGTACAGGTACATAACCGTAGCTGCATCAGCAGAGGACAAGTACAGGGTACATAACCATAGCTGCGTCAGCAGAGGACAAGTACAGGAGACATAACCGTAGCTGCATCAGCAGAGGACAAGTACAGGAGACATAACCATAGCTGCATCCGCAGAGGACAAGTACAGGGTACATAACCGTAGCTGCATCAGCAGAGGACAAGTACAGGGTACATAACCGTAGCTGCATCAGCAGAGGACAAGTACAGGGTACATGACCATAGCTGCATCAGCAGAGGACAAGTACAGGTACATAACCATAGCTGCATCAGCAGAGGACAAGTACAGGGTACATAACCGTAGCTGCATCAGCAGAGGACAAGTACAGGGTACATAACCGTAGCTGCATCAGCAGAGGACAAGTACAGGGTACATAACCGTAGCTGCATCAGCAGAGGACAAGTACAGGGTACATAACCGTAGCTGCATCAGCAGGGGACAAGTACAGGGTACATAACCGTAGCTGTATCAGCAGAGAACAAGTACACGTACATGACCAAAGCTGCATCAGCAGAGGACAAGTACAGGTACATGACCATAGCTGCATCAGCAGAGGACAAGTACAGGTACATAACCATAGCTGCATCAGCAGAGGACAAGTACAGGGTACATAACCATAGCTGCATCAGCAGAGGACAAGTACAGGCACATAACCATAGCTGCATCAGCAGAGGACAAGTACAGGAGACATAACCATAGCTGCATCAGCAGAGGACAAGTACAGGGTACATAACCGTAGCTGCATCAGCAGAGGACAAGTACAGGGTACATAACCGTAGCTGCATCAGCAGAGGACAAGTACAGGGTACATAACCGTAGCTGCATCAGCAGAGGACAAGTACAGGGTACATAACCGTAGCTGCATCAGCAGAGGACAAGTACAGGGTACATAACCGTAGCTGCATCAGCAGAGGACAAGTACAGGGTACATAACCGTAGCTGCATCAGCAGAGGACAAGTACAGGGTACATAACCGTAGCTGTATCAGCAGAGAACAAGTACACGTACATGACCAAAGCTGCATCAGCAGAGGACAAGTACAGGGTACATAACCGTAGCTGCATCAGCAGAGGACAAGTACAGGGTACATAACCGTAGCTGCATCAGCAGGGGACAAGTACAGGGCACATAACCGTAGCTGTATCAGCAGAGAACAAGTACACGTACATGACCAAAGCTGCATCAGCAGAGGACAAGTACAGGTACATGACCATAGCTGCATCAGCAGAGGACAAGTACAGGTACATGACCATAGCTGCATCAGCAGAGGACAAGTACAGGTACATAACCGTAGCTGCATCAGCAGAGGACAAGTACAGGGTACATAACCGTAGCTGCATCAGCAGAGGACAAGTACAGGAGACATAACCATAGCTGCATCAGCAGAGGACAAGTACAGGAGACATAACAATAGCTGCATCAGCAGAGGACAAGTACAGGGTACATGACCATAGCTGCATCAGCAGAGGACAAGTACAGGGTACATAACCGTAGCTGCATCAGCAGAGGACAAGTACAGGGTACATAACCGTAGCTGCATCAGCAGAGGACAAGTACACGTACATGACCATAGCTGTATCAGCAGAGAACAAGTACACGTACATGCCTATAGCTGCATCAGCAGAGGACAAGTACAGGGTACATGACCATAGCTGCACCATAGCTGCATCAGCAGAGGACAAGTACAGGTACATGACCATAGCTGCATCAGCAGGGGACAAGTACAGGGGACATAACCATAGCTGCATCAGCAGAGGACAAGTACAGGGTACATGACCATAGCTGTATCAGCAGAGAACAAGTACACGTACATGACCAAACCTGCATCAGCAGAGGACAAGTACAGTTACATGACCATAGCTGCATCAGCAGGGGACACAGGGATAAGTAATCAGGGTGGCAGAAAACCACAGGAGTTGGTGCCATCACAGATGGTTTAAGTAAGAGATGGAAAAGCACATGAGGGAAGAGGGCCCTGCTTGTGAGAACTTACGGCCCCCATACACTTATGTGATTTAGGACGATTTCACAAATCATGTGAAATCGGCTAAAATCACAGGTGTTTGACATCCCATTAGATCTTGGGCCAGATGCACTAAGCTTCAAAAGTGATAAAAGTACAGGGTACATAACCATAGCTGCATCAGCAGAGGACAAGTACAGGGTACATAACCATAGCTGCATCAGCAGAGGACAAGTACAGGGTACATAACCATAGCTGCATCAGCAGAGGACAAGTACAGGGTACATAACCATAGCTGCATCAGCAGAGGACAAGTACAGGGTACATAACCATAGCTGCATCAGCAGAGGACAAGTACAGGGTACATAACCATAGCTGCATCAGCAGAGGACAAGTACAGGGTACATGACCATAGCTGCATCAGCAGAGGACAAGTACAGGGTACATGACCATAGCTGCATCAGCAGAGGACAAGTACAGGTACATGACCATAGCTGCATCAGCAGAGAACAAGTACAGGGGACATAACCATAGCTGCATCAGCAGAGGACGAGTACAGGTACATGACCATAGCTGCATCAGCAGAGAACAAGTACACGTACATGACCAAAGCTGCATCAGCAGAGGACAAGTACAGGTACATGACCATAGCTGCATCAGCAGAGGACAAGTACAGGTACATAACCATAGCTGCATCAGCAGAGGACAAGTACAGGGTACATGACCATAGCTGTATCAGCAGAGAACAAGTACACGTACATGACCATAGCTGCATCAGCAGAGGACAAGTACAGGGTACATGACCATAGCTGCATCAGCAGAGGACAAGTACAGGGGACATAACCATAGCTGCATCAGCAGAGGACAAGTACAGGGTACATGACCATAGCTGCATCAGCAGAGAACAAGTACACGTACATGACCAAAGCTGCATCAGCAGAGGACAAGTACAGGTACATGACCATAGCTGCATCAGCAGAGGACAAGTACAGGTACATAACCATAGCTGCATCAGCAGAGGACAAGTACAGGGTACATGACCATAGCTGCATCAGCAGAGGACAAGTACAGGTACATGACCATAGCTGCATCAGCAGAGGACAAGTCCAGGGTACATAACCATAGCTGCATCAGCAGAGGACAAGTACAGGTACATAACCATAGCTGCATCAGCAGAGGACAAGTCCAGGGTACATAACCGTAGCTGCATCAGCAGAGGACAAGTACAGGTACATAACCATAGCTGCATCAGCAGAGGACAAGTACAGGGTACATGACCATAGCTGTATCAGCAGAGAACAAGTACACGTACATGACCATAGCTGCATCAGCAGAGGACAAGTACAGGGTACATGACCATAGCTGCATCAGCAGAGGACAAGTACAGGGGACATAACCATAGCTGCATCAGCAGAGGACAAGTACAGGGTACATGACCATAGCTGCATCAGCAGAGAACAAGTACACGTACATGACCAAAGCTGCATCAGCAGAGGACAAGTACAGGTACATGACCATAGCTGCATCAGCAGAGGACAAGTACAGGTACATAACCATAGCTGCATCAGCAGAGGACAAGTACAGGGTACATGACCATAGCTGCATCAGCAGAGGACAAGTACAGGTACATGACCATAGCTGCATCAGCAGAGGACAAGTCCAGGGTACATAACCATAGCTGCATCAGCAGAGGACAAGTACAGGTACATAACCATAGCTGCATCAGCAGAGGACAAGTCCAGGGTACATAACCGTAGCTGCATCAGCAGAGGACAAGTACAGGTACATAACCATAGCTGCATCAGAAGAGGACAAGTACAGGGTACATGACCATAGCTGCATCAGCAGAGGACAAGTACAGGTACATGACCATAGCTGCATCAGCAGGGGACACAGGGATAAGTAATCAGGGTGGCAGAAAACCACAGGAGTTGGTGCCATCACAGATGGTTTAAGTAAGAGATGGAAAAGCACATGAGGGAAGAGGGCCCTGCTTGTGAGAACTTACGGCCCCCATACACTTACGTGATTTAGGACGATTTCACAAATCATGTGAAATCGGCTAAAATCACAGGTGTTTGACATCCCATTAGATCTTGGGCCAGATGCACTAAGCTTCAAAAGTGATAAAAGTACAGGGTACATAACCATAGCTGCATCAGCAGAGGACAAGTACAGGTACATAACCATAGCTGCATCAGCAGAGGACAAGTACAGGTACATAACCATAGCTGCATCAGCAGAGGACAAGTACAGGGGACATAACCATAGCTGCATCAGCAGAGGACAAGTACAGGGTACATGACCATAGCTGTATCAGCAGAGAACAAGTACACGTACATGACCAAAGCTGCATCAGCAGAGGACAAGTACAGGTACATGACCATAGCTGCATCAGCAGAGGACAAGTACAGGTACATAACCATAGCTGCATCAGCAGAGAACAAGTACAGGGTACATAACCATAGCTGCATCAGCAGAGGACAAGTACAGGGTACATAACCATAGCTGCATCAGCAGAGGACAAGTACAGGGTACATGACCATAGCTGTATCAGCAGAGAACAAGTACAGGTACATGACCAAAGCTGCATCAGCAGAGGACAAGTACATGACCATAGCTGCATCAGCAGAGGACAAGTACAGGGGACATAACCATAGCTGCATCAGCAGAGGACAAGTACAGGGTACATGACCATAGCTGCATCAGCAGAGAACAAGTACACGTACATGACCAAAGCTGCATCAGCAGAGGACAAGTACAGGTACATGACCATAGCTGCATCAGCAGAGGACAAGTACAGGTACATGACCATAGCTGCATCAGCAGAGAACAAGTACAGGGTACATAACCATAGCTGCATCAGCAGAGGACAAGTACAGGGTACATAACCATAGCTGCATCAGCAGAGAACAAGTACAGGGTACATAACCATAGCTGCATCAGCAGAGGACAAGTACAGGTACATAACCATAGCTGCATCAGAAGAGGACAAGTACAGGGTACATGACCATAGCTGCATCAGCAGAGGACAAGTACAGGTACATGACCATAGCTGCATCAGCAGGGGACACAGGGATAAGTAATCAGGGTGGCAGAAAACCACAGGAGTTGGTGCCATCACAGATGGTTTAAGTAAGAGATGGAAAAGCACATGAGGGAAGAGGGCCCTGCTTGTGAGAACTTACGGCCCCCATACACTTACGTGATTTAGGACGATTTCACAAATCATGTGAAATCGGCTAAAATCACAGGTGTTTGACATCCCATTAGATCTTGGGCCAGATGCACTAAGCTTCAAAAGTGATAAAAGTACAGGGTACATAACCATAGCTGCATCAGCAGAGGACAAGTACAGGTACATAACCATAGCTGCATCAGCAGAGGACAAGTACAGGTACATAACCATAGCTGCATCAGCAGAGGACAAGTACAGGGGACATAACCATAGCTGCATCAGCAGAGGACAAGTACAGGGTACATGACCATAGCTGTATCAGCAGAGAACAAGTACACGTACATGACCAAAGCTGCATCAGCAGAGGACAAGTACAGGTACATGACCATAGCTGCATCAGCAGAGGACAAGTACAGGTACATAACCATAGCTGCATCAGCAGAGAACAAGTACAGGGTACATAACCATAGCTGCATCAGCAGAGGACAAGTACAGGGTACATAACCATAGCTGCATCAGCAGAGGACAAGTACAGGGTACATGACCATAGCTGTATCAGCAGAGAACAAGTACAGGTACATGACCAAAGCTGCATCAGCAGAGGACAAGTACAGGTACATGACCATAGCTGCATCAGCAGAGGACAAGTACAGGGGACATAACCATAGCTGCATCAGCAGAGGACAAGTACAGGGTACATGACCATAGCTGCATCAGCAGAGAACAAGTACACGTACATGACCAAAGCTGCATCAGCAGAGGACAAGTACAGGTACATGACCATAGCTGCATCAGCAGAGGACAAGTACAGGTACATAACCATAGCTGCATCAGCAGAGAACAAGTACAGGGTACATAACCATAGCTGCATCAGCAGAGGACAAGTACAGGTACATAACCATAGCTGCATCAGCAGAGGACAAGTACAGGTACATGACCATAGCTGCATCAGCAGAGGACAAGTACAGGGAACATAACCATAGCTGCATCAGCAGAGGACAAGTACAGGGTACATAACCGTAGCTGCATCAGCAGAGGACAAGTACAGGGTACATAACCATAGCTGCATCAGCAGAGGACAAGTACAGGGTACATAACCATAGCTGCATCAGCAGAGGACAAGTACAGGGTACATAACCATAGCTGCATCAGCAGAGAACAAGTACAGGGTACATAACCATAGCTGCATCAGCAGAGGACAAGTACAGGTACATAACCATAGCTGCATCAGCAGAGGACAAGTACAGGGTACATAACCATAGCTGCATCAGCAGAGGACAAGTACAGGTACATGACCATAGCTGCATCAGCAGAGGACAAGTACAGGTACATAACCATAGCTGCATCAGCAGAGGACAAGTACAGGTACATGACCATAGCTGCATCAGCAGGGGACACAGGGATAAGTAATCAGGGTGGCAGAAAACCACAGGAGTTGATGCCATCACAGATGGTTTAAGTAAGAGATGGAAAAGCACATGAGGGAAGAGGGCCCTGCTTGTGAGAACTTACGGCCCCCATACACTTACGTGATTTAGGACGATTTCACAAATCATGTGAAATCGGCTAAAATCACAGGTGTTTGACATCCCATTAGATCTTGGGCCAGATGCACTAAGCTTCAAAAGTGATAAAAGTACAGGGTACATAACCATAGCTGCATCAGCAGAGGACAAGTACAGGTACATAACCATAGCTGCATCAGCAGAGGACAAGTACAGGTACATAACCATAGCTGCATCAGCAGAGGACAAGTACAGGGGACATAACCATAGCTGCATCAGCAGAGGACAAGTACAGGGTACATGACCATAGCTGTATCAGCAGAGAACAAGTACACGTACATGACCAAAGCTGCATCAGCAGAGGACAAGTACAGGTACATGACCATAGCTGCATCAGCAGAGGACAAGTACAGGTACATAACCATAGCTGCATCAGCAGAGAACAAGTACAGGGTACATAACCATAGCTGCATCAGCAGAGGACAAGTACAGGGTACATAACCATAGCTGCATCAGCAGAGGACAAGTACAGGGTACATGACCATAGCTGTATCAGCAGAGAACAAGTACAGGTACATGACCAAAGCTGCATCAGCAGAGGACAAGTACAGGTACATGACCATAGCTGCATCAGCAGAGGACAAGTACAGGGGACATAACCATAGCTGCATCAGCAGAGGACAAGTACAGGGTACATGACCATAGCTGCATCAGCAGAGAACAAGTACACGTACATGACCAAAGCTGCATCAGCAGAGGACAAGTACAGGTACATGACCATAGCTGCATCAGCAGAGGACAAGTACAGGTACATAACCATAGCTGCATCAGCAGAGAACAAGTACAGGGTACATAACCATAGCTGCATCAGCAGAGGACAAGTACAGGTACATAACCATAGCTGCATCAGCAGAGGACAAGTACAGGTACATGACCATAGCTGCATCAGCAGAGGACAAGTACAGGGAACATAACCATAGCTGCATCAGCAGAGGACAAGTACAGGGTACATAACCGTAGCTGCATCAGCAGAGGACAAGTACAGGGTACATAACCATAGCTGCATCAGCAGAGGACAAGTACAGGGTACATAACCATAGCTGCATCAGCAGAGGACAAGTACAGGGTACATAACCATAGCTGCATCAGCAGAGAACAAGTACAGGGTACATAACCATAGCTGCATCAGCAGAGGACAAGTACAGGTACATAACCATAGCTGCATCAGCAGAGGACAAGTACAGGGTACATAACCATAGCTGCATCAGCAGAGAACAAGTACAGGGTACATGTCCTCTGCTGATGCAGCTATGGTTATGTACCCTGTACTTGTCCTCTGCTGATGCAGCTATGGTTAAGTACAGGTACATAACCATAGCTGCATCAGCAGAGGACAAGTACAGGTACATGACCATAGCTGCATCAGCAGAGGACAAGTACAGGGAACATAACCATAGCTGCATCAGCAGAGGACAAGTACAGGGTACATAACCGTAGCTGCATCAGCAGAGGACAAGTACAGGGTACATAACCATAGCTGCATCAGCAGAGGACAAGTACAGGGTACATAACCATAGCTGCATCAGCAGAGGACAAGTACAGGGTACATAACCATAGCTGCATCAGCAGAGGACAAGTACAGGGTACATAACCATAGCTGCATCAGCAGAGAACAAGTACAGGGTACATAACCATAGCTGCATCAGCAGAGGACAAGTACAGGTACATAACCATAGCTGCATCAGCAGAGGACAAGTACAGGGTACATAACCATAGCTGCATCAGCAGAGAACAAGTACAGGGTACATAACCATAGCTGCATCAGCAGAGGACAAGTACAGGTACATAACCATAGCTGCATCAGCAGAGGACAAGTACAGGTACATGACCATAGCTGCATCAGCAGAGGACAAGTACAGGGTACATAACCATAGCTGCATCAGCAGAGAACAAGTACAGGGTACATAACCGTAGCTGCATCAGCAGAGGACAAGTACAGGGTACATAACCGTAGCTGCATCAGCAGAGGACAAGTACAGGGTACATAACCATAGCTGCATCAGCAGAGGACAAGTACAGGGTACATAACCATAGCTGCATCAGCAGAGGACAAGTACAGGGTACATAACCATAGCTGCATCAGCAGAGAACAAGTACAGGGTACATAACCATAGCTGCATCAGCAGAGGACAAGTACAGGGTACACAACCATAGCTGCATCAGCAGAGAACAAGTACAGGGTACATAACCATAGCTGCATCAGCAGAGGACAAGTACAGGTACATAACCATAGCTGCATCAGCAGAGGACAAGTACAGGTACATGACCATAGCTGCATCAGCAGAGGACAAGTACAGGGAACATAACCGTAGCTGCATCAGCAGAGGACAAGTACAGGGTACATAACCGTAGCTGCATCAGCAGAGGACAAGTACAGGGTACATAACCATAGCTGCATCAGCAGAGGACAAGTACAGGGTACATAACCATAGCTGCATCAGCAGAGGACAAGTACAGGGTACATAACCATAGCTGCATCAGCAGAGAACAAGTACAGGGTACATAACCATAGCTGCATCAGCAGAGGACAAGTACAGGGTACACAACCATAGCTGCATCAGCAGAGGACAAGTACAGGTACATGACCATAGCTGCATCAGCAGGGGACACAGGGATAAGTAATCAGGGTGGCAGAAAACCACAGGAGTTGGTGCCATCACAGATGGTTTAAGTAAGAGATGGAAAAGCACATGAGGGAAGAGGGCCCTGCTCGTGAGAACTTACGGCCCCCATACACTTATGTGATTTAGGACGATTTCACAAATCATGTGAAATCGGCTAAAATCACAGGTGTTTGACATCCCATTAGATCTTGGGCCAGATGCACTAAGCTTCAAAAGTGATAAAATAGAGAGTGATAAAAAGCCAGGCAATCAGTAACACCCCACCCAAATCATTTTTTCTGCACAAGATTTGGCTGGGCTTGGTGAAAAAAAAAAAAACGCTCTATTACACTCATAAGTGTAGGAAAAGTTACATTTTATTTCATTTAATTAAAGGCACTACAAGGTATTTCCAACATAAAGCTTTCAAACAAAGAGCATACAATGACACGCACACATCGTAATATGTAGGCTGAAGCAATATGCAAGCTTCATTAGGGGTAAACGTACAAAAGCAGTGATAAGAGTAGAGAGCAAGTGGAGAAGTTACCCATGGCAACCGGTCAGTGTTGAAATAATAATTAATATATGCATACTATAACATTAGATAGAGCATCTGATTGGTTGCAATGGTAATTTCTACAACCATATCACTGCTTCCTACATTTACCCCCTAGTACACTGATGTCATTAGTTCCCTGGGATGTGATTGGCTACACACTCAGTAACAGTAGTCCAGCATACAAAATGGCTGACTGCACAGTGAATGGGTGACTTTATGTGTCCACTTTATGACAAACTGATTGCAAAATGCAATTATATTTTGTTAACATAATACTAATTAGTTTTGGCACAAACAAAATCGTATGAAAAAAACGACAAGCCATTTATAATCTTCATTCACCATGTAATACTGACAGACAGTTTTTTCCAGAACATCCAACAAGTAACATGGCATAGTCGGATATTATTATTAGAATATATTATTATAACCTACATACATGATCAGATGCTGATCGAGGCGGACAGTCTGGTTGGACGCATAAATGCTGCAATCTCTAGGCAATTAGAAAATGGATTTATTGTCAGTCAAAATGTGTACATTGTTCCTGCTCACATATAGGGGACAATGGGGCAGATGTATTAAGCCTGGTGAAGAGATAAACTGGAGATTAAGTGGAAGGAGATAAAGCACCAGCCAATCAGATCCCAACTGTCATATTTCAAACACAGCCGATTGGCTGGTGCGTTATCTCTTCCATGTTATCTCCACTTTAACTCCAGTTTATCTCTTCTCCAGGCTTAATACATCAGCCCCAATGTACCAAGATGGGAGTTCTATTGAAGATGGGATGTTGTCCATAGCAACCACATTCTGCTTCTTATTTATATAGCACCTTCGGTACTTGTGTAGTTTGGGGGCGCCGCCAAACTACACAAGTACCGCACCTTCTAGAACAGGTGTGGCCCTCCAGCCGTTGTGAAACTACACATCCCAGAATGCCTTGCCATAGGTTTAGCATTCCCTAATAGCAAAACTGTGGCAAGGCATGATGGGACTTGTAGTTTCACAACAGCTGGAGGAATCTGATTGGTTGCTCTGGGCAACATCCCGTGTTCAACAGATCTCCGCTCTTAATAAATGTACCCATTGGGTTAGAAGTGGGATGGATGATATATTGCTCCCCCTGGAGGCCGCCTGCAGTACAGCACCCAGTATCGAGTATTTAACATGATGGGCAGGATATATAACTACAGACCCTCTCACAGAACAAAACCTTGTATTACCAGTAGTCTTCATGTATTGTGACCTAGACATTAAGGGTGAGATTTAATAGGATGAGAGATTCAGAAAGTGAGAGATTTGGTGAGAAATCTCCAGTTTTTTTAAAGCGGCAATCATTTACACTGCAAGATCAAACTGGTTTTGCAGTGTAAATGATTGCCGCTTTAAAAACACCTGAGATTTCTTCCCGAATCTCTCATCCTATTAAATCTCACCCTAAAGGTGCCCACAGACGCACCGATCCCGGCGTGCGTTGTGGGCTTAACTAGCACACATAGCATCGCATCGTATGCCTTGTGCATACGATGTGCATGCGATGCGATGCGATGCTAGAAAAAGCTAGTACAAAAAGTATGTGCAGCACATACTTTTTGTACTGTACGATGGGGTGCCGCGGGAGCGCGCACCCCATTGTATAGCATCGCACCGCCGGGAATGGTGCGTGTGTGGGCACCTTAAGACTCAAATATTAGGTAACCACCATATGATGTGAATACAGGGCTCCTGGTTGCTAGGAACCAGTAGAGTAAGAGGTATGATATACCATTGTACATTGTATTAAGGTACATTTACCACCTCTGTGATGGCGCTAGCTCCTAGTGCAGGGCTGGGCAACACCGGCCCTCCAGATGTTAATGAACTACACATCCCAGGATGCTTTGCATTAGTTTTGCTATGTGGCCATGCTGAAACTGATGCAAGGCATGCTGGGATGTGTAGTTCATCAACATCTGGAGGGCCGGTGTTGCCCAGCCCTGTCCTAGTGACTTATATGAAATCTTAACTTCACATATAGGCCCTTATTCTAGTTCACTCGCAAAGGCAAATTCCTTCTCAAATGGACAAAACCATGTGCACTGCAGGTGGGGCAGATGTAACATGTGCAGAGAGAGTTAGATTTGGGTGAGTTATTTTGTTTCTGTGCAGGGAAAATAATGGCTCCTTTATTTTAACACTGCAATATAGATATCAGTTTGAAGTAAAACCCCACCCAAATCTAATTCTCTCTGCACATGTTACATCTGCCCCTCCTGCAGTGCACATGGTTTTGTCCATTTGAAAAGGAATATGCCTTTGCGAGTGAACCAGAATAAGGGCCATAAGTGTACTAAAAGCAGATTGTGCCGGACAGGCAAGAGATCATTGTTTTTGGCTAGAAACAAATACAGCGCACAGGATTACGCACAAAAGTATTTGTTTTACCTGACAGTAATTGGGGGAAATATGTTTCTTTTTCTTTTTAACAATATCATTTAAAATTATAAATAAGAATTGCAAATAAAACTGACAAAGACAGAATTACAGAACAAAAGTTAGGCGTTAACCCAACAGGAAGGCATAGAAAGCTCACTAGAAAGATATATTTACAGATGTATGAAATATTTAGCGAATGCTATATTATCAGGGTATAACCTTTCTTAGGAAACCCTCATATCTGCAATCAATTGGGGTAATTCCCCCTTCTGACGCTTGGGTCAGGGGGATCGGTAGAATCAAACATCTTGGACAATCTCAATTCACCGATTCCGACCCAACAATGATTGAAATTGGCGAGCCGGGGATTTTTAACAACGGTCCACTGAGAAATCGCCGATCATCGGAGTCTGGTGTTCAGATAGGAATTGAGGAATCACTGCTCTTAGACGCATAGTTTGAATTACAGCGCAGCATTCCCTACACACGATAGACTGTGGTTTTATATATGGAACCAATATTTTTCATGACAATACAGATTATCCATACACTGGGTTCCAGAGACACCACTGACGCACGCGGTATTGCAGGGACCTGGTACAACGCACAGTCACCACCAGTGTAGATGTGTGTTTTATGCAAGGTACCACAGCCATGTGCTCACTGGGGGCCTCTGCAATAACATGGGCAGTAAGCAGGCGTAAAAGGGTCTGTAACCAGAACATGATTTGGGAACATTTCCTGCTTGAAGGCCGATTCCGCTCACAACGTTTTCAGCTCTCGCTCTTTATTTAATTTGTAGAAAAACGATTTCCCAAACTCATAAGTGCTGATCATTATGGCACAAGCCGGTGCGATTTTGATTAAACGAGGACTCAAACCTGAAAAGGGGAGAAGAATGGAAGACGTGACTAGGTCGTAGTTGTTGTGTGTGAACGGAGCTGGACACGTTCACAAATAAATATACTTTAAACAAATGACTAATGGAGAAAGTATAATCAAAGATGCCGATCGCACCATTCCTTCTACAATTGTAAGAACACTGCACATGAGAAATTGGGCATGCAAACATGTTTCCAGTAGGTATACGGTCACATTGGCAATAGTGTTGGCAGCAGATGGTCAACATTTGATAATATCAATGTGGTTAAAATGTCATGTTGAACCCTGCTAAATGTCAACATTCCCAGGAGGCATAGTGTTATTAGAAAAGGGGTGTGGATTATTAGGTCGATGGTGTCTAGGTCAAACACTATTGATTGACAGGCAATAGGTCGACACATTTAAAAAAGGTCAACATGGACAACATATCAGTGTACTGTGTCCCCGAGGATGGCGCGCTACGCTCGGCACACTATTATATTCTCCCTCTGGGTACGGGTCATGAGTTTTTCACTTTTTTTTTTGTCCCGCCATGCCCTAGTGGATGGTAGCGTATGACATACCGCCTGCTCTAGAAAAAGTGAAAAACTCATGTTAATCTTTTGACTGTCGATCTAATGCTTGTGTCGACCTATTTCACGTGTTGATCTAAGCCCTGTCGACCTAGCGACCATATCCCCTTCCTCTATGCCCACTTAAAAAAAAAAAATGTAAATACTTGGTTCAACCTTTTCATGTTTCGAACATGTCCGTGTCGACCTTTTGTCAATGTTGACCTAGACTATGTAGATCCTTTTCATGTCTCGACCTATTGCCTGTGGACCAATCGACCGGAAACCGTAGAAAAGTACTATGTAGACACGATGAATTTATTTTTCCAACACGTGTGAATGTACAGTACAGAAAGCAGTGAGAGGCTGAGACAGGCAGAGTCCCAGAGGGACAACCTCGGAGAGTCCTGCACATGGGTTTCTTAGGTAGTTGAATAAAAGACTTGGGATAAGTGTAGAGTGCGGCGAGTAGATTACATAGTGATGTAATCACATTGCATGGAACTTTGAAAAGTATTCTTAGAAGAAGTGGGAGCCTGATAGAGGGAGCCAGTGCAGGGATGGGCATCCTAGGTGGGTACCTCCGCTGTGGCACGTAAAATGATGGGTCAGCAGTGGGGGTGGCAGTCTGTGATGGAAAGGCCAGTTAGTATGACTTAGTGGTTACACTGGCACATAAGAGCTTGGAGTGTATCTAAAAATCTTGTATAGGATGCAATGCTTCCATGCGAACAGTGTTGACCAATTTGGGGACATGGATGACCAATTTGGGGACAGCTGAAGACGATGGCAGTTAATAAATAAGATGCACTGTATAAGACCATAAGAAACGTGGGAGTTCGCAGTAGGCACCGGACCGTCATACTGAACCAAACCAACTGGCAATGCAGCAACTCACCAGCAAAGAGACCCCGGAACCCATTCTCGGACATAATGGAATACATTATCTTCCATGTTGACCTAGATCTTTTCTTTGAATCTAAAGAACAAAAATGAAAAATAAAGATACATCAAACTTCTCCTTAATCTCATAATCTCGTATCCACCAGAGGACACAGACAGACGGATTGTAAGCAGAATTGGAAGCTTACCCGTTAACACCTCAAGTTCTCCGACTTCAATTTGTCTTCGTGTTTTCACAACATCAAATGGCAAAGTTACTATAGCAGCAATCTGTAATATGCAAAACAGCCTCATCATCCAGAACCCCACTGGCCACAGCCTCATCATCCAGAACCCCACTGGCCACAGCCTCATCATCCAGAACCCCACTGGCCACAGCCTCATCATCCAGAACCCCACTGGCCACAGCCTCATCATCCAGAACCCCACTGGCTACATCCTCATCATCCAGAACCCCACTAGCTACAGCCTCATCATCCAGAACCCCACTGGCCACAGCCTCATCATCCAGAACCCCACTGGCCACAGCCTCATCATCCAGAACCCCACTGGCCACAGCCTCATCATCCAGAACCCCACTGACCACAGCCTCATCATCCAGAACCCCACTGGCCACAGCCTCATCATCCAGAACCCCACTGGCCACAGCCTCATCATCCAGAACCCCACTGGCCACAGCCTCATCATCCAGAACCCCACTGGCCACAGCCTCATCATCCAGAACCCCACTGGCCACAGCCTCATCATCCAGAACCCCACTGGCCACAGCCTCATCATCCAGAACCCCACTGGCCACAGCCTCATCATCCAGAACCCCACTGGCCACAGCCTCATCATCCAGAACCCCACTGGCCACAGCCTCATCATCCAGAACCCCACTGGCCACAGCCTCATCTTTCAGAACCCCACTGGCCACCGCCTCATCATCCAGAGCGGGATGCAGTGTAAATCCCGGCGGTCGGGATCCCGGCATTCAGAATCCCGATCGCCGAAATCCCGACACTTTCTCCCTCCGTGGGTGTCCACGACACCCCTGGAGGGAGAATAAATTAGCATGCCGAGCGTAGCGAGGCACCAGGCCCGCTGCGTGGAGAGCGCAGCGAGCCCGCAAGGGGGGGCGATCCACGTCCCCCCCCCCTTGTCGGGATTTCGGCGATCGGGATTCCAGCATCGGGATTCTGAACGCCAGGATTTAATACTGAATCCATCCAGAACCCCACTGGCCACAGCCTCATCATCCAGAACATCTCTGGCCACAGTCTCATCATCTAGAACCGCGCTGGCCACAGCCTCATCATCCAGAACCCCACTGGCCACAGCCTCATCATCCAGAACCCCACTAGCCACAGCTTTCAGAACCCCACTGGCCACAGCCTCATCATCCAGAACTTCTCTGGCCCCAGTCTCATCATCCAGAACCGCACTGGCCACAGCCTCATCATCCAGAACCCCACTAGCCACAGCCTCATCATCCAGAACCCCACTGCCTGTGCACACCTTCGTTTTCCCTGACACTCCCAGAAAACGGCCACGTGTCACACACAAACTGCGTCTTCCTGTTAGTCAACTTGCGAACTGCTTGGGATCACTAAAAACACTGGATTTTGCCTCATGCTATGATCCATTTGCATGCACAGTTCAATAATCGTCTGCCTGCGATCAGGTCTGAATAACCCCCGCAGTCCTCCGGGCACCACACAGATCATGTTTTCCAGGTCCCCAACTATCATTTTAAAAATCTCCAGGTGACCTGTAAAAAATGATCTGTGTCAGGTACTGAGGACAAAGTTTGAAAACCTGTGATCTAGAACATCCAGTGAGCTTAAAAAAAAAAAAAAAAAATTCTGGTTAGAAAATGTCTCATCAGTGGTAGAGCTTGTACGCTACAGTATGTCTTTCCTGGTCTGTTATCTGTTATTATAATCTGACTTGTTATCAGCAACGTAAAGGTCCGTACACATTATAGGGTAATCGAGAACAATATCGTTATCAATATTGTCATGCATATCAGCTAACGTATACGCAATATATCGTTATCGACAGTTTTTTCAAGTATTTAGTCTTGGATCCAGTATTTTATTAGAGGTGTATAGAGAGGTACTTGATTGTACAGGCAGCTGCTGGATGGCAGGTCATTCTGCTTTAGTACAGAAAATGTTAAGACTAAAGGTCCATACACACTGGGAGATTATGCCCAGCGTCTATGGACAGTGATGATCGCTATCATCGCTGGGGGGAAAGCCGCTCAGTGCATACCCCCGCTTCCAGTGGGGAGAGGGCGGCTTTGCATAGCGCAGCACTATGCAAACCCACCCTCAAAGCCGCTCATCTGCTGGTATTACCAGCGGATGAAAGGCTTTCCCGGCGATGTTGCGGGAGCGCGCAGCCTTATCACTTTTCCCGTATCGCTGCTTCATACATCTAACCCACAGATCAGTAACACTAAATATACTTAGATAAACTATAAGAGGAAGTATATTAATATTACAATATAGGCAATTTCATTTTGGGATTTTAAAATAAACACATAAGTGGGGTGGATGAAAATGCAGAGAATGAAACAAAGGACAATAACTTCTAACTTACCGAACCGGAGGCGGCTCCTGCCACAAAACTGATGGTGAAGTTGGGGTCCGGTCTGTTGTATCTCTGGCTCAGCCACTTTCTCCCAAGTTCGTAATTATACCAGTACATTGCTGCAAGACAAATCGCGGCCTCAGAATACTGTATAATATATGCTTAGGGGCGATACAGTTCAGCGGCTGTGCCGCCCATATCCGCCATGTGCAGTACTGGCAATGTCGCTAGTTCTCCTGCTCACCTCTCTGGGTTAAGAGGAAACTTGTGGTGTTGGTGGCGGAAATTCCAGAACAGAACTCTGTGTATTTCACGCATTGTGCATGGTTCAGACCCGCTCGCTAAGCAGCCTTCATTCCCTCCCTAGCGAGCAGGAAAACTCCGCCCACTGGGGGAGCGATTGTCCACCCCCCTTCACCGACCAAATGTCCGTGCCTGCATTCGAATGGATGTGTAATCTTACACATCCAATCGCATGCAGCCACCCGCAGATAAATGTCAGTCTGAACGGCAGCGAATTAGCAAGGGAATGAGTAAACCAGAATCAGACCCCCCCACGTTAGGTTTGTCAGAAGTGTTGTTCATCTTAGAGTGCCCATAATTGTGATCGCCGGATCTCCAGATCTGGGTCCAATGTCGCCACACACAGATGTTGCTGGGATTGTGTTACGTAGATAGATGCTTATGTAACGGGGTGTGCCGTGTAGTTACAGATACGATTCTGCCCGGTAAGAATTTAGAAGCGACATGGTCAGACTCGGTGGAATGGCCGCCATGCCTACAATCCCGCAGTCTCTTACATAAGGTCTATGGTCACCTTTGCTTCATTTACAAACTTGAAAATTCGAATTCTACTTAGGAGTCCAGAAACGAACCTACCAGAGAATGGCACATCCCTCAAGACAGTGGGAACCCAGCCCTTCCACAGAGACAGCCAGCCCTCCTTGGCCACAGAGCTCTGGATACACAACGTCAGCTCCTTGTAGGACAGAGGTCGGAACTGCATCTTGGTCCTTATCAACTCCAGGGGGCTAATCAACGTTGCAGAGCCCACTGAGAAATCAAGATAATCTTTAATGGACATCATTCTTTATCAACACTGGTTCTCGGGACATGTTGGGCAATGGGTACAAATACAGAAGAGGTTAGAGCAGGCCCGACTATACCACTGTTCACCAGCTGAGCAACAACACCTGAAGCGGTTGATATCGATAGCTTCAGGTGGTAGAATGGTCATCACTATGGACTATTCATAAATTGCCTGGCACATAACGGTGCCGATGCGGCTTCTCCCTCATAATGACCGTTCTTACAACGACCACTGAATATCAGTAAGTGCACAAAATGGCTGCCTCCCAGATTATGGGTCTACTGGAAGACGATGTCTGAGACCGAGATAAGTTGGGAACCATCCCCAAGTAATATATAAAAAGTTTATACCACACACTGAAGTCTCATTAGTGTAAAATCTGTTAATTAGACAGACTAGAGGAATTTATATTGGAGTAAACGTTATCTTGTCAGAATTGAGAAATAGGCCTCACATCTTGCCGTTGCTCCAGCGATGAGACAGGCACTTTCTGTGTTATACATTCGATGTATCAATAGTTCCCGGAGTTGGTCATAACAGGTGAAGTAAATCGCAGTTGCTGGTACAGCCATTACCCTGTGACAAATACAGAAACACAAAATACTATGAACATTAGAAGTAGATGGGAAGCTGGACAACGAAGGCAAAATCCAGGTGCAGGCCAGTAAGGAGTTTAATACCACAGTATAATGCAGGCTTATGTAACCTGCAAATACCGCTGTATAGCAATGCATTCTGGGACATGTGGTAACATAGCGCCCCTTCTTATACCATGTGATCTCCCACATTTTTCTATTGGCATTGGAGATCATTCTTAGGCCTAATTTGTATTTTTGCATTACTATTTTTCATTCCAATTAAATGTTATTTAATCTGTTATTACTTTTGTTTATTATTTGAGTTACACTCTCATCCACTCAGGTGATAGGGCTCTGGTTCCCGAATGGAGTGCTGTGGTGTCCAAACTAGGTGCCACCGGGCACTTGCAGGGATACCGCAGGTTAGTACTCCAGAACTAAATCAGATTATTTATCCACAGGGTAGGCAAAAACCAGTGTTGGGGGGCATCAATCAAAAAAATGTGAGGACAAACAAAAGGATCACCAGGATGGCAGGGGAGGACAATTTACTAGGGGTGCCATGAAAACATTGCTAATATTCTAATGTGCCATGGTTGAGCACAATGTGGGGACCACTGTTAAATAATTACTTCATATTTATTTAAAAGTCATCCCCCCTCCCCCGAGTTATTCTATCAACAGTTTAAAGTCAAGGTGCCCATACTTTAACAATGTATTGGGGCAATCTCCTGATACCCTGATGGTCACGTCAGAGAATTGAGACATTTTTCCAACGTGCTTCATTTCTCCATTCATCAATGCCCGCCAAATAGCCCATCTGTTTGCGGATCGGAGCTTCCGATTGCACGTTACTTCTGCAGTGCAACATGGTTTTGCCCATTTGCTCTGCCAACAAAGCAGAATCACACAGAGTACGAACAATCTAGACACCATAGGAGACTTTAACCCAGTTTCTTGCTCAATGTTGGTAACAGAACAGGGTTCAGCACTTGCAGAAAGGTCCAAGATTACTTTGTACACTTCTTACAGATTGGCTTTCCTTTAATCCTATTTACCCCCAGCGAGAAGCCATGAAGGACACGCAGTGGGGTACTTACAGTGTTGGCGGAAGCCCACTCCACAGGGATCGAACTCCCTCATTTCGGACAATCTGGACAAACGCATCCTGCAGAGGATACAGGAACATTATGTGACTATGGGAAATGGGATTTGCTCACAATTTCTATACATAAAATACATTTCTTTACAAATTGTATCAGACCCAGAATTAGTATACTGTAGGGTGCCTGTGGACACTTTTCTGTGAAAGCCTGGCACATATCACTGGTCATCACAGTGGACATTAGTGAGTGATTAGAGCTGGCTGGAGAAATTCAATTACTCCAAGCACCTCCTGCTGGCCACCTAAGCAAGTAGGCATATATCAGAGCAATTCAATTGTTGCTCTGTTCAGATTCTCATTAGCATTCAACGTTGTTAAAATAACCGGGTTTAGCCGTCTAATCTTGCCGCGTGGGGATCTAAATGTCCAGATTTGGGCACGTAAATGACAGGCTTTATTTAAACACTTTTTTTTCTGTCACCTATGGAGGCTATGAGAAATAAAATCAGCAACAATTGAATAGCTAGGATAAATGCCCATTACTATATATGCCTAGCAGGGGCACACAGAAGAATGTAATGCCCCCCAATGAGCTGGTAACAGAATGAGCGCCAAGTCCAGGTTATAACTGGTCACAGACGCACACAGAGGTTTTACGGTAGTACACCTTAGCACGCCACACAGGAGATGATGTAACCAGTCCCAAAAAATGTGATCACATGGTTTGTCTAGGTGCAAAGTTAATTGCTATTTGTTACTTGCTGACACCTCAGACCCATAGTTTTAAAGTATGCAATTAAATTTTTCCAGTTTGGTCGGTAACACCTTTGAACACATATAATACAATAAAATTCAGGTTGCCGTCACTGTCAGTGCAGCTTGCCGAGCCCCTGATTATAATTATTATTATTATTATTAACAGTTTCTCATATAGCGCAGCATATTCAGTCGCACTTAACAAGCTTGGGGACAAACAGTAATATAACCAGACTGGGTACCAACTGCCAGACATAGAGGTAGGAGGGCCCTGCTCACAAGCTTACACCCTATAAGGAACTAGACAATGATATAAGGATAGGCGCTACCAGGTGCATAATGGTCCAATCAGATTACCAGCACATACATTGCAAGCTTGGGGACAAACAGTAATAAAATAAGACTGGGTACTAACTGCCAGACATAGAGGTAGGAGGGCCCTGCTCACAAGCTTACACCCTATAAGGAACTAGACAATGATATAAGGGTAGGTGCTACCAGGTGCATAATGGTCCAATTAGATTACCAGCATATACACTGCAAACTTCTGACCATACTACACAAACTGACCATGACACATTGTGACCATACACACATACTATGGATAGTGGTAGATGCTAAATTAGTTCAGTAATACCACTAAGGTGCATGCAAGGGGGGGGGGGGGGGGGGGTTAATACTGAGTAAAAAAGACATGGTTTCCCCCAGCTCACTGAATAGTATTAGTAACCAATCTTGAACACTACATAATAGAATTCAGAGATATTGGTTACATATACCCTCTTAGATGGACAAAACCATGTGCACTGCAGGGGGGCAGATGCAACTTGTGCAGAGATAATTAGATTTGGGTGAGTTATTTTGTTTCTGTGCAGGGAAATTACTGACTGCTTTATTTTTACACTGCAATATAGATCTCTCATAAAACTCCACCCAAATCTAATTCTCTCTGCACAAGTAACATCTGCCCCACCTGCAGTGCACATGGTTTTGTCCATCTAAGAAGGAATTTGTCAGAAAGAGTTAACTAGAATAAGGCCCCTAAGAGCTACCTACCTTGGAGCAACCCCAGACTACTCCATGTGGCATATCAGGACCCACATCTCCTCCTAATATGGGCTCCCTTCTGCCTCTCATGAGGCTTCTTGCTGGTTAATCGTAGACCCAATATAGGGTAACTGTGGTGTGGGGTGCGGTGCCCCTGGACTGGTTGGGCTGGGTGGCTCTAGTGCGGCATGCCCTTACATTCTATTAACACAAGCAAAAGGTGGACATGTAAAAAGGTCGGGATGAGGTTTTCACGTTTTTTGGGTGTCTACGTCGACATGGACACCGTATAAGTGTACTGCGTCCCCTCGCTGCACTTGGCACACTATTATATTCTCCTTCTATGCCCACTGGGCTGGTAAAGTAAGAACAAGTCGGTTTAAATACAAAAAAAATAAAAATCACGAAAAACTCATGTCGACCTTTTACCATGTCAACCTTTTGCCCACCTAGGTTTGGACAAGGAGGACTCATACAGACAGTGGCGGGAGACAGCTGGGACAAGAAGAGCAGCACGTTTGTGCTTCGTTCTGCACTGTAATCATACAGAGGCATTGCTCTTACCGCGGTTCCCCGGAATCGCCCCGGTGCTTTGTACCACGCCTTGCTGTTTCCATTCAGACATACACAGAGGTGGTCCATGAGGCCATTGCAATAAACAAAGCAGTTCCCTAATAGAGGACAAACAAAAAGAATCATAAATGCATCACAACAGGGATTTTCATTACCACCTAATACATACAGACGAAGGGTGTATCAAGCCTTGGGGAGTGACAGAGTGGAGAAAGATAAAGGGGGCAGATTTATTAAGCCTGGTGGAGTGATAAAGTGGCAGGTTATAAGGCAACTGACAGTCAGCGACTTTTCACACCCAGTCTGTAACTTGACAGTTAGGAGCTGATGGCTGGTGCATTATAACCTGCCGCTTTATCACTTCATCGGGCTTAATAAATCTGCCCCAACGTTCCAACCAATCAGATCCTAACTGTCATTTTTTTCAAAAAACAGCTTATGATGTGGCAGATAGGAGCTGATTGGCTGGGAGTTTATCTCACTACACGGCTTAGTACATCTCACCCATAGAGAGCTGGTTCAGATTTCTCCACTCTCACACTAAACGCATAGGGCCAGATTCTCTACGCTTCAAAAGTGATAAAATGGAGAGTGATAACCAGCCAGCCAATCAGCTCCTGTCTGACATTTTTCAAGCACAGTCTGTGTCATGGCAGGTAGGAGCTGATAGGCTGGCTGTTTATCACTCTCCATTTTGCCAACATCTGCTTGTTAGTAATGATTATATAGCAGATAATAGATTAAATATCTTTAAGGCACACACATAAATGACATAACTGGAAATATTTAAATAGCAAACAATTCAGTACATTTGAGCTGCAAATATACAGCTGCTGTATTATGTGATGCAGCATTAATATAATGAAGGACATTTGTCTTCCGAAGCGCAGAGAGAAGGTGCATGCTGGGTAAATAAAGTTGTATGAAGGCGGACTTAAAGGATAACTGAACGCAGGAAGAGGTCTGCCATGTAATGAACCAATGTGGTTTCTCCCTCTCTCTAAGCACTCCATGGCGCCCACACGTCAGTCCTCTAGCAACCGAAGACTACTACAGCAATAGAAAATAATAACACTGTGATCCAGTCACTGTGACCTGGTCCAACATGTGGACACATTCACATTGTGGATATTTGAAATGCTGACAGCAGTGCTTAACAATACCCACCGACATTCTGAGAGGGTTAGGCTGTGGGGGAGGTTTACAGACAGAATATTTACTGAAATGCCCCCTCAGATGTCACGTGACCGCCGGGACCTGAAGACCACACTGCTGGCCAGGTAAGTAACCACTGGGCCAGCAGAGGTGTTCTGTCAAGACTCTATTTTATGATGATGATAATAATAATAATAATGATATTTATATAGCACTTTTCTCCCAATAGGACTCAAAGTGCTTCACACATTGTCTTTACAGCTCGAAATACAAAACAAGCTTAACAGTGGATATCAGTAAAATGCTTGAGTAAATAAGTATGTCTTTAGTCTATTTTTAAAGGATTCTATAGTGGGCGCTTCTCGCACTGTGCGAGGAAGAGAGTTCCACAGAGTTGGAGCAGCAAAGTTGAAAGCTCGACCCCCAGATGAATTCAGGGAGATTCTGGGTACTGTTAGTAGTCCTTCTTCAGTGGATCGTAGTAATCGAGTAGGACAGTAAGGGATCAGCAGCTGTTGCAGGTACCTTGGGCCCTGGTCATGTAGGGCCTTGAAAGTGAGTAAGCCAATCTTGAAAACGATTCGCCATTTTACAGGTAGCCAGTGAAGGGCGTAGAGAATGGGAGTTATGTGGCAGGAGCGGGGCTGGTTAGTTAATAGTCTGGCGGCTGCATTTTGTACCAGCTGCAAGCGGTGCAATTCTTTTGCTGGAAGACCCAGGTAGAGAGCATTGCAGTAGTCTAGTCGTGATGATATAAATGCATGTATGACTTTAGGAAGGTCTTCTGAGGGAATTAAATGCTTGATTCTGGCTATGTTTCTCAGATGAAAGAATGAGGATTTGATTGTGGCTGACACCTGATGTTTAAGTGTCAGGCCATTATCCAGGACAACACCAAGATTCCGCACATGATCAGAGTTTTTTAGTGCTGTGCCCCCCAGCTTAAGACCTGTCAGTTGGCTATGCTGCCGTCTTGTCCTGTGATTTATCATCAGGACTTCTGTTTTATCTGGGATGAATGATGATGAATTTATCATCAGGACTTCTGTTTTATGATGAATGTTGAAAGTCACTAGCATACAGATATTTGGATCATGTCAAACTTATACATGTCAACAAGAGAAATGTCAACATAAATTGCAACATCCAATAATAGCAGGTGTTCCCCGACTGAATGTGCCATCCGTCCAATCAGAGGCTGAGCTTGCCTAGTGCTGTGTGCTCTCTGTGGATAGAGGCGGGGCTATACAGAGCTGATGCAGAGGATACAAAAGTGCAGTGTCAGTGGGTGGGGGTCTTCCTTTGTTGGATCTTATAAATGCCCAGAACAAAATCCATAGACCACAAACACACAGAACTTACCTTTGGTAAAAGGTTTGCTTTGTGCCTGCAGTCGAATCTTGACAACATCCAGAGGAGTTACTAAGCGTGGGAAATAAAACCAAAGACAATCACTGTCTGATTTAAAATAATAAATACAGAGTATGCACTGTACAGAAATGTATTCACTGTGTGCAGCTACTGGGATATGCATCAAGTTAATGAACACAGTCTGTAAGACGGAGTTATAATGTCAGTAAGGATGTTCACATTGAACATGTCAGCATCTGCAGAATATCCTAATGTGAAATGTCAGCATTCTGCAGAGAGCAGAGTTAGGCTGTGGGAGGTGATGGTTGGGGTTAGGCACTAGTGAGAGGGAGGGTTAAGCTGTGGGAGGGGAGGGTTGGGGTTAGGCACTAGTGGGACGGGAGTGTTAGGCTGTGGGAGGGGAGGATTGGGGTTAGGCACTAGTGGGACGGGAGTGTTAGGCTGTGGGAGGGGAGGGTTGGGTTTAGGCACTAGTGGGAGTGGAGTGTTAGGCTGTGGGAGGGGAGGGTTGGGTTTAGGCACTAGTGGGAGGGGAGTGTTAGACTCTGGGAGGGGAGGGTTGGGGTTAGGCACTAGTGGGAGGGGAGTGTTAGAATGTGGGAGGGGAGGGTTGGGGTTAGGCACTAGTGGGAGGGGAGTGTTAGGCTGTGGGAGGGGATAGTTGGGGTTAGGCACTAGTGAGAGGGAGGGTTAGGCTGTGGAAGGGGAGGGTTGGGGTTAGGCACTAGTGGGAGGGGAGTGTTAGACTGTGGGAGGGGAGGGTTGGGGTTAGGCACTAGTGGGAGGGGATAGTTGGGGTTAGGCACTAGTGAGAGGGGAGTGTTAGACTCTGGGAGGGGAGGGTTGGGGTTAGGCACTAGTGGGAGGGGAGTGTTAGACTGTGGGAGGGGAGGGTTGGGGTTAGGCACTAGTGGGAGGGGAGTGTTAGACTGTGGGAGGGGAGGGTTGGGGTTAGGCACTAGTGGGAGGGGAGTGTTAGGCTGTGGGAGGGGATAGTTGGGGTTAGGCACTAGTGAGACAGGAGTGTTAAGCTGTGGGAGGGGAGGGTTGGGGTTAGGCACTAGTGAGACAGGAGTGTTAGGCTGTGGGAGGGGAGGGTTGGGGTTAGGCACTAGTGGGACGGGAGTGTTAGGCTGTGGGAGGGGAGGGTTGGGGTTAGGAACTAGTGGGAGGGGAGTGTTAGACTCTGGGAGGGGAGGGTTGGGGTTAGGCACTAGTGGGAGGGGAGTGTTAGACTGTGGGAGGGGAGGGTTGGGGTTAGGCACTAGTGGGAGGGGAGTGTTAGGCTGTGGGAGGGGATAGTTGGGGTTAGGCACTAGTGAGAGGGAGGGTTAAGCTGTGGGAGGGGAGGATTGGGGTTAGGCACTAGTGGGGTGGGAGTGTTAGGCTGTGGGAGGGGAGGGTTGGGGTTAGGCACTAGTGAGAGGGGAGAGTTAGGCTGTGGGAGGGGAGGGTTGGGGTTAGGGTTAGGCACTAGTGAGAGGGAGGGGAGGATTGGGGTTAGGCACTAGTGGGAGGGCAGTGTTAGGCTTAGACACTAGTGGGAGGGGAGTGTTAGGCTGTGGGAGGGGAGATTTGGGGTTAGGCCCTAGTGAGAGGGGAGTGTTAAACTGTGGGAGAGGAGGGTTGGGGTTAGGCACTAGTGGGAGGGAAGGATTAGGATGTGGGAGGATTGGGGTTAGGCACTAAGGATTAGGATGTGGGAGGGAAGGATTGGGGTTAGGCACTAGTGGAAGTGGAGGGCTATTCTGTGAGAGGAAAGGATTGGGGTTAGGCACTAGTGGGAGGGGAGGATTAGGATGTGGTAGGGGAGGGTTGGGGGTTAGACATTAGTGGGAGGGAAATGTTAGGCTGTTGGAGGTAAGGGTTGGGGTTAGGGCACTAGTGTGAGCATAGGCTAAAGCTGTGAGATTCTTACCAAAAAGCGAGGTGATCAGAGCACCAGCAGAAGATGCTATAATCTGCTGGAGTGGGGTGATGCTGGTAGCTACAAGTGCAGTTTTCTCCTGATCCTTCATATTTCTATAGGAAAAACCACCAAACGATTGTTACAGAATAAGTACAATTACACACGGCAGCCAATCATAGTCATTTCTGTAAAAGGGAATGGAAAATGCAAGAACATCTCTGATTTGTTGCTATGGTACCAGTTTTCACAAATTAATTTGAAAAGAAATCTATAGCCTAGAGACTTATGTATACTGTGGCAGGGACAGCATACTTCCACATGAAGGTGATGTTAAGGATCCAGTCCAGCAGCAGGAAAACTGATGTGATCAGGGTTGGGCTGGTTATCAGCACCTGTGCTCTCCTGATATAAGTGTCTCCAGGGCAGAGGGTCCATATTCCTGATGGTAGAATAGCCACCTAGGTGATAGGACAGGGATGTAGGCTAATGTAGGGACCACTGGAACGTTGTGAAGAGTTTAAACTATGTGGTGACACCTGTATGCTGCAATGGCGCTTGCCTATGCTGTGTGCCTGGTATGCTGTTAACCTGCTACAAAATAAAGATCAAGACTTCATCTTATCCAGCGTATGTGATTCCTTGTCACAAAAGGCATTGTTTAATGACCAAATAAATTTCCCATAACTATTTAAAATATTGAGGAAAATCCATCAAAGCTTAGAGAGATAAAGTACTTAAATTATGCTGGGCATACACAGGCAGATAAAAATGCCTGTCAGACTAACAGACATTTATCCCGACTGCCCGTACTCAGACAGCATGGCGAACGCAAAAAAGCCACTTGCGGTCTCGCTGCGCTCACCATGCTGCGGGCACGGTGGCTCGCAACGCGAGCCACCTATACTATGGACCCCCACGAGGGAAAATAGCGGGTGGCCGTCGGGCACCCGGCTGTCGGCGTTTTGACAGTCGGGATCCCGGCGTCGGGTAAATGACTGTCGGGAACGTGTCCGGCACCCGGTATTAGCAGCAGATGAGCAATGGTGTGAATGGCGTCCTGCTATGGAAAGCTATCCACACCCGCATAAAATAGCTTGGACAGCGAAAATCGCTCATTGTGTATGCACTGCGCGATTGTCAGCCCAGCGATTTTCCCATCATCACTGTCCATACACTCTGGGCAAAAACACCCAGTGTGTATGCACCTTAAGGCAAAACACTAGTGCAAATCCTGAAGACAGACACACTCAATGTATTTCACCGCATCATTGAGTTCCAGTGGTTGGGATACGCTGGTTTGCATCTTTGCAAGTTCCGCATCATTTAACTGTGAAGCTATTGGTGCCTATATTTTATGTCTTCTGCTTTTCAAGAAGGAAACGGGTGTTTTCTTACGTTGCTACAGAATCTAATGTTGGTGAGAATTTTCTTTCTTTATTAATTAATACAAATTTTCATTTTTTTTCCATAAAGTCACTGCGATTTATTCTTTTTTTGCGCGGTGTAATTATCACATAATGAGATCTTGGCCAAGCTGCAGGGGTTGCATAATACAACAATTGCTGCACATTCAACGTTAAAAAAATATGACCTGGACTACTCAGTAATTGGCATTATTGCCTGGCAGCACTTGGGCATTGGGTTCAAGTCTACCTAAGCAGTACTGACAATTTTCTGTACAGCGGTGAGAAATACACTGGCAATATACAAAAGCATGATGGTAATAAACGTATATAAAGAACACTCTAGATCATATTTTGTGGCAAGTTTTCATTAAGGACCATATATATATAAATGATAAGCGCAACCGCTGTAAGACATAGAACACACATATACAAATGTTCCTATCTGTGCATTAACTCCAGATATAGTGGTGTAGCTACAAGTTCCAGTATAACCAGCCTGACACTTATACTATGACAGTAGATCCGCAAGTCGCCTACATTTGCCATTCTCTGGCCAGTCAGATCAGAGTCCTACCTGTGACTAGTTAATCCTTGCAGGCAACTGGCCGTCAGAGCCCTCCTGTGGCAGCAGCTGGGGCCTGGGCAGAGTGAATGTGGGCGAGAGGTGGTCACAGGTCATTATCCTGCAGGTGACACCAGTTCATTAGAGCTGCAGCTCTGAGCATGTGGAACAGGAGCTACATGTGTGCCCTCTCCAGGCACGCTGCCAAGCTTACACGAAACCCATGCCTCTACTGACCTCATGGAAGCCGCTGCGGCCATCTTTGCAATGGAACAAGTTACAGTGACAGCTTCCTATACCGAGATATCTTGACATTATATATTTTTTCCTATATCTGGAGCACGATAATAAGGGCTTTGTGGGAATGCGTCTATATCTTCGCAGCTATAGTTCTGGCTCCGCGCTAAAACCATTTAAACACTTTTGCCCACAACAAACATGGCGGCTACCTACGTCGGGAGAATGGGTCACATGACGGTATCTTGGGCTCGCTCTATCTCTAGTTGATTTGACAGTGACACGGAACGTCCGGATAAGCAGATTCGAGACAGCACAGTATTACACAGGGTTTCATCGTTCGCTACACATGTATTCATCCTGATAATAATAATAATAATATTGTCACCCGCAGAGAGAACCTGTGACGCCCCCAGTGCAGTGTACTGAATATATAACAGTTATCAATATTATATATTATATAATGATTTGTGCCTAGGAAGCGCACTCTGATCACGCCCGCTGCCTCTATTGGGGCTGAGTGCTGTAAATTGTACTAGTAGGAATTATATTATAAGGGGAATAAGTGGCCGGGAGTGTGTGGAATCTGCTGTATTGGGCACAGCGCTGCTGGGTTACGTAGGGTCACGCCGGGTCAGTGGGCGGAGTCTCCGGGAGAGGCGGGAAGAAATCGAAATAGTGGAGCAGGGGACAGAGGCGAGCTGGAGGGGCGGCCGGAGCTGACCGGGAGGCCGGAGTGCCCCGGGGCGAAGGCTGCGGCGGTGAGTGTATAGGGGCCAAACATGGCGGGTGGGTAGAGGTGACCAGGGAGCCACGGAACCCCACAGACTCTCTGTGCCCGGTGATGCCCCCCACAGGTGACTGTTGTGGTAGTGCCCCTCCCCAGGTGACAGCGTGCTGCTATTGTTATTGTGCCCCCTCCCCAGGTGACAGCGTGCTGCTATTGTTATTGTGCCCCCTCCCCAGGTGACAGCGTGCTGCTATTGTTATTGTGCCCCCCTTACCCAGGTGACAGCGTGCTGCTATTGTTGTTGTGCCCCTTTCCCCTGGTGACAGTGTGCTGCTATTGTTATTGTGCCTCCCTCCCCAGGTGACCGCGTGCTGCTATTGTTATTGTGCCTCCCTCCCCAGGTGACAGCGTGCTGCTATTGTTATTGTGCCTCCCTCCCCAGGTGACAGCGTGCTGCTATTGTTATTGTGCCTCCCTCCCCAGGTGACAGCGTGCTGCTATTGTTATTGTGCCTCCCTCCCCAGGTGACAGCGTGCTGCTATTGTTATTGTGCCTCCCTCCCCAGGTGACAGCGTGCTGCTATTGTTATTGTGCCTCCCTCCCCAGGTGACAGCGTGCTGCTATTGTTATTGTGCCTCCCTCCCCAGGTGACAGTGTGCTGCTATTGTTATTGTGCCCCTTTCCCCAGGTGACAGTGTGCTGCTATTGTTATTGTGCCCCCTCCCCAGGTGACAGCGTGCAGCTATTGTTATTGTGCCCCTTTCCCCAGGTGACAGTGTGCTGCTATAGTTATTGTGCCCCTTTCCCCAGGTGACAGTGGGCTGCTATTGTTATTGTGCCCCTTTCCCCAGGTGACAGTGGGCTGCTATTGTTATTGTGCCCCTTTCCCCAGGTGACAGCGTGCTGCTATTGTTATTGTGCCTCCCTCCCCAGGTGACAGTGTGCTGCTATTGTTATTGTGCCCCTTTCCCCAGGTGACAGTGTGCTGCTATAGTTATTGTGCCCCTTTCCCCAGGTGACAGTGTGCTGCTATAGTTATTGTGCCCCTTTCCCCAGGTGACAGTGTGCTGCTATAGTTATTGTGCCCCTTTCCCCAGGTGACAGTGTGCTGCTATTGTTATTGTGCCTCCCTCCCAAGGTGACAGCGTGCTGCTATTGTTATTTTGCCTCCCCAGGTGACAGCGTGCTGTTATTGTGCCTCCCCAGGTGACGGTGTGCTGCTATTGTTATTGTGCCTCCTCCCTCCCCAGGTGACGGTGTGCTGCTATTGTTATTGTGCCTCCTCCCTCCCCAGGTGACGGTGTGCTGCTATTGTTATTGTGCCTCCCTCCCCAGGTGACAGCGTGCTGCTATTGTTATTGTGCCTCCCTCCCCAGGTGACAGCGTGCTGCTATTGTTATTGTGCCTCCCCCCTCACTAGGTGACAGGGTGCAGCTATTGTTATTGTGCCTCCCTCCCCAGGTGACAGTGTGCTGCTATTGTTATTGTGCCTCCCTCCCCAGGTGACAGCGTGCTGCTATTGTTATTGTGCCTCCCTCCCCAGGTGACAGCGTGCTGCTATTGTTATTGTGCCTCCCTCCCCAGGTGACAGCGTGCTGCTATTGTTATTGTGCCTCCCTCCCCAGGTGGCAGCATGCTGTTATTGTGCCTCCCTCCCCAGGTGACAGCGTGCTGCTATTGTTATTGTGCCCCCTCCCCAGGTGACAGCGTGCTGCTATTGTTATTGTGCCTCCCTCCCCAGGTGACAGCGTGCTGCTATTGTTATTGTGCCTCCCTCCCCAGGTGACAGCGTGCTGCTATTGTTATTGTGCCTCCCTCCCCAGGTGACAGTGTGCTGCTATTGTTATTGTGCCCCCTCCCCAGGTGACAGTGTGCTGTTATTGTGCCTCCCCCCTCCCCAGGTGACAGTGTGCTGCTATTGTTATTAGGGCTACGGTCGTTAGGTCGGCCAAAGAAAGGGCCTAAACGCACAGAAAGGGCCTTCCCCGTGTGACAGCCTGCTTTTGTTGCCCTTCTACCAGGTGACAGCGTGCTATTGTTGTTGGCTCCCAGGGGACAATGTATAGCGCAACGGAATCTGCTGCGCTATATAAGAAACTGTAAATAAATCAATAATGTGGTTACTGCTGTCACTCCCCTCATCCAGCTGACAGTATGCTATTGTTGTTACTAAACACCCCCTTTACTCCGTGTGAAAGTGTGCTATTGTTGCCCATCTACCAGGTGACAGCGTGCTTTTGTCTCATCCCCCCACCCCCAGGGACAATGTTCTGCTGCTCCCCTCCCAGATGCACCTGCGCCTTCCACATAAAGACCACAGAAGAGCAGAATAGCCAGACCAGGTGTAGGGCTATATATGCCGGACTGCAGTGGTTGTTTTTTTTCCCCCCATCTTTTACGTTGTTTTCTCTTTGTTTAGGCACAATCTGCAGTATGCAAAGGGAATGATGCGAGCATGGGGCCCAAGGTGCAACGATGTAGTGAGTGGAAATTATTTTATTTAGATTTTGTGTGGAGTTCTATACGCAAGTACTGGTATTGTTGTAAAGCAATACTGTATACAATTGCAAATAGTTTTACATTAATGTTTTCATTATTATTCTTTCTGTGAAAATGTTCAAACAAGCAACTGTATGTATATAAAAAGGGTAATAATACCAGTATACAACTAGGTCTATCTTTCACCATCTTTGAGCAGATTGAAAAGTCTTGTCCCAATAGATGATACCTGCCCAAGTGTAAAGGCCCCCATACACCGGAATTACCTGGTCATAAGTGCGGTTGACTTATACGATATTCTTATGGCCACAGTGGAAACCGGCGGATCAGGCCAACCACTCTACCCGCGACAAGACCAGTCGAGATTGTGCGAATCATGGGCCTTATTCAGATCTGATCGCAGTACAGATTTGTTCTCAAAATGGGCAAACCATATGCACTGCAAGTGGGGCAGATGTAACGTGCAGAGAGAGTTAAATTTGGGTGGGGTGTGTCGAAACTGAAATAAATATTGCAGTGTAAAAATAATGCAGCCAGTATTTACCCTGCACAGAAACAAAATAACTCACCCAAATCTAACACCTTCTTTGCATGTTACATCTGCCCCACCTGCAATGCATATGGTTTTGCCTATTTTGAGAACAAATTTGTACGCGATCAGATCTGAATAAGGGCCCATGTGCACATCGTTCTGGTGTATGGCAGCCTTAAGACACAGACTGTCTCTCTATATGCAATTTCTCCACTAGTCTCTGAGAAAATTATCTTTGTATAACAGACACTCGGTTTAGATCAAACAAGAGAGAATGGTACTTGTGTACTTTCACGGCTCCCACGATGTGCTTCGTACAGAGAAAAATCGCATTGCATGCGATCTGATGCGATGCGATGGGATTCAGTATTGAATCCCGGCGGTCGGGATCCCGGCGTTCAGAATCCCGACGCCGGAATTCCGACAGCCGAAATGCCGACAAGGGGGGGACGTGGATCGCCCCCCTTTGCGGGCTCGCTGCGCTCGCCACGCAGCGGGCCCGGTGCCTCGCTACGCTCGGCACGCTAATTTATTCTCCCTCCAGGGGTGTCGTGGACACCCCAGGAGGGAGAATGTGTCGGTATTTCGGCGGTCGGGATTCTGTACGCCGGGATCCCGACCGCCGGGATTTTAACTGCATCCCGATGCGATGTCATTTTTCACAGAAATTATGGACATGAGTTGACATCATGTAAAATGCACACCAAATGTCATTTTTCACACTGTACCACCCCCACTATCAACGCCAACCCGAAGCGTGGTGAGCGGCGGCGGTACGCGTCCTATGACCTTTTCATACCCCCACTATCCACGTCGGAGTTGAGAATAGAAAGTGTGGCGAGCGCAGCGAGCCCGAAGCGTGGCGAGCGGACACGGATACCTGTGAAGCCCGCAAGGGGACACGGATACCTGTGAAGGTATCCACGTCCCCTCGCGGGGCTCGCCACGCTTCGGGCTCGGTGGCTCGCTACGCTCGCCACACTTTCTATTCTCAACTCCACGCCGACGTGGATAGTGGGGGTATGAAAAGGCCGTAGGACGCGTACCGCTGCGCTCGCCACACTTCGGGTTGGCGTTGATAGTGGGGGTGGTACAGTGTGAAAAATGACATTTGGGGTACATTTTACATGATGTCAACTCATGTCCATAATTTCTGTGAAAAATGACATCGCATCGCATCAGATCGCATGCGATTTTATCAAAAATGCATAAAAATACGGGAAAATCGCATCACATGCCACTACATATGGCATGCGATGGGAGCCGTGAAAGTACACAAGTACCGAGAGAATATCGCCAAGCTCCTCTCACGGACTCTTATCCTAATATTGTGCATGCAGTGGAACCAGGAGTGATTTATAGCATGGATGAAAAATAATGAGCTCCAATTTAGACACATTAAGAAGAGTAGGACTTCCAGGCGCATCATGACACAATAGAACACAGGAGGAGATATTGGAGGAGAGGATACATTTTTGCTTGCGGCAGTGCAGGACCAAGGACTAGGATTAGTTCCATCAGAGAGAAGGTGTGCAAAGAGGATCACGCAAGGTCAAGAACAGAGCCTTGTGTGACCGTGATAGAGGAAGGAGGAGCAAGACATTAAAGGTTGTAGTTGAACTGTGAAGGTCAAGTGAATAGAAGATGCCACGAAGGGGAACTTTCAGCATAGCTGAACGTGACGGGGAGGTCAAGCAGTATGAGAAGTGTCAGTGGCTTGGTTAGAAGTAGGTCATTGATCACTTTGAGGGCATTATCCAAGGTGTAGAGAGAGAGGAAGGCTAGAAGAGAGGGTCTTGGCGATATATATGGGGGAGGGGTGGGGTAGTTAGGGATCATAAAAGAGGGGGAAAGCATGTCTGACAATGGAGGGGATAACCTTGCTGATGCTGGAAGTGAGCTTGTAGGATTTGTAAAATGTAAAAGAATACCTTGTTAAGTAACTTTTGTTAATAAACCATACAATTATGTTGGTGTGTGAAATATCAAATTATCTTTTGGGAAATAAGAATCCACAGAAATTCCTAACTTTTTTTGTTTACTATTACATTTTACTATCACACTCTTATTGCCACTTGATATTTTAAATAGAACTTTGTGATGAATTGTTTCTTTTTTGTGCTGCGTTATCCAGAAGGCGTAACGCAGGGAAGAGGTGTGAAAATGAAACCAGGTCTCCCAAGAGTAAATCCTCTTCCAGACAAGGGACCGGCACAGAAGCCTTTCAATGGGAAAGTGTTCTACCTGGACGTGACTTCAGCGCTGGTAGCGGAGAAGCTGGAGAAAGACATTAAGGAATTAGGAGGGGTAGGTTTCCATTCACACCGATCTATTAAAGGCGTGTAATCCTAGCAAATGTGACTGAGGATACATCGCATGCTGTTGTCCGTGTATTCCCGCAGTCCTATGTTTAAGGCATCCTCTATAAATGTCATTCTGTCTTGTGGGATATATATGGCTCGTAGATCTGTAATTTGGGTAATGGCCTACTTGGATTTGAGCCTCTGTTGTAGTAAAGCCATTGTTGTTGTGATTTATTAGTTCTAAGATGTTTGTCATTGTGTAGATCGCCTTCTATTTCCCCATAGAGAATTGCTTTCTGAACTGCATTGCAGTGTTCTCCCCAGAATTTTTTTCCAGCCAGGTGACATCAAGTAACCGGATGGGGGGGTCTTCGCAATAATAAAGTGTTTAAACCTGATCTTGTGGGGTACTGTATGTTTTATACAAAGAGATGCCGCTATGTACCACTGCACAGGGGAAAAAATCCCCTGGGTTATTTTATAGGCAGGTAGTAGGAACAAAATGATGGGTCTGCTCAGATGTAAAGTCCGACTCTTAGAGGTGGGTATTGTTCTGGTGCCTGTCTGTACCAGAACAATACCTCGATATAAGCTCAATGGAGCATCAAATTCTGGGCAAGTAATACTGGGGCAGATGTATTAAGCTTTAACAGGAGATAAATCCAAGGGTGATAAGGAGAGATAAACGTCCAGCCAATCACCTGCTAACTGCCATGTCACAGGCTGTGTTTGAAAAAAGTCAGTAAGGAGCTGATTGGCTGGACGTTTATCTCTCCTTATCACCCTTGCATTTATCTCTTGTTAAGGCTTAATACATCTGCCCCAATGTACCCTAATGGTGTGGCAGTTGGTGCTAATTACAGTTCAGGGGGAGACTCGTGACACATGTCTCCTCATCTGCACTAGAGACAGATATTGAATTCCACTCAATTCAATAGGAGGAAGGAGGAGGAAGACCCAGCACTCCAGTCCCCACATTGTGGTCAGTATGTGCAGTAGCTGCCAGGACAAGCATGAAGGGGTAGAACCAGTGCTCCGGTCTCCGCATCCACCCTGTGTGGCAAGAGCCAGAGACCGTAACCTCTCACTGCAGTCATGCTGGAGATGGTGCCGCAGCTAAAGTCCCTTGTTACCTGAAGCCCCTGCTGAGGTGCAAAGAGATGGGCTGGCGTGTGGCAGACGGGACAGGGCACATGCATACAGACAGCTTGGGGATCCTGTGTGACGTCAGCGTCCGCCTGCAAGGTCTGATTGAGAGTGCCGGGGCACAGGTGACTCAGAGTCCGAGAGTGCCAGGTGGCAGGGCGTCTGTTGCCGGGTGGTCCGGCTGGAAACTTCTGCACTGTACATTACATTTTTCAAAAACTCCTCAGTAGAATATATATTTATTTTACTACTTTTGTATAATTTGTCTGAAAGGGAAGTAATTTACCAACGCATGCTATGAACTCGGGCCCTGATGCTAAGCGGCGCCTTTGCTGGCCCAGGCCCTGACACTTGGCAGCGCCTTTGCTGGCCCAGGCCCTGACACTTGGCAGCGCCTTTGCTGACCTGTGCTGAGACATGTATTTTTTTTTTCCCTTCAAATGTTTCTAGACTGTTGAAGGATTTCTCAGCAAAGAAATAAGTTATCTAATCACAAATAAGAAAGAGGCAAAGTGTGCGAAGTCCTTAAAGTTCACTTCATCCTTGCCAAGTCCAGAGTCTGGCCGGAATCCAGGAATTGCTTCATCTCGACCAAGCACACCTAAAGCAGAGCCCCAGGAGGGACGCTCTAGTAAGAAACCAGAGCAGGTACAGCCATCTCTTATATATTTAGCCAGATCTGTCACTCATCCCCTCTGTGTATAACGTTCCCGCCCAGCATTCTACACAAACCCGCCCCCCTAGGGAAAAGACCAGTGTTATACACACCACCACCCCCTTGACACCCCCCCCCCCCCCCCCACCCAGCCAGGGCTACAGTACACGCCCACCATCCACCATTACTCCACAGCCACCAGGGGAGTGGCAGGACTATCGATAGCTACAACAATCGATGGTTATCCAAGTAATATCTTACTACTATCGATGGCAGGGTGCAAAATTGCCATCAATGCCAACCATCCATGGCGTCTGCACCAATGGCCATCCCTACTCTGCAACAGCCAAAAACCTTTACTACCCCTCATGCCCACACACCCCTATCACTGCCCTGCCTCCTGTTCTCCTGCCCCGTAACTTCCGCCAGTGGGGACCCGCTCACCCTGTGTTGTCCACATTCCCCTATCATGCTTTACCGCCCAGCCTCCTGCTCTCATGCACCCTTACAGCCTCCCAGTGGGAGAACACTCTGACTCAGGGGCACCGCCCTGTACTCCTGCGCTGGCATGCTGGACACTCACCCACTGGCTGGAGCTGCACAGTGTCCTTCACCCTCCTCTGCACCATCACAAAAACTTTAGTCCCCCTTATACCCACACACCTCTCACTGCCCAGCTTCCTGCTCTCCTGAACCGTAACTTCCACCACTGGGGAGTCGCTGACACTGTGTTGCCCACATACCCCTATCATGCCTCATAGCCCAGCCTCCTGCTATCATGTAGTTCATCCATATGAGGCTGGGGTTCCCTTCACACACCTTGTTGTCACCTGAGTACTGCTTAAACTGCTGTAGGCATTTCACCATACAACTAACCATACACCACACTGAGTGATCGTTTGATGCCCCTTTTCTTACAGGGTGATATAAGCAGAGGGAAATCTTTACTTAAAAAAGTGATAAAGGAAACGGTGAGTATTTTTTTTTTTTTTTATATGTTCTCATATGTATCCGATCAATGGTGTCTAGTTACATGCCTAAATATAGGTTACAACACAAATGCAAAAAGGTTGCACATGGAGACTCTGAGTTGACGCTTGCAGAGTCTGGCTTGTACCTTTTCAGTCTTGGGGGCAGACCCAAGCAAGTGGCCCTGGCTTTCATACCAGCACTATAATGAAAAAAACAAGAAATCCTCTAGGCCTGGTTTAATGTGAGTTTAGGAGATATATATATATATATATCTATCTCTATCCAAATACACGAAAACTTTATTTACATCACAAGTTCTCAAACTGAAAGGTTTTTGCAAGTGTAATACATTCAAACCTGACCACCCAGGGTCACTTAAAATCAAGTCAAAACCCCATTTTCCTTGCATATTATAAAGCAAACCCCAGAACGGACCGGAATCCCACTACCTACAGGTCTGATCTCCCCCTTCCTACATTACAGATAGCTGCAAACCTGAGTTCTTACTTAAAGCTGTGTACACACGGTGCGATTCAGCTGGCCAGAGGGACACGGTGGGGTGCTGGCATTGGCCGGTGTGCAGCTGATGGGGGGAGAGAGTGGGGGCTATGCTGCATTGTGCAGCATGGCCCTCATTACGAGATAGTAGAAATAGACACTGCAGTACAGTCTATTTCTACTTGCGATACCAATGCCACACGTCGTACGCGGCTGAACACAGTACGTTTTGACTAACTTGCTATCTATTTGGCTATATAGTCCAAATCAACAGTCAAAGCCATACAATTTATCACACCTTACACAAACCAAACCACAGCATATCAAATTAATTAATCGGAGAGCAGATTATGCTTAAAAAATTCATATTTAATGCCAGTAAAGGACAAGGACACGTGTCCTTTATTTGTGTTGAACCATGTGAAGCTGTGCGAATAGCTCGGCTGATTAGTACAGAAAGAAGAGTAGAATCAGCATCCCTACTACACTACACTACACTATACCACACACTGTTAGTGAATAACGTTGTATTCCGTTACAGAAGTAATACCCCTTTCACATCGCAAAATACAGGGTCGCAACGGGACTTTGAAAAGGTTTAGTCCTGGTGGGGCTTGCATTTTGATCTGTTCACATGCCCTCAGCGAACTGACAATTGGCGCTGGCGCTGCTCCAAGCACTGCTGCCTCCATTGGTGTGAACGGGAAACGGATCACTCGTCCCGATTAACCCGTTCACACTACAGAGTAAAACGGCAATGAACCGGCACGAACCCGGTAATTAAGTGCGATCTGAAAGGGGTATATTAGTAATTGTTACCTTTAAAAATGTTATTTGATTTTTGAATGTTTTTCTGTTCTGTCAAACAGAAAATCCTCCCAAAAAACAGCATATTGGCTAATGCACTGAACTGGGGAGTCCGAATTCTAACTGTGGAAGGTAAGAAACCATATATGCATTGTCTTTTGCTTCGAGCGGGCTTAGTTAGTGTTTTATATATACAAACTGGGCGAAATGTAATAGGGTGCGATTTTTGGGCATGTTTAAAAATTGCCCCAAATCGCACTGTTAAAAATCGAATTTGTTGCCGCGAATTCGCGTATGTAATGTGATGTGAATTCGCGGCAAAAAAGTGCGATTGCGGGCGATTTTTCAGTCATGAAAATGAGCACATTTTAAAACATGTGATTTAGTGTTAAAGAAAAATAACTGCGTAGGGTTCCCCCTCCTGAGCATAACCAGCCCCGGGTTCAAAGAACCGGTCCTGGTTTCATAAAATCACAGGGACAAACATGTTGGGGTTCCCTTGATTTTACAAAACCAGCACCAGGCTAAAGGGCCGGTCCTGGTTCCCAAAATACGGGGGACAAAATGACTAGGGGTCCCCCGTATTTCAAGAACCAGCATGGGGCCCAACCAGCCAGCAGGATAATGCCACAGCCGGGGGTAGACTTTTTATACAAGTCCCCCCGGCCAAAGCATTCACCCCTGACCGGTCAGCATGGGCAGGGGTCCTGGGGGAGTGGGGACCCCCCCAAAGAAGGGGTCACACCCCCCCCTCTCCAGAACTTACCTGCCCATACTGAAGCCTGGGGCTGTCCTCGATGCCCCTGGGCATCGAGCTGATAAATGGTGTAAAAAGAAAGAAAAACTATTGTATACTGCTGTGGAACTACGAGTCCCAGCAAGCCTGCACCACATGCAGGGACTTGGAGAAACACAAGTCCCAGCATGTGGGGCAATAAAGGGCCCGCTGGGACTTATAGTCCCACAGTAGCACAAATAGTTAAATAAATACACACACACTGACAGTAAAACTTTATTACATTCGGAGCCCATTCATCCAATACTCACTTATTTTGCCATGAAGCATCGGTCCCCTTCTCCAGTAAAATCCACTGGGGTACCTGTGGAGAAAAAACATACTCACCAGCCATCTTTAACGCTTCTCCAGAAGCCCTGCAGCACTCTTCCCACAGTCCGGTGTTCTGTTTACATCTGGGGCTCCGCCCCCAGACCGGGACTTAGGCCTGCCCACCAGCCAATCATGGTACGGGGAAACCACCATGATTGGCTGGTGGGCCAAAGAGTTTCAAAGATGTGCAGAGAGAGCAAGATTTGGATGATCCTGTTTGGAATTATTAAATTTTTTTTTCTGTGTGTTTCAGAGGCAAAAATGTATATAGAACAAAAGAAGAGGTCTCTTCCACAGGTTAAACAATCGGAATCCTCCAGCAAGCCTGTGGTAAATGTAGTGGCACTAATTATTTATACACACACACACTTTATTTTTTATTTTATTTTTATTTTTTTAAGTTCTGGTAACCTGAATATGTAAACGCAACACACTTTTCATTTCATTCACATACTGATGGCTGTAATGGGAATTTGTAAATGATACCTATAATAAACCTGGGAAAACATAAGATGTTAACCAAATAACGCCATCAATCTCCATGGATGCAATCTTCATTAATACTTCTGCTTTTGAGGCTGTTGAAATTAATCTTTGACTTTACAACAATAAACCAACATAGAATATACTGTGTACTTTGATACCCCTTTCACACAGAAAACAAAATTGCAGGGTGAAGCAGTTCCACCCGGTAATTTCGTGAATAACAAGGGTCCTTTTTCTGTGTGAAAGGGCACACCCGTGTTGTAAATCCCGTGTCTCCGACCCTGGAATTGACCAGGGTCGATGACACGGGATTTATGACCCGTGTTGACCCTTTCACACAGAACAAATACCCGTGTTATTCAGCAAATTACTGGGTAGAAATTTTCAACCCGGTAATTTGTTCTTCTGTGTGAAGGGGGGTCAGGCTGCTCCCGGCAAAATGACACGGCATTTGAAATGCCGTGTATGTGCTGGGATTTTCAGACTTTTCTGTCAAAGCGGTATTTTATTTGTTTTTTCTTTTTTTTACCTTCTAAATTATCCTTATTACAGGTCAAGCGCCCGGCACGACGCAAAGTGAGAGGTCAGTGCCTCTTGTGTTTTGATAAATGTTTTTCTGTGACAAGTCTTTTAAAAAGAAAAAGTGTAAATGTTGTTTGACTATCAAATAATGATATATTTTTATTTTTTTATTTTTAGCACAGAAATTATCAAGTCCGTTTATCAAGTTGGAAGACAGTAGCGGGTGCGTGTTACTCGTTTACCCCATCTTTATCTAAGTCTTAAGTTTCTTCAGTGGTAACAAGTATGGCTGCTAGTCTCAGACATGATATCCGCATAGCATGTTAAATCCTTAGTGGAGAAGATTTTACAGTGCAAATAAATGTGCTGATGGTTGTTACATTGCGCATGTGCGGTCCAGGGCCTGCCCCTTCGGATGCAGTACGGCTGCAGACGTCAGTTGACTGACAGTCTGCAGTTCTTTGGGAAGGGAACGAGGCGGCAAAGGTCTGTCAAGGCCACGTCCAAGTCTTCAGAGATTTCCTTGCCTTAATGACTGGGGTGCAGCTGACAGTCTGCAGAAACTCATCCGTTATAGGGCCTACACACATTGACTTTGCTTAGTTTGGCAAAGTTGCTTGGAAAATGCCACTACATCGGTGTGTGTGTAGGGGCTATAGCGACAGCAATGCGCGTTGCTATCGCTGGCCGAGATTGATGGCCACTGTCCACCAATCTTGCTGGTTGCCTTTGTTCTCTGCCGGACAGCTCGCTCTGTGTGTGGGCTGTCAGCTCTGCGTGCTTAGTGAGAGCACCGCAGCAGTGTCCGACCTAGAACAGCTAGGTCGCCCTACACACATCGCTATGTGTGTAGGGCCTATTACTCAGCTGGCCAGTGGTATCCCAGGTGATCCGATGCTGCATCATCGTTCGCAGCAATGGATCACACATGTATGCAGGAGGTATCTACTAATAGCAGATGCCTCCTGTTGCATTATACATACGCATACATACATATGCATACTATATCTGAGCATCACTGTTTCTTCAACGTACTGTAAGCAGCAATGATGCTCTTTCCGCCCACATCTGAATGAATTGCCATTATAAAACTAAGAGAGAGGGTGAGACTCTCTTCTGCTCACTACATCACATGTCTGTGGTTGCCATAGTAGCCAGTGAAACTGCACAATGTAAATTCAGTAATAGTTTTTCTATAGAATCCAACTATAGAAATAGTGAATACCGTTCACTCATCGCCTACCGCATTGGTTAATGTTAAGTGTTTTTGCACTTTTTCTGCACTGGCATTCTTCATTAATCCTACAATGCAGTATAATTGTACTATAGTAGTAACACAAATGTCACATCTTCCTCCATTACAGCCACTACAGACCCCTCTATCTGGTGTTACCACACTTCCGTTCTTTTCAGTCGCCCATCCCTAAACCATGCCCTTCTGTGGATAAGAAACCTGCTGCTGCTGCTGCTGAGAAAGAGACAGACAAAAAGCAAAGGTCTGTATTATTTCAGTACACCGGTTTTACCCTTTGTAATATATAATATAACCTTATGGAAGAGTTCTGGAAATAGCTCTATAATGTAGGTGTAATATGTTGCTGCTGACTGTGTGATGTCGGTAGGTGGACCGTTAAAGGAACACTTGTTTTCAGTGGCGTAACTAAAAATTTTACGCCCCCTGTCGAAATTTCTTTACCCCCCTCCCCCTAAGTTAACCCTCCACTCCAAAAGCCATACCTCTGTGGTCCCGGCTCCCCTGTCCGCTCCTGGCTACTACAGCGTCTAATGTAAACGGACAATCACAAAATGTCATCCCCCGTACAGCAGACAGTTTTGTGCTGTATGGGGGCGGACATTTTGTGATGGTCCGTTTAGATTAGAAGCTGTAGTAGCCAAGATTGGACAGGGGAGTCGGGACCACAGAGGTACAGCTGTACTGCTACAGCGACTTTTGGAATTAGAAGCAGAAGCCATAAGCGGGTCCCAGGCTCCGGCCACAGAGGCGGCAGGTGAGCTCACAGCAGGCGGCAGTGGCAGCGACATTACAATAGCCCCGCAGACCTCCGGCGCCCTCACCTATACAGTGCCTCCCCACCACCGCGGGGTCTGCGGGGCTATTGTTACGCCACTACTTGTTTTAGTTACTTCACTTAATGCTATTATTCATTATATCATGTAATACATTCTAGTTTGAATTCATTGTGTCTGTTCTATCTTCAGTTTCACTAAGACTTGTCAGGGGCAGGACGGCGGGAATAACTCACTCTTTAAAGTGAGGGAGGAGAAAAAGCACGGATACTGTGAATGCTGCCTTCTGAAATATGATGATCTGGACGCTGTAAGTACTGTATGGTGTGTGCTTGCCGTCTATCATAGTGTGTATTAATAACTAGGAAACAACAGTGTATCACAGTGATCGGGAGTTTTCCCCAGCTATTCCTCTCAGGCAGAATATTTATCTACGGAGAAAGGGGGGGGGGGAAATCATGGACTCCTGCTTCACATCCCCCCCCCACCTCCCAGCACCTGAGTATAACAGGAGGGGGGAGGCGGAGAAGCCGGACAGTCACTTCCGCACTCTTCATGACCGGAAGTGACGTTCCGCACCTCCCACCGATCTGGGTGCCCGGACGTCACTTACGGCTGATGGAACACGAAAGGGGAATAAAGTAAACCACAGACAGTATTTATATTATCAACAGCAGTGATAGCCATCAGAGAAATGCAGCCGGTGACGGCCCCTTTCTCCTGCTTTTGTGATCCATTATTACACTTGTTTCACATCTTTTCCCATTGCAACAGAATAAGTTATGGAGACATTGACATGATGGTGTAAGCAGAGTAAAGTTGGATGCTCAATCGGAGTCTGCTTTGTCACACTGACAATACTGTTTCCTTGTGGGAAGATCTTTATTCCCAAACGCACATTTCTGTTTCTTCTCTCCATATTGCAGCACCTCGTAAGCCAGCAGCACAAGAACTATGCACAGGGCCCGTATTATCAGGATGTGGATAATCTCATCTCTTCATTTGATTTTGACTTTGTGGACTGGTCACAATGCAGACGAGAAGCAAACCGGTATTGTGTTTCTTTATTTCGTTTTTACATTTTTTAACGTATGTGGTTTCTAATAAACTGCTTATTTGTTGTTGCCAAGAAGGGTGCTGGAAGTTGGCCTACCAGCAGTCCTTCACATCCAGCCTTTATTCCCGCTTGGGATCTCCTCCATGATATAGCTAGACCGAGCATTGGCCAGTAAACAATATGTACCTCTTGGATGATGATAGAGCTATCAGTGATAATGACTGGTTTCCATGTATGAACTAGGTAGTCTCCTGTCCTTTTTAACACACACAATAGGATGATCAGTCTGTGCCCAGATGGTTATGAATAGCATTATCAGGCTTATACCGCAGTCGTGTCTCCGGTTCCTGATAACGCTATTACCAACTCTGCTAGATCTTTCTGTTCCGTCTGGACAGTGTTCTATAGAGCCTCAGTGGAGCAGTTACCCTGAGCTGTATCCTGCTGCACAATCTGCGAGTTTTACTACATTTTCCAGGGTCTGTTTTGTATAAGAATGTTCCTTTTCGGTGGGAACTGATCTCTGCTTTGCCTGACCTTACCCTGCCAATGGGGCAGCTTGGGAGTGTCCCTAAGGTAGCAGTGGTCCCATAATAGGATGAATTTAATCCTCCTCCCCCATTTAGCATTAAATCTATTTCACAGAGCGAAAGTGGTGACCATACTGTGTCCTCTTAATAGATTATGTGAGTATTTGGTTTTGACTGCTTTACTCTGTTCCCTAGGCTTTGCCTGTCTCTGTTCCTCTACTAATTGGAGAACAGTTTGCAGATGTAGCGCAAATAAACGTCTATTTTACAGCAGTGCCTACCACCCAAAGTAAAGGCCCCAATACGACTTGTCCGACCTAATTGTCCCGGCAGGTCCCCATTTAAGGCCCACATACACTATGCGATTTGGGAACGATTTCACCCGATTCGGGTGAATCGGGCTGTGAAATCGTCCCAAATCTCACATGTAGAAATCCCGTCGGACGGGCTGCACATAACAATAGCTAAATCTTATGTGCAGCCCGGAGCCAGGCGGGGGATGCCAGCGACCTAAGAGCCGGGCAGAGGGAACGAGGAAGTGGGACGCCAGCCCATACAAATGAATGGGAATCGCTGATTGGCTGAGAGAGGTCTTAGCCAATCAGTGGTTTCCCATTCATTTGTATGGGCTTTTATTTTTTTAAAGTGCGCCTGCTGGCACTGCACAACTCTCTCCACCACTGAAACCCCCCCCCCCGGCTCACTGGTCGCGGGCATCCCCCGCCCATTGCCGTACCCTCGCCGGAGACAGTCGCCCCCCTGCTCCCTCCGCCTGCATGCAATTTATCGCATGCAAAACTTGACACATCAGGTGCCATATCGCGTGTGACCCCTAATAGTGTCTGCCAGGTGTACTAACCTCATGTTATAAGTGAATAGCAGAGTAAATGGGAAAAAGTGAAATGTTTTCTAAACTAATATTCTTTTGTTGAAACTGTTTTTTCTTTGTTTAGTGCTGAATCACTGGTTCCAACTGCCGTTATTCAGCAAGAAGAGAAAGAAGTCCCTGTGCTGCCTTCTAACAACATCCCAGAATCCGGTGTTGTAAAGGAGACTAAGATGAATACACCACAAGACCTTACTTGCTCCGTCTTAAATACAGTTCGTTGTTCTGAGCCACTAAACGCCTTCCAGTGCACTGTACAACCTGTGTGTCTCCCCACTTGTTTAGCAGACTCCCCATGCAAGCAGCCTGGCACACAAGTCATCACTCTAAGCAGTGAGACTGTGGTGTCTTCTGTACTCCTGGATGAGACGGGGAATGCGATAACTGTTCATAACACAGATGGAAGCCAAAAAGACACGCACACACGGGAGAGTACCACTCACAGACTAACCGAGGGGGATCCTTGTGAGGCAGCTATTCAAAACTCTTTCTCTGACCCATCAATCGTCTGCCCCAGTAAAAAGATTAAGCTGGATGATTGCCTGGATTTCCTGCCTTTATGTTCTAGAACTCTGGATGCTGAAGAGGTGATTGGATGGCCACCGTCAGAGAAATCTCTGTGTAATGAAGATATGGAGACATCCTGTCCCCCTAAACTGTTGGAGGTATTACCCACCCATAGTCCCCACTGCTCTCCTAGCAAACCAAATGGAAACGTGACCGTATCAGAATGTAGTGCAAGGAGGCAGGAGGATGGTCATTGTACGCCTGCATGTAAGATCTCTGTTCCAGGGGAACAATGCGAGTTCAGTTCATCCAAAGACAGACTAGTAGCCATGTTTGAGAGCGGCAGTATGCAATCTGAGTTTTTCGGGTTCCGTTGCAGCTTTTTGGACAGTCCACCTAGGGTGGAGGACACAGAGGAGCGGCCCTCTTCCCACGGGAACGTGCTCTGGTCAATGTTTTCACATACTGGTTCTTCTGACTGTACTTTTAATGGATTTTAAGGATATTTTATCGTTTGATCAACTTTTATTTTTTTAGATGATGTCCTTTTGTTTTATATTTGCAAACCCCAAAAAATTAAATATGTATGTCAGAACTTTTTCCTGTTTCTGAATGAGTCCAATTTAGGGGTTTGTAGATAAAGCGACAGGTTTTAAAGTGGCACATTTCATTTAGTAGATGCAGAGGATGCCGGACGGGGTCCCGACAATCATTTACCCGACGTCTGGATCCTGACTGTTAAAACACCGACAGACGGGTTCCCAACGGCCACCTGCTATTTTCCCTCGTGGAGGTCCATGACCCCCATTGAGGGAGAATAGAATAGGTGGTGAGCGTAGCGAGTCTGCAAGGGGCTTTGTTGCGCTCATCATGCTGTCTGAGTCCGGCCAGTCGGGATCCCGACTGTCGGAACCCTATACCACAACCGATGCAGAACACTTGGGTTTGCCCATTAAAAAGCTGGCAGCAAAAACTAGTGATTTTGATAAAACCAGAGAACAGTCAATAAGCCCCTTAGTGTTTGTGTTACATGGTTTGCCTGTACCCCTGTTTAGCAATTGTGTGGGTAGCTGATAGCAGCTGGAGCGTACACTGTATCCCTGTAGCAATTGTGCAGGTACGTCCTCTCAGAGGGAACCAAACACTCTACAATTGATTAGTTTACTAGGCTAACTGTATGTAGAAAGACTCAGGATAATGCTGCAGGCAGCCTGCACACACTGGTTTTCTGTTATTGGTCACTGGTCTTTGCTCAGTGCAGCTTGAACACCTATGGATGCTCGTACACAAGGTGAAGTCCGTACATAGCGCAGATAGAATAAAAGGGCGCAATGGGAAACACTAATAATCAATAAAATTTATTATGAACAATAATCAGTTGTACACTAGGTATGTGGCCACAACCTATATAAGATTAAAACATAAAACACATCCACATAAATAAAATAAAAATCTATATAGCACCAATAAACTACACTAATTCATATATCACAAATAGCAAAATGTTAAGTGCCTCTGCAGGTTAGTATTGCAGGTTAGTGGATTAGTTGGCTTTAAAATTGTAAAGTTAAATCCAGAGAGTCCATACAGTCAGACTGATAGTGTGGTTTTGCTTAGATATAGTTAGTAGATAGCAGCATGCAAAGTTGTCACTGGCAAACCATCAGATTTGGTTGTATAGGTTGTCTGGCCAGACAAAAAAAAAATATAATCAAAAATAGGTATATACCTTTGGAGACTTGTGGCAGATTACAGTCTCTGATGCCTCCCAGTTGCTGGATCTGAATTTCCTTGGTAGGTGCAACTATATCCGGAGTTGTGACACCAGTGGCTGATGGTATGAAAAGCAAGTCTCCTCAGGTGCAGAAATGTCAAGGTCCCAGTGAACCATGAGAGAATGGAGAGTTCTTGGTTGGTCTCTAACGCGTTTCCCCGCCTGCTGTAAGCGTCGGCGGCTTCCTCAGAATTGTGCACAATTCACTGACTCTCTCTCTGAGGAAGCCGCCGACGCTTACAGCAGGTGGGGAAACGCGTTAGAGACCAACCAAGAACTCTCCATTCTCTCATGGTTCACTGGGACCTTGACATTTCTGCACCTGAGGAGACTGATTATTGTTCATAATACATTTTATTGATTATTAGTGTTTCCCATTGCGCAGTTTTTCCCTCTTTTCTGTTTGTACCTATTGGGACTAGTTGAGCAGTCCCACTAAACAGCAGCATTAGTGGAAACACTCACACTATTTGTAGTGTTTAATCACGTCCGGATTGTTTAGCGCTGGTCTTTTCTTTTTTCTTTTTAGATAGAATAAAACATTGACCATACACATCAGTTTCTATAATATTCGCTTTGAGCACCCATGTGTTCCTGCTATTTGCTGGCATATTGCAAGCAGTGCTACTGGAGGATGCGGCACACCTTGTTCTAACACAGTGCTCAGTGAGTGTATCCTAGCCGGGAACCACAGGTCTAAATACACAGTGGTCATGGAGTTAAAATAAATGTGTGTCACTAACATTAAACCGTGACATAGGGCACAGGAAACCAACTAGTTAATTAAATTGGAACTCTTTATTGAAAGTCTTTGTACCAGGATGTGTTGGTTGTGTGCACTGTAGTATCCTTAAAGATTAGTGCATTGAAGACAGCTGGGAGTTTCCAAATAGAGCCTAGTCCAGTGAATGATTAACCCCTTCACTATGGAAGACAAGTGCGACTCATCATGTGTTTTACCATTTTATATAGCATCAGTATATTCCATTGTGCATTAGAAGAATTAGGAATAGAACAGTAATAAAACAAGAATGGGTAGTAAAAGTCAAAGCGTACAATGTAAGGAAATACCAATTTCATACATAAGGATAAATACTCTATATTGGATGTTGGTTCAGCCTAACTGCAAAGGTCCTTGGTGGGCTGTATGATCCGATCACATATCCATGTTGGTCTGTGGTATATGTCAGTGATGAAATGAAGATGTGTGGACTGTGTAGAGGGGGTGTAATTGGTAGGAGAACCTATTAAGTTTATGTAGGTGATTCCTAAGCTCCCAGAAGAGGTGAGGGACACTTGAAGATTTAGAGACTAATGAAACTTTCCCTCTTCCTATCGGACTCTACTGCTCTCTTCAAAACTGCTGTAGAAGACCCACTTCTTCATCAAAGCTTTCCAGCTCTCGTCCTAATGCACTGCTACTTGCTGTCTATCCCTCCCCTTTAGAATGTAAGCACTTACGAGCAGGGCCCTCCTCCCTCACTTATAGCACCATCTCCCCACTGCCCACAATGGCACCAAACCTTTGGTTATTAAACCCTCTGCTTATTTGGGCATTATGACTGCTGATGCAGTAATGTATTTAAACCTTCTCTAATGTTCTATTCTTTAAGTCACTTTTTCTTTCTTGTATTGTTTATGTACTTTGTAATTTGCTGTGGGCCTCTTTTTTTAATAATAATATTACTACATTGTATTTATAAGGCGCCCAAATGGTTTGCAGCACCATACTGTACATAGGGCACACATTAGAATAATACAGATACACAGAAAACATAACTGTAACTGAAAAACTAAAACACCGCACAATTCTCAGTATGCAATACAGCTGAGATGTAGGGAAGTCATTGTCCATGGACAGGTTGTCCTAGGAAGATATGAATAATTACAAGTGAGAAGAGATGCTGGTATAGACAGTCACTGTGGTTGAAGTGAAAGCGAAGAGGACTGCGAACAGGAAGACAGAGGGCCCTGCTCCAAAGAGCTTACAGTCTAGAGGGAGGGGTAGATAGGCATTATAAGGTGCAGGTAGTGAACATTGTAGGTAGGGTGGCCAATCCCGGGGTCAGGATCGGCGCGATCCGAGGATTTGGCCTAAAAAAACACTGGGATTTGAATCCTGGGATTGGACCTTCCAATTTCGGGATTAGATGCGCATGCGCATATCTGATGCTGGGCAGCGTCTGAGCGAGTGCTCAGCCGCTGCCCAGGAGTTCCCGATCCCCGGCCTGCAGTCTGGAGCTGTTATAGGCAGTCCGACCTGCGCAGCGTGACCTCTGGCCGTCACGCTGCGCAGGCCGCACCGCCCATATCCGCTCCAGAGTCATCCCTCAGCCATCACCAATTGAGTCCTGCCCTTCGGGCAGCTCTGCTGTTGCCGCCACCACCCGCCTGCTCCTGTCTGCCCTGCACCCGCTCCCTACACCCGCTGATGTCTGCCCTGCTCCCGGCCGCCCGCCCACCCTCCCATGTAAGTAAATGAATGTGCGGGGCGGCCGGAGTGGGGGGCATGCTACCTGCCTAAACTGCTTAGAGATGACAATCCCGGAAATTAAGCATTTTTCAATCCTGATTCCCAGGATTGAAAAAATGCCCCGGGATTGGCATCCCTAATTGTAGTGATAGCCAGCACCCAAGAACCTTAGCGATCTGATGGACCAGTATGCAGTACAAACTACCTAGCGTATCAATGCCTACTCTCCTATAGATTGTAACGTTGTGAGCAGGCCCCTCTCTGTAACTACCCAGTGCGTTTTATCACAGTTTCCAATTTGTTGCGCTATTGTTGCGCCAACTGTTATTTAATAAATGGCCAGGACATGAGGAGGTGCCACTACTTGTAGTGCTATATAACTTATCCTAGTAATAAAAGTTCTGCAGGACAAGAGGAGAACCACAGCATTTATGAATGAATGTAGCCACACGTGTCGCAGCTAGTGACCAGCTTCTCATGAGTCCAAGTTCAGGTTTTCAGAATTTTGTATTTTCAAACAGTACGGCTTGATTTTTTTTTTTTAAATAACCTTTTCATTCTTCATCACTCACTGTACTGTCCTTTTATGTCACAGTTGCTGACTTCCAATCAGTAATTTTTAAATGAGACTATTAAAAGTGACTTTTTAATTCCTGTGCATCCACCAAAGACAACCCCTTGTAGTTTTCCTGATTCGTAGTTCTACTGTGTTGTCCAGCAGAACCTTTTTTTTATTTTTTATGTTTTTATTTATTTTACGCAATGAAACATATAGTCGGAATACATACGACAAGAGGTACAAAGTAATGTTAACAACTCTAGACAATTATACACCGTTACATTCCTCAACATATAATGCAACATTATTTTCATAGTGTCGTCTTGCAGAACTTTTATTACTGTGTTACTTTATATAGCACTGGAAGTCACGTCGCCTCAAAATTAGGGCGGTATTCCATATGGGATAATAATTCCGACAGGTGAAATAGCGTCGGTCGACTAATCATTGCTGCCGTTTCCGACAACATTGAAGGCAGATTCCGAGAATACCGATCCGACTGGAAAACAAGTCGCATCTGTTTTGTCGGAAACGGAGGCGGATTGTCGAATTCACGGCCAGTTTTATACAACCCCACTTTCCGACACTTGACAGCCAGACCATTGAATACCGGCTGTCAAGCTGGGCAAAAACGACCTAGGATTCCGACTGTCGGACTCCCATATTGAATACCTCACTTAGAGGTTTTTATTTTATTTTATTTGCATGATTCAGCCTCAAACCCATAATGTTATGAATCGCATTGTTACCTGCTGCCACCAAAACTCTGCTCATAAAGGAAGCCCTGGTTATGGATGTAAATATATACAAAAAACAAAACATGGGGGGTGGGGGCAGGGAATCGGTGCTAATCTATATCAATGTACTCATGGTAACAAATAAAATATCTAATTAAATATAGCACTTGATATTACAAACATGTATCATAAGAGACTGGTATAGTCACCCAAATATAAAATGACCAGCTGGGTCTCCAATTAGATAGTTCACGGTCCATTCCTGTTAAGCTCTTGACTGCAATTTGCCAATGGATGTGTATAATGACCGAATGTTGGTACCCAGAGTGTGAGGTGTAGGGGACACTGGGGGTGACTCTCCCGTAGACCGTAAGTCTCAACACGGATAAACTCCTGAAGTTGGCTTAAATCTTGTGGTTGCTAAAGCTAAATGTCCCCAGTGAGTACCTGAAGCCACAATAAGGGGAACCCGCTACGGAGCAGACGGTTTGAAATGGTATTTCTGGGTAGAGTAGATGCCTGGGCCAATATCCACAGTGGAACAAAGAGCTGGTACGGCCAGGATTGACATGAAATCCCGGCGGTCGGAATCCCGACCGCTGAAATTCTGACCGGGGGGACGGGGACACACACACACGTGGATCGCCCCCCCCCCCCCCCTTTGCGGGCTCGCTGCACTAGCTACGGTCCCTAGTCTTGAACACGGGAGCACTGTGACCCAGGTTTACACCGAACCTGGGTCAGCCCTGCTTTTCCCTATGGATGACATTAAAAATGTCCATTTTAGGACTGATAAACTGCCAGCCAACCTTCCCTCAATGATTTAAAATAAAAATTTAAAGACATGACAAGTTAGCATTGAAAAATGTTGGTTTATTTTGTAAAATAATTTTTTCTAAAGTTATATTCAGTGCTCAAGGACACATATAAATATGCGGCCTCTCCCATGTGCTCCCCTCTTCCCCTGCAACAGCAGACAGAATCTCCCATGTTCCCTTCGCCGATTGACAGGCAGGGGGTGTTCCGAGGTGGACCACTGGCGTTTTATGGATGTGCCTACAAAAACGCTGGGCGCGCCCACAGAAACACTGGGTAGGCCCCAGCGAATGGATCACTACAATCAGCCGCGGAGCGATTCCTCGGTTTCACGGCATCTGTGATCGCCGGACAGAAGAGGAGAAGTTCTTTGTTGCTAAGTAACCATCAAGGGATTTCTCCTCTAGTGAATGGATGTGTACCCATACACAGCCGTTCACAACCCTGCACATGAGCTCGGAGAGAGGGGCAGCGTTACCCTGCTCGCTGGGCTCTGGACACATGCAGCCCAGACAGCAGGTCTGAATTGAGCCCAATATGATGAACGACAAAAGATCTAGCTAGAGTCTAGGTTTCTGTGAATAACTTCCAAAATGTAGCTGCATGCGTAAACCACATAAAGCCCTGATTAACGAGCAGCCGGAGCTCGCATTGTTCATCGATCGTTCATTCACACTGTCCAATATTTTGAACGATATCATTCACAGGACACAAAATGAACAATATCGTTCAATATATTGCCCAGTGTGTATGCACCTTTAAGGTGTGTACATATGGGCCGATCCAGCGGCCTCCGCTATAGGGATGGTCATCGACTATCGGTGTTCCAAAAACATCAATGGTTGGGACCTAGTGCTCAGTGATTTGGCCATCGATAGTGAAAATTAATAGCACAAATCGCACGGTGTATACACAGCATAACTAATGGTGCCAATACACTTGTGCGATGGTATTCAATATCGCACTGCGATTTGCCTTGAAGCACCCCCTGTGCGATAAATCGCATCTCAAGTGATTTTTTTTGCATTCGATGTGCATACACTCATGCGATAAATTACATTTCCCTTGCTACTTAAAATCTGGTGATGGAATGAGGGCTGGCCTGTTTGGGGATATATAAACTGGATGATCGCACTGCAATAAATCGCATGTGTTTAAAAACCACACGCGATCACACATGCGATGCAATAAATATTATGTGCAGCACATTATATATTGAGATACGAGATTCGACCAATGTGCCCGTGCATTGCGCCGGATGACATATGCGATTAGCGTGCGATCCATGCAATCTGTCGCTGCAATTTATCTAAATCGCATTATTGTACCCCTATATCTCACAGGTGTATGGGCTGCATTAGACCTCAGTGCTATGAAGCAGCAATGCTAACCAGTATGGCACCATGCTATCCTTAATTGACTAGATTCTTACAAGTACCATTATAATGAGGACTTATCCCTGGAGGATGAGTATTTCCCTAAGCACTATGGGGGCAACATTACCATCCATCAGCTTCAGCTACAGTACCTCCAGCCCTGTACGGCGGAAGAAGTTACAGGGACGCAGTTGTCCTGCTTCAGCAGCCCTTATTCTTTCACACATTCTGATTGGTTGCGATGAAGCCACTTCCTCCCCGCGTGGCTGTGATTGGCAGCGGCTGCGGTCACTTGTACCTGATTGGTTGCGGGTAACACAGACGGCCACACCCCCTGCGCGCTGATTGGATGGTTTCCGTGGCATTCCGTACAGTGGGCGAGCTTCTGTTTCCTCAGGCGGCTGGACTGGAGTGGAATTTGCCTTATTAGGAGAGTGAGTAATGTTACTGCTCGGGGCTACTACTTCCTGTAGGGTGTGTGTCTTCCTCCCGGGCGCTGGTATTCGGGTGTACTTAGCTGTTGCTGGCCCCCTACTTGCTGCACTGCAGGAGAAGACATCAGGGTAACAGTAGCCGCATACACACACAGTGCTGGCTGTATACTGGTCATTATCCAGTATATATTGCTTTATAAGGGGGTTAGGCAACCTGTGGCTTCCCAGCTGTTTGCTCTACAGATCACGAACATGAGATGATCCTTTTAATTAGCAGTTCATACTGGGAATTGTAGTCCGACCGTCACCATACCCTCCCACATGGCACATTCCATTAGGTACAAAATGCTCTGTTCTGGTAGGGATGGCCATCGACTATCGATGATCCCAAAACATCGATGGTTGGGACCTAGTTGTCGATGTTTTGGGCATCGATAGTGGATGGTCAAATAGTTTTATGCCATCGATGGATGGCTTCCGATGGTAAAAGTTGGGGGCGCATGTGCACTGCGTGCGCAGCATCATTGCATCCAGCGGCGTCGCTGTGGGCGGTCCGCCTCGCCGGGAGGTGCGCGCATGCGCAAAAGAAACAAACTGGATTGTTGGCTAAAGTTTCTTCTGCGCATGCGCGCAGTTCCCGGGCAGGCTGCCCGCAGCGACCCTTCCTGGTGTGAGGTAGAATGGTTTATAGCCATCGATGGTTCCTGCTCTAGAAGCCATCGATGGCAACCATCAATGGGGGATGTGCTGATGGCCATCCCTAGTTTCTGGACTTCTCTGTCAGTGACAGTTGCGGAGGTGGGGTTGCAGCACAGTCCAATATTCAAAAAGGGGAGCCACACCTAATGCCACTCCAAGCATCACTGTCCTGGACTCACTGGCAGTTGATGTGACCCCCCCCCCCCCTCTTTGAATATTGGACTGTGCTTGAGTCCAACCTCTATAACTGCCATTGGCGAGGAAGACCAGGAGCAGAGTATTTTGTACCTAATGGAATGGGTCATGTTGGACGGTATGTAGTTCCACTGCACAGAGAGATTGAGCTAAATAATAGTTTATGGAGTAGTATTCTTTAGCAATGGATGCTGCCTGTAGATGTCTTGTCAGGAACCGATACAGCCATGCTCATCGTGGCTACAACATGGCTGTTAGTGTTTGTTTGGTGCAGCCTTTCACCATGCGACATGGTGGAACTCCAAGTATGTCACAATTTGTGCCTTGCACCCCATAGAGGTGCCAGGAGTATCTGGCATGGTGTCATTGGTCGATAAGCGCACAATAAAGGCCCCCATACCCTGGGTGATTTACCTGCAATTTGTTTTTTTTCCTGTGATGGCTGCGATCAATCACAGGAAATGAGCCCAAATTGCAGGTGATTGACAGTATGTCGGATGCAATGCGCCGTCCTGTGCGCATCGCATCGGACATTCTGAGTCGCACTGGCTGCAGAAGCAATCTCTTGGATTGCGTCTGAGCCGGGCAGCCTTGGTTGGAATTGTGTGCGATATATTGCATGCAAAAGGACCACGTATGATATATTGCATGCGATCCTCCCTCCCATGAAGGTACCAAGTTGCTGAAGGGAGAATTGCATGTGACTTCTTCAAGGGGCTGTAATGTATGGGGGCCTTAAGGTCATTACAGCAATCGCCAGTGGTTTCATTCTTCCCATAATGCAGTGCTGTCAGTGTGACTAACATGTTCTCTCACTCTTCTTTTTTTTTTTTTTTATTGTAGATATAAAAATGTCCAAGTCTTTAAAGAAGATCGTGGAGGAGAGCAAGGAGAAGAACATCACTGAGGTTGACATGTGTGATAGGGGCATCAGTAACATGCTGGACATCCCGGGCCTGTGTAAGTAGAATTATCTTACATGAGACTAGCAGCGGTGTGGCCCAGTGCAAAGTGAAGACATATGGGCGAGATGTGTCAAACCTTCTAAGGTGCAGAAGTAGCCCATTGCAACCAATCAGCACCTGGGTGTCATGTATCTTCTGCATTTTATAAAATGATAGAAGCTGATTGGCTGCTTTGGGGAACTTTTTCCACCTGTCCCCTTTCGGATGGTTTGACGCATCATTAGGTGGTTTGACGCAGTCACTTTTTGTGTAGTAAAAGTGTGATCTATTTTGTGACTTTGTATACATGTATGCAGAAGTGTTTGTGTACAGGAGTATGTCTGTATTGAGATAAGGAATGATGTGACTGAATGGATAGTCTCTGTACTGCGTTACATGTTATCATACCTCCCAACTGTCACGATTTTAGAGGGACAGTCCCGATTTTCGGGTCCTGTCCCGCTGTCCCACCCGCGGCAGGCATTGTCCCGCTGCGGGGGGTGGCAGTTGGGAGACCCCCCAATCTAGTAGAATAGACGCTGTGCGCATGCCAACCTTCGACCGTATATCCATAAAATATGTGGGCAAACGGAAGCAAACACTCTCTCACCACATATTTAACCGTAAAGGTGCGAACACACGGTTCGATTCGATTTCGATTAGATATGGACTATTCTTCTACTCCTTTTTGATTTCCACTATTTTCTATTCGTTCATTAGATTTGCTCTTAGATCAACACTGGCTCCAGGCAGGAGATGGACATCGAATCGAATGCTGCAGTGAACACATTAGATTTGCACTATGTAGTCCTGGCTGCCAAGACTATTTTTCTATTAGATTTACACTACGCAGGAGCGCGCATTGGGATCGAATCTGCATCGAATGTAGAAAAACCATTTGTTGCCCATTTGATTTTCTATTTGATTTTGCTTCTAAGCCAAATCGAATAGAAAAATAGTGCATATCTCACCGTGTGTACGCTCTATATTTAAGGATGACCTATAAACACAATGTAATTCATTGAATATTTTTCTAAGGCACTGTAATACAAAAAAAGTTTGGAAACCACTGCCATGTTGTAGTTTTTTTACCCCTACATCCAATAAGATGCGCGGTCCAGTGTGCAATGGGTGAGATCCGGAGATCGCCATAGGGCATGCTTCCCTACCTGACCCTCTCCATGAGGGAGAAAATGCTCTGTTTCTGGACTTCCCTGGTGGTTCACCACAGGTGCTGGCAATCATACATTACCAGGGACGTCCAGGAGCAGAGCATTTTCTCCCTCATGGAGAAGGTCAGGTAGGGAAGCATGCCATAGGGCTGCCGCAAGGATTTGCTGGATCCTGTGGCAGTTAATGGCATTGCATACGATACATCGTAGGCAAAAGGAGTGCATAGGGGGTATCGTATGCGATTCTGGAGCCTGGCGGGTAGTTGGCAGGTTAACGCATGCGATACCTTGCAGTAGTGTAACACTTGTGTCCCCTTGTACTTTGTAAGTTCACATGTGGCACAGGGCAGAGAGATGCAGGTCATCACACTAACATGAGTTGCGGACTTAGGCCCTTATTCTGGTTCTATGCAAAGGCATATTTCTTCTCAAATGGACAAAACTATGTGCACTTAAGATGGGGGGGGGGGGGCAGATGTAACATGTGCAGAGAGATTTAGATTTGGGTGGGTTATTTTGTTTCTGTGCAGGGAAAATACTGACTGCTTTATTTTTGCACTGCAATATAAATCTCAAGCCCTGTACACACGCTTAGATTTTTCCCTGTTTTTGATTCGATTTTGCTTATAGAAGCAAAATCGAATCCACATCAAATGGTTTTTAGGACACTTTCGATCTGCATTCGATTTGGTGTGCGCTCCTGTTTTCTCAAAATCGAAAGGAAAATAGACTGTGCAGCCAAGGAAATCTCGAATTCGATCCAGTAAATCGAATGAGTACATTGTGCCTACACTTCGAAATCGAATGCAAAAGTACAGATCTAATGCTAAATTGAATGGGATGATCTAATGCCAGATCTAATAGAAAATCTAATCTAACATCGAATCTAATGCCCCCCATACACGGTCCGTTTTTTCGGTCCGTTCTGTACTTTTAAAGTACACATCGGATCGGATCGCATCCCTAGTGCATGCAGTGTGCATGCACTGCGATCTGTTCCGATGTGTACCTAGTACAAAAAGTATGTGCAGCACATACTTTTTGTACCGTACTATGTGATGCGCGGAAGCGCGCATCGCATAATACAGAACGGAGCCCTACACAACGGACCGTGTATGGGCTCCTTAAAGCAAAATGAAGTGTGTGTACACAGCTTCACTTTGAAGTAAAACCCCACCCAAATCTAACTCTCTCTGCACATGTTACCCACCTGCAGTGCACATGGTTTTATCCATTTGTGAAGGAATTTGCCTTTGCGAGTGATCCAGAATAAGGGCCATATTTAGGGTAAAAGTAGCACCACAAATGTGTGTTTTGTAGGATAAATTGTTTGTCAGGTTCATAAATATCTGGACATTGACACAATTCTCATAGTTTGGGCTCTATACACCGCAACAATGGGTTTGAAACGAACAAAACAAGATCTGCTTTAACTGCAGACTTTCAGCTTTAATTTGAAGGGTATTTACATCCAAATCAGGTGAACGGTGTAGGAATTACAATGGTTTCTATATGGGTCTCCCACTTTTTAAGGGACCAAAAGTAATGGGACAGTCGACTCAGAAGCTATTTCATGGTCAGGTGTGGGTTATTCCCTCATTATTTCATCATCAATTAAGCAGGTAAAAGGTCTGGAGTTGATTCCAGGTGTGACATTTGCATCTGTTGCTGACGACTCTTAATCATGCTTGCCTACCTGACCCTGTGGCCGGTTTCACGGGATGCAGTCAATTTGCCGGCGGTCGGAATCCCGACCGCCAAAATCCCGAAACTTTCTCCCTCCGTGGGTGTCCACGACACCCATAGAGGGAGAATAAAATAGCGTGCCGAGCGTAGCGAGGCACCGGGCCCGCTGCGTGGCGAGCGCAGCGAGCCCGCAAGGGGGGGCGCTCCACGTCCCCCCCCCATGTCGGGATTTCGGCGGTCGGGATTCCAGTGTCGGGATTTCGACCGCCGGCATTACATATCGGATCCGGTTTCACACACTCCGGCTCCTGCCGGACGGCGAAAACCCGCACGGCCAGGGAGCCGTGCCGCACACAGTAGATTATCATGGGGGGGATGGCCACAGCCCGGCAGCCGTCCCTTCCAGTGGCGGGGTCCGGCTGCAACCGTGCGGCCGGGCCGTGGCCGTCCTGTGTGAATGGACACAATAGTGTCCATTCACAACTAATGTGTGCGGCACGGCTCCCTAGCCGTGCGGGATTTCACCGTCAGGCAGGAGTCAGAGTGTGTGAAACCGGCCTCTCCATGAGGGAGAAAATGCTCTGTTCCTGGACTTCCCAGGTAATGTATGATTGCCATCACCTGTGGTGAAACACTTTTCTTATCAATTACCTAGCTGGCCACATGTGATGGCAATCCTACATTACCAGGGAATTTTCTCCCTGAAGGAGAGGGCCAGGTAGGCAACCATGCTCTTAATATGAGTTCCAAAGAGCTGACACGATCAGCGAAACAAGCCATCAATAGGCTGAAAAATCAAAAGAAACCCATCAGAGAGATAGCAAAAACAATAGGTGAGGCCAAATTAACTGTTTGGAACATTCTTAAAAAGAAAGCACGCACCGGAGAGGTCAGCAACACCAAAAGACCCGGAAGACCACGAGAAACAACCGTGGTGAATGACTAGGGTATAATGCCAGGGCTTATACATTGTCCCAAAATGTTTGTCCTATGATGTTCTTAGAATCAGTAAACTGTTGGCTGTGTGTTCTGTAACGTGTAATGTCTCCAATAATCCGTTCACTAGTGTTGTTTCTGATTAGGTGTGTAGTAGTAATTTGTGGTATTCTTCTTGGAGCGCTGTATACAATATTGTATCTATCTGTGTAAGATTGTGTGATCATGTAAGCAGGGGGGGTTTGCTGAACAACTGTTAAGCCGTGTACACACGGCAGCGATGTTTGCTGAAATCGCTGGGAAAATGGTCGCTGGCGACCATATTACCAGTGATGGGAGTGTGCCGGGTAAAATCGCCGGGTGCGCGCTCCCGTTTTCAGCCCCGTTATAATCGCTGGTCGCAGGAGCTTGCTGATTCCCTCTGCGGCTCTCCCGGCAGAGGTTCCCGGCAGAGACTGAGCAATATATCTCCCCCGTGTGTACGCACCTTAAAACTAATAATATTGATAACCATTTAGCAGAGATTTACTGATGCACCTGACCTAAATATTCATTTATTCTCTTTTTCTAGTTACACTGTCCAACATCACCCAGCTCATCCTGAGTCATAACAAGCTGACAAGTAAGTGCGTTTCTGCAGCACCAATTGAGGTCAGATGTTGATCGTCTCCAGGTTCTTTATTGGTTACATGTTTAGGGTTTGATAAAGATGACCAATATTTCCTCTGTGTTTGGTGGTTCCTGCTTTGGAAAGACACCAGCAGCGCCGGGGCAGTTACATTCTGTAAGTGCCAGCCCTTTGATGCTTCATGCACATAGTGGGAGGCCAAAGACAGCTTCCCGCACCAAGATACTTGTATTATGAAGAGAGTGGATTTTGTGTAATGCAAAATGGAAAGCCCCATATATTGCATAACGCCGCCTCTTTATACTCCATACAGGCAGTACTGATTAATGCATAACGCAGCCTCTTAATACTGTATACAGGCAGTACTGATTAATGCATAACGCCGCCTCTTTATACTCCATACAGGCAGTACTGATTAATGCATAACGCCGCCTCTTTATACTCTATACAGGCAGTACTGATTAATGCATAACGCCGCCTCTTTATACTCTATACAGGCAGTACTGATTAATGCATAACGCCGCCTCTTTATACTCCATACAGGCAGTACTGATTAATGCATAACCTATCCTCTTTATACAGGAAGGACTGATTAGTGCATAACACAGCCTCTTTATAATCTATACAGGCAGTACTGGTTAATGCATAACGCAGCCTCTTTATACTCCATACAGGCAGTACTGATTAATGCATAAACAGCCTCTTTATACTCCATACAGGCAGTACTGATTAATGCATAACACAGCCTCTTTATACTCCATACAGGCAGTACTGATTAATGCATAACGCATGCTCTGTATACTCTATACAGGCAGTACTGATTAATGCATAACACAGCCTTTTTATGCTCTATACAGGCAGTACTGATTAATGCATAACACTGCATCTTTATACTATATACAGGCAGTACTGATTAATGCATAACGCATCCTCTTTATACTCTATACAGGCAGTATTGATTAATGCATAACACAGCCTTTTTATGCTCTATACAGGCAGTCTTGATTAATGCATAACGCATCCTCTTTATAGTCTATACTGTCAGTACTGATTAATGCATAACGCATCCTCTTTATAGTCTATACTGTCAGTACTGATTAATGCATAACACTGCTTCTTTATACTCCTTGCAGGCAGTACTGATTAATGCATAACACTGCATCTTTATACTCCTTACAGGCAGTACTGATTAATGCATGTGATATCTGCTGTCTTGCCTCCTTCTACTTCTCACTTATTTCTGATTGGTGGCTGATGTCTCCCAGGCTTGGTGGTACTGTGCTGTAGAAGAACACAGCAAAATGTATAATAAGGGAATTGGTTTGTTTTCAGTAAATGTCATTTATAACAGGCAGTATGTATTGCAGCACACGTTTTTGGTTACACGTTACAGGTCTCTCCTTCCTTCCGTTGCTGTCACTCTTCATCTGCTGAACATAACAAGATGACTGAGGGTCTGCATTGCGTGATGAAGATTATTTAGTCTAGTGGTCTTTTTAAAACTGCATTACCACCTAGTAAATATATTCTTACTAGGTGATTCATCGCGCCCTACGGGCGCTCTTCACACCGTCGTAAGGGGCTGCGCCCCCTTAATTTGTGAACGTTTGTATATGAGAAATATGGTTAGAATTGTATGAAAGATGCCCTGTATTGCAACTTAGGTGTCCGCGAATCGCGGGAGGGGGGGTCGCAGAGGGTGCCGCGAATTGCAGGAGGGGGGTCGCGGGGGGTGCCGCGAATTGCAGGAGGGGGGGTTGTGGGGGGGTGGATGCTGCGAATTGCGGGAGGGATTGCAGAGAATCGCGGGAGGGGGGTCGCGGGGTGGGTTGCCGCAAATCGCGGGAGGGGGGTTACGGGGGCGGGGGTTGCGGCGAATCACGGGAGGGGGGGTCACGGGATGGGGTGCCGAGAATCGCGGGGGGTTTTTGTGTGCCGTGAATCGCGGGAGTGGGGGGGGTGGGGGGGTGTGACGCGAATCGCCACAAGAAAAAATCAACACAGAAAGGTCAACACATGTAAATGTTGACATAAGTGTGGCACTTCATTGGTGTCCATGTCGACACATGAGAATGAATATGAAAACATTCAAAAAATGAAAAAAAAAAAAACTTCAAAAACTCATGTCAACCTTTTTCATTGTCGACCATAGCCATGTCAGTGTTTTCCATGTGCAATTTAATTCTGGAGCTGCCGCGAATCGTGGGGGGTGCCGCGAATTGCGGGAGGGGGGGTCGCGGGGGTGGGTGCCGCGAATCGCGGGAGGGGGGGTTACGGGGCGGGGGTTGCGGCGTATCATGGGAGGGGGGGTCGCGGGGGTGTGCCATGAATCACGGGAGGGGGGGTCACGGGGTGGGGTGCCGAGAATCGTGGGGGAGGTGTGTGTGTGCTGTGAATGCGGGAGTGGGGGTTGTGGGGGGGTGACGCAAATCGCCACAAGAAAAAATCAACACAGAAAGGTCAACACATGTAAATGTTGACATAAGTGTGGCACTTCATTGGTGTCCATGTCGACACATGAGAATGAATATGAAAACATTCAAAAAATGAAAAAAAAAAAACTTCAAAAACTCATGTCAACCTTTTTCATTGTCGACCATAGCCATGTCAGTGTTTTCCATGTGCAATTTAATTCTGGAGCTGCCGCGAATCACGGGGGGTGCCGCGAATTGCGGGAGGGGGGGGGTCGCGGGGTTGGGTGCCGCGAATCGCGGGAGGGCGGGGTTCACAGGAGTTCCGGTGGGGGGTTGCCGCGAATTGCGGGAGGTGGGGGGTCACGGGGGGTGCCGCGAATCGCGGGAGGGGGGGTTGCGGGGGGGTGTGACGCGAATCGCCACAAGAAAAAATCAACACAGAAAGGTCAACACATGTAAATGTTGACATAAGTGTGCCACTTCATTGTTGTCCATGTTGACACATGACAATGAATATGAAAAAATTCAAAAAATGAAATAAATCTTCAAAAACTCATGTCAACCTTTTTCATTGTCGACCATAGCCGTGCCAGTGTTTTACATGTGCCATTTAATCCTGGGGCTGCCGCGAATAGCGGGGGGTGCCGCGATTTGCGGGAGGGGGGGGTTGCGGGGGGTGGGTGCCGCGAATCGTGGGAGAGCGGGGTTCATGGGGCTTCCGGTGGGGGGTTGCCGCGAATTGCGGGAGGGGGGGGGGGTCGCGGGGGGGTGCCGCGAATCGCCGGAGGGGGGGTTGCGGGGGGTGTGACGCGAATCGCCACAAGAAAAAAATCAACACAGAAAGGTCAACACATGTTAATGTTGACATAAGTGTGCCACTTCATTGGTGTCCATGTCGACACATGACAATGAATATGAAAAAATTAAAAAAATTAAAAATAAATCTTCAAAAACTCATGTCAACCTTTTTCATTGTCGACCATAGCCATGTCAGTGTTTTGCATGTGCCATTTAATCCTGGGGCTGCTGCGAATTGCGGGGGGGGGGGTGCCGCGAATCGCGGGAGGGGGGTCGCAGGGGGGGTGCCGCCAATCGTGCAAGGGGGGGTCACGGGGGGGGTTCTTTTTGCCGCGAATCGCGGGAGGGAGGTCGCGGGGGGTGTTTTTTCCGCGAATCGGGGGGGGGGGGGTCACGGGGGAGGGTTTGCCGCGATTCGCGGGAGGGGGGCGTCGCGGGGTGGTGGTTATGCCGCGAATTGCGGGAGGGGTCGTGGGGGGGTTCTTTTTGCAGCGAATCGCGGGAGGGGGGGGTCGCGGGGGTGTTTTTGCTGCGAATCGCGGTAGGGGGGGTCGCGGGGGAGCGGGTGTTTTTGCCGCGAATCGCGGGAGGGGGGGCGCGCGGGGGGGGAGGTTTTGCCGCAAATCGCGGGAGGGGGGCGCTCACCTGGTGGCTGTGGAGTAGCAGTGCTGGGCAACATGGGAAGGCAGTGGGTGTCTGGCACTGTCTGTGGGCTCACTGGGCTGGTTCTCTGTCACATACCTCCCAACATGACCCTCTCCAGGAGGGACACAATGCTCTGTTTCTAGACTTCCCCTTAATGTATGATTGCCATCACCTGTTTTAAACAGGTTAATTTCTCAGAAAGGTGTTCAGCACAGATGAAGGCAATCACACATTAAGAGGAAAGTCCAGGAACAGAGCGTTATAGACACAGACACCCACTTTGAGTGACAGATGTAGCCAAATATATAGGAGATGGCCTCCTTCCTCTGTCTCATCGGAGATCTTGGGGCTGCTACATGCACCTGCTTTCTCCAGGGTTCAAAATATTTAGACAGCGGTTGTCAGTACTTAAAAAGCAAAATTATAAGAAAAACTGCGCTCTGAGGAACAATGAGTTACATATATTATTTATTCCTAAAACATAACATAACTGCTTAAAATAACATAACATGATTAATAAAATTCATGAAATAAAAAATGGTGCAATACGATCGTGAGATGTAATGGTGGGTTAGGGAACCCTCTAATCTTCCTTAATTGGGATCCTGTTCCTATTGGACTCAATCATGGAGCGGCAATGAAATAGTCCACAAATGTTACAGCACATGAAAAACCAGAAGTACTGTACCTGGTGTTGTACACTAAATTATTTTCATCTACCGTATTTGACAGACTTCAGCCACTAGATGGCGACAATTCCCTTTTCCTAATAAATATTTGTTCTTAAAGTGACAGATTTATTTATTTAGTTTTTTTTATATAGTGCAGGAATTTCCGTTGCACATTACAATAGGGAACCATGATCAAACAAACTGGGTAGGTACAAACCAACATAGAGATAGGAGGGCCCTGCTCGCAAGCTTACATTTATCAGTCGCCAAAGGTCCCTCCTGAATTAAATAATTACCATATTTAACTGTTTAGGGGTGTTGACTTTAACTGCACTGCTTAAGTGGTGTGCATGGTATCATACTTGTCCAGCCTATGGGATGGGCAGCTTTCTTACAGAGGAACAAAGTGCAACCTGACTTAAAGCCTCGTATACACTAGGCAATATAATGAGCGATACAGTAGTGCTCATTTTGCAGAATGGTCCAGCTAACCCCCCTCCTGCTGGCACTTGCTGATCGGCAGAGATCAGCAACGCTATACAGTAATATCGGACAAGATATCGTTACCAAATTCCCGTAAACTCCCAGTAGCTAGCAGAACGATCGATACGTTGCATACACACTGAACAATTCCAACGTTAAATAGTTTCCTTTACCACTGACCATCTTGTTTTATGAAAACTTTATCAATTTGTTCACACTGAACGATATGTTCGATAACATTGTTGATGATATCATTATCGTGCATAGCGTCATGCTTTGTCACATAGTATGCACCGATTTATTTCGGTGCACAATATAACGTCACAATATAACAAAAGAGGAAGGTAAGTAGTTTGGGTAAGGGGTCATTAGGTCGACATGGATTATGTCGACACAAGCATTAAGTCAACATGTTGCCATTGGTATTTCTCATTTTTTTTGTCCTGATTGGCGACACAGTCGACATGGACACTGAAGAAGGGCACCCCTTCTGCTTGCATGACTCGCTGCACTCGCCATGCTTCGGCCACGGTGCCTTTCTATGCCCGGCACACTATTTTCTCCCTCCACGCTATAGTGGATGGTAGGGCATGAAATTCCTATGTCGACCTTTTGACTGTCAACCTAAAGCTTGTGTCTATTTGATGACCCTGTCGACGGTAAGCCATGGTGGCCTTTTTCACGTGTCAAGCTAATGTATGTCGACATTTTGACTGTTGACCTAGTGATCGTATAGCAGTATCACAAAGAAGCAGGTTTAGTTGCCACCTGCGCCCACTAGGAATCGCAGCTAGAAGATACACCAAACAGGCTACCAAACCCCAAAACAGAAAGACGTGAAATTCACAGGGGTGGATCTCCACAGCGCTATTCTCAGGATAGACGACTCTTTTCCAGGTGTCCACCAACACACGGGAAAAAAAGAGAAAATTTATCTGGGTTAGCATGCAGACTAAATCCAAATAAATAATAAAGAAACCTTTGGATGAACGTTGGGACTGCTCCGAGGTGAGTGTCATTCCTTGTGTTTGTGTGAGGACAAGTAAAGATACCTAGATGTGAACATCTCCTAGTTAATCTAGGTGAGTCATGGTTGCTGTTTCACCATACTGAATTTGGAATTTTCAGTCTGCATGCTAACCCAGAGAAATGTTCTCTTTTTTTTTTTTCCTGTGTGTTGTTGGACACCTGGAAAAGAGTCATCTATCCTGAGAATAGCGCTGTGGAGATCCACCCCTGTGAATTTCATTGTATAGCAGTAGTTTACCAGGTGCACTGAGACTGTCCCATTGCACCCTGGTAAATGAATTGCCTTACTCCTCTTCTTTTTTTTTCTTTTTTTTTTATATTGTGACGTTAGTAAGTAGTGGGTGGCACCTCATTAAAAGTCTTATATATTTCGGCAGGCACTCCCTGGCCTAAACTGAGAGGACAAAGCAATAACATTTGGCATTTATCACTGGTGTTAGCTCTCTATGTGTAAATTGCCAGGTTAGGGTGTATTATTATCAATTTGTACTACAGACTTCAGTGGCAGCACTGCTTAGGGTAACAATGAGTGTGGCTGATATTAGTTAGGGCAGTGGTAGCCAACCCTAGCCCTCGAGAGCTACCAACAGTTCACATTTCCAGACAACCTAGCTGCTGCACTCATTAATCACGGACACATTTTAAAAGATCCACAGATGGAGCTAATTAGCTCACTTGTGATTCTGTGAGGAGACCTGCAAAACATGCACTGTTGGTAGCTCTCGAGGACTAGGGTTGGCTACCCCAGAGTTAGGGTGTCCACATATTATTGGCCAGTTAATCAATATTAATGCAGCTTTAAGGCACCTTATACATCAGCCATTAATTGGGGCAATTCTGCATTTTGCAGAAGATTGTGTGAAAACCAAATCAGGCAATCTATGGGGGATCGCCAATTCCATCAAAAAGGATCGAAACCTAGTTGTCTGACATGTTGTATTTCACCAACTGGCAGATGGAACTGTGCATCGCCAGTATATGGTAACAATCGGAGAACCGCAGACCATTCCCAAATTATTGTTAGGATTTGAACGGAATAGGCGCATATTGGTGAATGGCTAACATGGAGAAGAAACGCAAAATTGGTGATTTATATATTTTTATTGTATTTGTTGGTTTATGTGATTTCTAGTGTACTTTGTGATTTATTTTTATTTGGGCTTTTTTTGTTATTTGGAGTAGAAGATAATTCGGTACTTGTGGACTTTCACGGCTCCCACAATGTGCATCGTACAGGGAAAAATCGCATGAGATCGCATGCGATCTGATGCGATGCGATGTCATTTTTCACAGAAATTATGGACATGAGTTGACACCATGTAAAATGCACCCCAAATGTCATTTTTCACACTGTACCACCCCCACTATCAACGCCAACCCGAAGCGTGGCGAGCGCAGCGGTACGCGTCCTACGACCTTTTCATACCCCCACTATCCATGTCGGCGTGGAGTTGAGAATAGAAAGTGTGGCGAGCCCGAAGCGTGGCGAGCGGACACGGATACCTGTGAAGCCCGTGAGGGGACACGGATACCTGTGAAGGA